>NW_026000019.1:8992701-9041623 GCF_001458135.2 Marmota marmota marmota
CCCCCCCCCCCCATGTCTGTCACCTATCTCAATTTTGTCATGTCGTCTGTTGAACAAAAGTCTAATTGTGTCAAATCAGTTTTTCCTCTTTCACAGTGAATTTAGAACTTATTGAAGTAAAGATTTTTCAATTCTAAGTTGAAGATCTCATTCCTTATTTTCTTAACAAACTTTACCTCTCACTTTTAGGTCTTCAGTCCATTTAAACTTTATTTTCATACATACCATGAGTAGGCATCCAGATGTACTTAACTCTCTGAGTGAAACTGCTTTTCTCAATGCCATTTTCTAATAATCCATCCTTTCCCTGGGGATGTGAGATGCCACCTCAGCCACATGCCAATTTCCCATTCTTCCGTGATGAGTTCCGAGTTCCCTTTCACTTTGATTGACAGTCTCTCTTCCAGCAGTAGAAGCTCACTTTTTATTACTGACTGCTCATATCTGGTAAAGAAAATTTCCTCCCCTTTCTCTTCTTTTGCACATACCCTTATTTTTTCCATATAATGTTACAACCAATTTGTCAAAAGCTCAAAAAAAAAAAACCTGTCAGAAAATTTATTAAAAATACCCTGAATATGTACCTTGATTTGAAGGCAGTTGTCATCTTTAAAATTTTACATTTCCCTGTAAATGAACATGATATATTTTACTACTTAGTAATATCTTCCTAAATCCTTCAGTAGAATATTAAAATACTCTCCACAAAGGTCAGGTACATTCTTTATCTTATTATCTTTTAGGTACTGTATGAATTTTTTGCTACTATGAAAGATATCTTATTTGCCATTTTATATTATCTAGTAATTTTTTTATTATAGAGGAACACTTTAAATTTAAAATTTGAACCTGTCTCAAGGAAACTTTCAGAAGTCTGTGTTAACAGTTTGACTATTGATTCTGTCAGTTTTTCTCTCTTGGTGAATTTATCATCTGCAATCAATGGCAGTTTCAATTCTTCCATTTAATTCTTACACCTTCACTTTTTAAATTTTTGTCTTGTTGTACTATCCAGAACCATAATGGATAGGTACACGGTTAGATGTATCGATTGGTTTGAGATATTTCGTCATGTTAATCAGATCTTATACATTTCACCTATTTTTGTGCTTTATTTTCAATTCATGAGTTAAGTTTAATAAAACAATGATGGTTGCTGACTTATCTACTTTTCCCTACAGCTCTTCCTGTTACTGCTGCTACTGTTTTCTATATTTTGAGTCTTTGGTATATTTCTCTTGGCTCATATCTTCTTGATCCAATGTTCCTTTAGCCAGTTTATACATTTTTGTTCTTTATGATATCTTTTCTTTTTTACATATCTTCTAAAACTTACTATGAATTCTTTGAATGCTAGAAAAATTTGTTTTTAAAATGATCTGAACTGATCATTTAGGTGTTCTATTCATTCTTAAATTGGTTTTGGAAAGTTTTAATAAACTTTATATTTAAAGCAGTTTTAGGTTCACAGCAAAATCTAGCAGAAGTTGCAGAGATTTCCCATAACCCCTTGCCCCCACATATGCATAGCTTCCTCCACTACCAACATTCCCCACCAAAGTGGTACAGGGTTACAATCAATGAATCTGCATCATTATCACCCAGTCTATAGTTTGCTCTAGGCTTCACACTAGATGCTGTGCATCTGTGAGTTTGGACAAATGCATGATGGTATGTATCTACCACTTTAGTATCATACAAGGTAGTTTCACTGCACTGAAAATCTTCTCTGCTCTCTTTACTCTCCACGGTTTTGTCTTTCTCAGAATGCCATATAGTTGGAATCATACTATATTTAAACTATTCATATTGACTTATTTCATTTAGTAATGTTTAACTTTCCACCATGTCTTCATGGCTTGATAGTTCATTTCTTCTCAGAGTTGAATAATATTTCATTGTTTAGATGTACCACAGCTTATTTATACATTCACTTATTGAAGACCATCTTGATTCCTTCTAAGTTTAAGCAATCATGAATAAAATTGCCATAAACATCCATGTGCAGGTTTTTATGGGAACCTGAGTTTTCAACTTCTTTGGGTAAATACCGAAGAGCACAATTGCTGGATCATATGATGAAAACTATACTAAATTATGTTTAGTTTTGGAAGAAACCAACAAATTGTCTTCAAAGATGGCTATACCAATAACAAGAATAATAGTTCCTATTGTTACACATTCTCCTCAGCATTTGGTGTTTCCAGTGTCCTAGAGTTTAGTCTTTCTAGTAGGTATGTAATGATATCTCATTGTTGATCTAATTTGCATTTTCATAATGACATTCGATGTGGAACATCCTCTCTGGTGTTTATTTACCATCTGTATAACTTCTTCAGTGAAGTGTTTGTTGAGGTCTTTGGTCCACTTTTTGGTTGCACTGTTTTCTTGATTTTCAGAGTTCTTCCTGGATTTCAGGTAACAGTTCGTTATCAGATATGTCTTTTGCAAACAAAGATGTCCTCTCAGTTTGGGGTTTGTCATCTCTTTCTCTTGACAGTGGGTTTTTTTTTTTTGGTTATAGTTGGACATAACAACACCTTTATCCTTTATTTTATTTATTTATTTTTATGTGGTGATGAGAATCAAACCCACAGCCTCACACGTGCTAGGCAAGTGCTTTACCGCTGAGCCACAACCCCAGCCCTTGACAGTGTTTTTGCAGCACAGAAATTTTTACTTTTTTTTTTTTAAGAGAGAGAGAGAGATAAAGAGATAGAGAGAGAGAATTTTAATATTTATTTTTTCGTTTTCGGCGGACACAACATCTTTGTTTGTATGTGGTGCTGAGGATCGAACCCGGGCCGCATGCATGCCAGGCGAGCGCGCTACCGCTTGAGCCACATCCCCAGCCCCAAAGAAATTTTTACTTTTAATGAATTCCAGCTTATCAATTCCTTATTTCATAGATTGTGCCTTTGGTCTTATATCCAAAAAGTCATCTCCAAATGCAAGGTTATATAGGTGTTTCTCCTATGTTATCTTCTAGTTTTATGGTTTTTCATTTTATGGTTTTTCATTTCTGTGATCCATTTTGAGTGAATTCTTATGAGGGTTACAAGTCTCTGTCTAGATACATTTTTTTGCAAGTGGATGTCCATTGTTTCAGCACCATTTGTCAAAAAAGACTATCTTTCCCTTATCGTATTGCTTTTGTTCCTTTGTCAATGATCTGTTGACTACATAGTTGTCTTCCCTGCTCATCCATGGAACATATGTTCCAAGATCCCTGGTGGATGGATGCCTCCAGTCACACAAATATAAGACCCTATATACACTGTTTTTTTTTTTCTGTGTATATATATCTATAATGAAGTTTAATGTATAAATTAGGCCTAATAAGAAACTAGCAATAAAAATTCATCAAGTCTAGAAAGTTAAAGAGAATTAAAATTATACAAAATATTTGCCTTGACCAGAGTTAGAAATCAGTAACGGATAGCTAGAAATGCCAAATATTAGGAAGTCAAGCAATAATTTCCCAGCAAATCAATGACAAGAAAAAAGTCACAAAGGAGGGACTGGGGTTGTGGCTCAGTAGTAGTGCGTGGGAGGCACTGGGTTCAATCCTCAGCACCACATATGAATAAATAAAAAATAAAGGTATAAAAAAAAGTCACAAAGGAAATTATGAAATGGTCTGAACTGAAAAAAATGAAGTCATAATGTGTCAAAACATGTTGGATATAGCTAATGGGTTAAAAGGAAACTTACAGCCTTAAAATTCTTGCTAAGAAGTCAGATCTTCCCAAACTGATCTACAGATTCAGTGAAAAATCTCAACAAACTTATTTTAGATAGAAATTGACAAGCTTACTCTAAAACGTATGTTTAATGTAAAAGACCTAAGGGCAAAAAAGCTGGAGGATATTCACTACCTGACTTCAAGACTTATTTTAACACTTCAGTAATAAAAATAGAATGATACAGTTGCAAGAACAGACATATATATAGATTTTAGGATCAGGTGTCCTGAAGTGGACTATACACACTCAGTCGAAGCCTAAGTATCAACTGACTCTCTTGAAGGGCATGACAGGATTCTCACTGCAGAAGGCCAGAGGATCAAGAGAGACTTCTTTTCAGGTGGGGAAGAAGCAAATACTTTGAATTGCTACAGGAGAAAATTCAATAGAGAGCCAATAAACATGAAGAAGGGCAATGGAAAAATCAATGAATAATACCTGAGTGAAAGAGGCAAGGTTGGAGGATCAAAGGTGGAGAAATTTTACTTGGACTGAAAAGAAACCTATGAAAATGGCAGCAGAGACAGGTTAATTTGTGATTGTGAATGAAAACTGCAGAGCTTCATCTAGAAGCCTTGTGGGATTTTGTTTGTTTGTTTGTTTTTAACAAGGAGCAGATCCTACTGATGAGAGAAGAGGGATGTATGGGAGGCAGAATCATGACCACCCCCTCCTCTTCTCAGATATCTGTGTCCTAGTCCTTGAGACCTGTGAACAAGTTATCTTATGTGGCAAGGAGGGATTAACACAGCATGAATTAAAGCTGCTCACTGCAGACCTTGAGATGAGGAGATTACCTGGATTATCCAGGTGGGCTGAGTGTAATCTGAAAGGTCTTTATAAATCAAAGAGGGAGAGAGGAGGGTCAGAGTGACAGAGAGATTTGAGGATGTGTGCTGCTGGCTTTGTAGATAAAGAAAGGAGCATGAGCCAAGGATGGTAGGGGCCGATAGAAGCTGAGCTGTAAAAGGCAAGGAAGTACATTCTCCCCACCCACATTAATCCTCAGCCTCCAGAAGCAACTTGGCCCTAACACCATCTGATTATAACCAATTAAGACCCACTTTGAACTCCCAACCTCCAAGATTGCAACATTGTCAATCTACATTGCTTTAAGCACTAAATTTTTGGTAAATTTGTTAGAGCAGCTATAGGAAAGCATCACAGAGTGGGTGTTCAGTAGAGAACAGTGAAAGTTTGAAATACTGATTATGGAGTTTGGGGAGGTGACTGGTCAATGCTGGAGGTAACTTTCAGAGGTAAAGAGTTCACAAGTTGGAGAAAAGGAATGTTCCAAATAAAGATGCAATCTTGAACAAAATCAGGAAAGAAGAAAGCTTAGCACACACAAGAGCAGCAACTTGACACCTAAAATATTAAGGTGGAAACGTGGAGGCGATGTAGTCGGTATGAGTCTACACCATACAAGTAATTTATTCCATAATCAATGGGAAGACTGAAAACAGAACCCAGGACATGTTCCAATGAGAAGCTTCAATTTGTAACTCTACGTTAGAACTATGATTAATTTGAATGCATGCATCAAAACTAAGCAGTAGTTTTCTTTCTTTCTTTCTTTCTTTTTTTTTTTTTTAAGAGTTTAAACAATTCTTTCTGGAAGATAAAGTCCTTAAAAACTAAGGGTTACCAGGGCAGAATGCTCTATTTTCTCATTTCAACTCCACTATTTATTAAATATGCGAACATAGCAAATTATTTCTCAGACCTTCAAAATCCTCATCCATAAAATAAGGATAATAATTATACTTGCTGCATAGAGTTTTTGTAAGACTTAAATGAGATGATGCATGAAAAGAAAATGTGTTAGTTTGTCTATTGCTATTTTGATTCTTGTGACAAGTTTCTCCTAGAATGTCATTAACTCAGGCAGTCACCTTGTTTGAGAAGTTTCCACAGCATTTTTTTTTCTGCCTCTTGCTTTGAACAGTAATTGACAATAAGTAAAATTGTTTTCATTATACTTTGACTAAATAACATGTCTAGCACCGAAATCCTGTCAATTGCAGACATGAACACAGAGTGGTGTTGGAACAGGCTGATTAGCTGTGAGAAATGTGTAATGTAATTTTGAAATATTTCTTCTGTGACACAAAAGACTCATTAATCTCAGTGATTGTGCAAAACAAGAGTTACTATTTAGAATTTCTACAATAACAATGGGGTTTACGGATAAGTCAATCTGTAGTGCACTAAAGAAATCAATGTTAAGAGAGCATACAAAAGTATTATAATTACACTTTGTATTGTATAAGTGAAGTTAGCAAAGTAACATCATTCTCTAGTAATTCCTACAACCTAGGCTATGTGCTGAATTCTCATGCCTTATGCAACTGAGTGATAAGAATCAGTCCTGATTTCCACTGTTATTAGGGGCTGACAAGTCTGAGTTAGTTTTAGCCCTTGAGACATCTCTGGTATCAATGTAGTTGCATATGAGGCAAAATATTGCAACTATTGCTGACTAACCTGGAAGTCACAGAGACCTAGAGAAGCAGAAGGCTTGTGTCATTTAAAAAAAAATTTTTTTAGATGTTGATGGACCTTTATTTTATTCACTTATTTATATGCGATGCTGAGAATCGAATCTAGTACCTCATACATGCTAGGCAAGTGCTCTACCACTGAGCTGCAACTATTAAAAATGTTTAACATAATTACAGCAGGCCCCCCACATTCAGAGGTTCTACATTCACTCTTTGTTGAGTCCAACCAACAAATATTTTCAAAAATATCATCCCCCCCAAAGTGCATCTGTACTGAACATAAGCAAGCTTTTTCTTATCTAAACAATATAGTATAACAACTATTTACATAGCATTTACATTGTATTAGTGTCACACGTCATATTTTGATGGTTTCAAATATTCGGGAGCACTGTGTAGGTTATATGCAAATATTGTGCCATTTTACATAAGATACTTGAGTGTCTGCTGTTTTTAGTATCTGGGTGAGGGTGATCCTGAAACCAAGAGCTCATGAATACCAAGGAATGACTTTATTGGTGAGATAATGTTCTGACATCATTCCAATACCGCATGTTTGTGCGTTGATGTCTACAAATGGACGTGTTGCATGCATGTCTCTAATTTGAATATGGGTTGACTGTGTCCCCCAGAGGTTCATGTGCTGCAAGGTTGGTCCTTAGTGTGGAAGTGGTGGAAGTTTAAGTGATTGAGTCTACTGGGAGGTGGTGAGGTCACTGGAGTCCCACCCTCAGAATCTGAGATTAATGTTGTTCTTGTAGGACTCCAGTTAGTTCTCCCAACAGAAAGTTGTTATATAAAGAGCAAGTCTAGGCCAGGTTGGTGGCTCACACCTGTAATCCCAGCAGCTCAGGAGGCTGAGACAGGAGGATTGTGAGTTCAAAGCCAGCCTCAGCAATGGGGAGGAGCTAAGCAACTCAGACCCTGTGTCTAAATAAAATACAAAATAGGGCTGGGGATTTGGAATTCAGGGGTTGAATGCCCCTAAATTCAATCCCCAGTACCAAAAAAAGAAAAAAGAGCAATTCTGGCCCCTGAATCTCTCTAGCTTCCTTCCCCACTATGTGATCTCTTCTGCATACACTTGTACCATTGTGATATGATCTGCCACAAGGTCCTCACTAGAGGTTGAACAGATGGAGCCACCAAGTCCTGGATGTTCAGCCTCCAAAATAATGAGCTAAAAAGCCTCTCATCTTCATAAAGCACCCAGCCTTAGGTATTTTGTTACAACAGAAAATGTACTAGGAGAGTAAAAATATGCATGTGTGTATTCCTTTATACTTAAGATAGAAGAAAAAAAATGTGTAATTTAAATTTCTTTTCTTGAATTGCTTAGTCTTTAAGAATTCTTTTACTCATTTATTTTTACCTATAGACACCATTAAAGTCTTACCTAATAGGTTATGAAATATTTAAAAAAATTAACAAGTATCACAAATTAGAAATTCGGTAGAACATGGAAGTTTTACATGAAAACTTGTCATTGCCTTTTCACCAACACTTAAGTCAGTAACAGTATGCACCTTGACTTCAGGGAAGGTGCCTATTCATGTTTGTATCTTCTGCACCTAGATCAGCGACTGGCATTCATCCAATGAATGAATGGGTGACTGAACAAATGAGTGAATGTTTTTCTGAATGAAGCCGAAGGCAGCAGTGATTAAACAGGATGTTAGCTGCATGATCTCAAAGCACTTAATGAAAACAGGGCTTGTGGTGTATTTAATAAAGAATGTGTCTGAGAGGTGGAGCTAAGCAGCTCCTCTGTTATGGGTAGGAGATCTGTATAAGGCAGTAGCTGCTGGGTCGGTCATCCAACAGGATGTTGCTGTACATTAAATTCTGATGGGACATACATCTCTAGGCATGCCTTGAAATCAAAGGGAATGTAGCGTGATATTTGGCCAAACTGATTCTTTTAGTGTCCTCCTTTGATATGTTATTTCTTTCCATGTTTCCTGCTTGACCAGAAAGGAGAGTTCTTCTCCTGTCAGAACTATGAACCCTCCTGCATCATGACAAGATGAACAAGTTGTTTGAAGAGCACGAAAACAAAGAGGAGGAATGAAATAGTCATGGATCACTTAAGCTACCTGGTCCTTAGTTTCTGAATGTGTAACAGGGAAATGTGAAATTAGATAGTAAATCCCCTTCAAAATTTGTAGTCAATGATTCCTATTAAAGATGCTATTTGAAGGTAAATATAAAGAACATGGTAGTTAAGTTCTACCTCTACTTCCTCTGTCATTATTTTAGCAGTAGGTCTGTAAAAAAACAAAAACAATATTTTCCCCCTAAATTTGCTAATTTAGTAATGTCGCCTTTGCATCTAATGGGATCGAGAATGACTGACATGCCCACAGCTCACTGTAGCCCTCTACCAGAACCTAAACCAAGATGAACATAGGTGCAAAGGACAAGAGCCTGGGACCTCATTTCTCCCAGAAGATAGTCACAGAGGAAACACTAAATTCCACTGGCTATGTCTGGGGGAACACCTTGTATCAAAGAAGATGGGAGTTAGAGAAGGGGCATAAACCAGAAAGTAACCAGAGAGCAGAGAAAGATGAAGGAGCAGTGTGGATTTAGGAGAGAGAACCCACCAGCACATTTTAGAGACCTAGAGAATTAAAGAAGAAAGCAAAGGGGATTGTTACCAGTATTACTATGAACTGTATGCTTAGATTCCTTGTTCCAGAAAAAGTAAAGAATTTGGGTTATTATAAATTTCTTTTTTAATCAAACAAACTTTTGTGTTAGAATGACTTTATGTTTATAGAACATTTGCAAAAATAGTACTGAGAATATCTCTATCTCACACTCAGCTTCCTCTGTTAACATCTTGAATGACTGTGATATACTAACCACAATTAATGAACTGATAGATATACGTTCTCCATGCTTTATTACTCTTTATTAGTTTTTCCTTATTGTCCTCTCCAGGATACACTACCCTTAGTTGATATGACTAAATTGTCTGACATTCTCTGACTTTTCTTGGTTCTGAAGACCTTCAAAGTTTTGAGAAAGTTTTAGTCCATTATGCTGCTATAACAAAACACCTTCAATTGGATAATTCATAAACAACAGAAACTTATGTTTTATAGTTCTGAAGGTGGGAAGTCCAATGTCAAGGTGCTGGCACAGTCTGTGTCTGGTGGGGGATTTTTAATTTTTTTCCTTCAAAGATGGTGCTCATTGCTATGACCTCACATGACAGAAGGAGAAAATGGGTCCAATTCATTCCCTCAAACCCTTTTAAAAGGGTGTGAAACTTATCCATGGGGATACATTCTTCAGAGCCTAATCTTTTACGACTGTTGAAAAGGCCCCACATCTTAATAGTTGTTGCATTGGTGATTAGCTTTCAACGTTAATTTTAACAAACTATATATTCAAACCACAGCAAGAAGCATTGGTCAAGTGTTTTAGAGAATATCTCTCATTTCTGTTTTGTCTCAAGTTTTTTTCCCCTCATTATATGCCTGGTTTATAGGCTTGGGGAAGAAGAATGAAGAGGTGAAGTGCAGATCTTTTTTTATATGTAACTTTATTTTATTTCTTTATTTTCGTATGTGGTGCTGAGGATCAAACCCAGTGCCTCACACATAGTCGGCTAAAATGCTCTATCACAGAGCCACCCCCAGCTGCCCCAAAGTGCCAGCCAGTCTTTGATGGGAATATATCATATGAAGGGCACATGATTTGTCACTGATGCTATTAACTTCGATCCCCTCTGTCTGAGGCAGTGTTTGACAGGTTTCTCCACACAAATCTGTTTTCCCTTTGTCTTTTCTGCCCTATTTGGAAGCATGTCACTCAGAGTAGTTCCCACGCAAGGGGTGGGGAGTTCTGTCCCACCTCCTTGAGGGGACAGTATCTAAGTTATTTAGAATTCTTTTGTCTAGGGGCTTCATCTCCTGTACCTTATTTATCTAATCATTTAAATATCAATATGAATCAGTTTTACATATTGGATTATAATCCAAATTTTTAAAAAAGTTTTTGCCTAACTTCCTTTTTGTGGTTGAGTTTATTTTCTTCAAAAAGACGCCCTGAGAAGCCCATAATTGCTCAGTCCGCCTCTGGAGCTCCACATGCCTCCTTGCTGGTTCACAATCCTTGGACCAGGAAGCTTCGGTTGTGATGCTAAGTCATTGCTTAGACATTCTATCCAAAGAAATCCTATACAAATGTCCCGGTCCCTTGGCACTGGGGATTTTTGTTGTAACCCTGCTCTGTAGAGTTTGGATGGCAGCAAGCAGGGCGGCTGAGCAAAGCACACTCGTCTCCCTACAGGCTGTGGCATTATTGGGACAATAGCACTGAGTGGGCATGAAGTGACCTTTTGTTCTTCCAGCTATTATTGGTGTGTTCTAAACATCAATTGATGATTTCAGGGCCATTTCCACTGACCCTGAAACTTATATCCTTGTTTTAGAAGACAGCAAATACAGTATGTTGAAAGACACATATGGTTAGGATGGCTGTTTTTAAAGCATGTCAGCACTACCAAAAATAGAACTTAAAATGACAAATCCCCACTTGAAACTATTTTTTTAAACTGTTGCATCAATCAAAGTGTGTTTACTTCTAGAACAAGGATTCTCATCAGCCCAGTAGATCACATGATAAGGGTCCATTTCTCACTCAGGCAAAGTCTGATGCACATGTCTAATGAGAAAGATGTCCTGCATGGCTCTCTACCAAGGCAGATGGATGGGAGGTGAGAGCATGCACACAGAGCACCTGCAATGATTTAGAGGCTTGGCTTGGAAGTAGACACTACTACTTCCACCTTCCCTTCTTCCCATAGGCCAGTGCTTGCTCAGTCCCATGGTTCTACCCGGATGCAAAGGGGGTCTGGAAAATGTAGTCTTCCTAGTTCCTGGTGTGGAGTAGGAGGAGAAGCAGGATAGGGAATATAGTCTTGTGTTTGCCACAGCTATTTAAACTATTTTCTGAAATAAAAATAGATTCTAGCACAGTTGTCACTTTTCCATTGCTGTGACAAAATACCTGAGATAAACAACTTAAAGAGAAAAGGTTCATTTTGGCTCATGCTTTCCAGAGGTTTCAAACTAAATCAGTTGACTCTGTTGTTCTTGGGTGAGGCAGAACTTCATGGGGTAGAGCATGTGGTACAGCAGAGCTGCTTACCTTGTGGCAGCTGAAAGCAAAGAGAGAGAAATGGCTAGGGTCCTTCTATCCATTTCAGGACATATGCCAGAAGATCTTGCTCTCTTCCACTAGGCCCCACCTCCTGAAGATTCCACAACCTCCCAGTAGTGCCACAGGCTGGAGACCACTCAGCACAGGCCTCTGAGGGACATTCTAGATCCAAATTACAGCAACAGCATTTCCTTTTTCCTTCACAACTTGACTATCTTGTCTTACCACTGTTCTCATTTTTTGTTTGTCAGGATTCCTTTCCTCTATCTCATGGTTTGGTATTTCTGTGATTCTACCTTTGAGCAAAAACCCATCTCTCCTCAGCCAAGGTAGTCTCCCTCGGTGATCTCATTCACCTCCCTGACTTCAACTACCCACATTGGCTTGTATTTTCCACTCCACCTCCACCATCCAGAAGCTACCTGGTCCTTAGTTTCTGAATGTGTAACAGGGAAATGTGACTTGCTGATTGGTATTTTCAAGTGCTTATCAGGTGTATTCATCGAGATGGCTCAGGGGCTCTCACCCTGAGTACATCCTGAGCTGAATTTCCTATCTTCCTCCTAAATTTTACTCTAGTTTCTCTCTCTTGCTACCTCAGGGAACAAATGATCTCACAGTGGTCTCTCAGCCCATGAACTAGAGGGCAGGCTAGAATCTTTGCCTTTCTTTTCACAACGCATTTAGTCTGTGTGTCATTTTGTATACGCCCTCTAGAGAGTCCTTTAAATTTCTCTCCTCTCCATCATCATTGCTAAGTGCCTTAATTGAGGCTTTTATCATTTCTCATGTCTGCCACAGCTATTTAAAAACTGTGGCAGACATGAGAGTTTATAATCACCACCTAACCTTTATTACTGTCTTAAATACCTCCTCATAATTTCATTCTTCATACGACAGTCATATTTTTAGACAAATTTGATCACCTTACTTCCCTACCTCATGTACTTCACTGTCTCCTATCTGTTGACAACTATGAATCTTCTCCCAAAGGAAAGAGTCAGACGTGTGACAAGATGGCCAGTCCTCCCCATACTTTTAACTCCTACTCACCCCTCTCAGGATGGCTATTCCTGCCTCATCAATAACCAGCTCTGTCTTAGTCTGTTTTCTGTTACTATAATGGAATATCACAAACTAGGTGACTCAAAAGGTAAGGAGCTGTATTCAGCTTCCAATTCTGAAGACTAAGAAGTTCAAGATTGTATAGCTGTATCTGGTGAGGTTCTTCTTGCTTATGGGGACTCTTGAAGAGACCTGAGGCAGCACAGGGCATCAACTGGTAAGAGAGACTGAGCATCCTGGCTCAGGTCTCTCCCCCTCTTATAAAAGTCACAGGCCTTTTGGATTTAGGACCCACTATTAGACCTCATTAAATTTTACTTCCCAAGGTCTTACCTCCAAATACCATAGTCAGATTAAGTTTTCATCCTTCTAATATCTCACAATAGAGCTTCCATTTTATCAAAACACGAGTTTTGATGTGAACATTCAAATCAAATCAGAGGATACTGGGAGGGAAAATTTTAAATCCTATTTAGAATATGAGTGGTAGAAAGTTACCACAATCAAAAGCCAGTTAAGGGGCTGGGAATGTGGCTCAAGCAGTAGCGCACTCGCCTGGCATGCGTGTGGCCATGGGTTCGATCCTCAGCACCACATACAAACAAAGATGTTGTGTCTGCCGAGAACTGAAAAATAAATATTAAAAATTTCTCTCTCTCTCTCTCTCTCTCTCTCTCTCTTAAAAAAAAAAGCCAGTTAAGGTAAACCAATAGTAAGATGTCATGAAAACCAATTACAAATATACAACCCAAAGAGCCAGTGCTAGTCCAAGAGTTGAAGTGTAGATGGAAAGACAACACTTGAAACCTGTTAGCCAAAGCATGTCTCAAACAACTAAAGTTTAAAGCAATTGGCTCAAGCCACTTTGGAATAGCCACAGCTGTCCTTTATTGGCCAGTTACCAGGATCATTGCTATTTGGGGAAGAGATGGCAAGAGATGAGGGACAGCTCCTGACAACACTTTGGATAGAGGAATTTATACTGAATTCTGAGGAAATCCAAGTAAAGCCAATGTCATATCTCTCTAAGGCAGAGAAAATACCAAAATCTACATTAGTCTTAGAACTTCTACAATCTGGAATCAGGTGGAGCTGGGGGTATATACAACTTGAAAAGAAACCCACTTTTGTTTAGAAATGGGAAGTCAAATAATTATGATCATTTTCATCTTTTTTTCTTACAATGTAAACAAAGACACTTATATAACAACATTTGACATTTACCTAATATTATCAGTGGCTTTCCCTTCAACATTCCATCTGCTACAACACTGTATCCCGGTCTAGAGGTTGGGATCTTCAACAGGAAATCTCAAATTATAGATAAAAGTATAATATTATTTTAAGGGCTGGGGTTTTAGCCCAGTGGTGGAGCACTTGCCTAGCATGCATGAGGCACTGGGTTTGATTCTCAGCACCACATAAAAATAAATATATAAAATAAAGATATTGTGTTCATCCACAACTTAAAAAATTTTAAATATCATTTTAAGAGCAAAATAAGGGCATCAATCACCAAATTCATTACAAGTATACATCAATTGGGATTACATTCTGTTGCAAGAAATACAATAACTAGTATAATAGTG
This sequence comes from Marmota marmota marmota, assembly GCF_001458135.2. Taxonomy (NCBI): domain Eukaryota; kingdom Metazoa; phylum Chordata; class Mammalia; order Rodentia; family Sciuridae; genus Marmota; species Marmota marmota. The sequence continues at coordinate 9,006,781 of NW_026000019.1, forward strand.
ACTGAAACAAGTCAATGGTTTATTTCTTCTTCATGTGAAAACCTAGAGGTAGATTGTCTAGGACTGGTTTGGAGTTCCATAGTGCAAAGCCCTAGGTTTCCATTCACAAATTCACCTTGTTGTACAAGATGACTCCAACTATTGTTAGGGAAAGAGAGGAAGAAGGACATGAACACGGCCCCAGCTTTTAATGTACACTTGCTAGCAACTGCATTTTCATTTAAACTCCACTGACCAGAGCTTGGGCTTATGGTCACACATAGTTGCAAGTTAGGATGGCAAATTATTCTTAGCAGATATGTGATCATCTAAAAACCAGGAGTTCTATTCTAAGAAGGGGAGAATAAATATTAGAGGACAATTAATGGCAACATTATATATATTCAAATGCCTCAATCTCATCCCCACCCCATCACTGAATTTATTCTCCTTTTCTCTATACTTCCTCAAAATTAAAGAGAATAGAAAATAATTAATTTCTATAATGGGACAACATGAAAATTCTGCAATATGGCTTGCTTATTTGTTTCATTAAGAGAATATGGACTTTTAAGACAGCACAGTGTAAAGTTGCTAAAACTAACTATTGAGAATCAATCCATCAGGGTGCATTTTAATATAACATAAAATATGTAAAGACAAAAAAGTTGGCAAAGAAATCAAAGAATTAAGATCAAAACACTTCCAAAAAGATACAACAAGCTTAAAATATCAATCTGAATTCCATATACACAGCAGAAATCTTTTTACTTAAGCCTGTTTCCTCAAACTGTTTCTTTGTACATCTTATCACTAGAGCCATTATTTCAAGATTAGTTGCAAAAGAAATTTTCTCCTTGAATCAAATAAATATTATTCATGGAAAGCATATGAAATTTTCAGTATTTGAAATACTCTGGTGTTCCAAATTCATTCTTACATTCCATCACATAAGACTGATTTACTTAATTTCATACCTAATTTGCAAGAGGCATTCTGCTGAGCTCCATTGGGAGACATAGCAAGGGCTGAGATAAAGTTAAGTCATGGCCTTAGATAAACAAAATTTGGAGAGATAAGACCCTTGCAAAAATATTTTTAAATACAACAAAAATTATAAATGCCATAACTGTGGAAATTCAGAGGAAATTATGACTATGTTAACATTTTCAATCATGCATTACTGATATGACCTTCTTTATCAGCTTGAAATAAAAAGGTGATTGTGTCCCCTTCATAATACCAGCTATTTATTTTAGTAGAATTTCCCTTTAGAACCACTGCTTGCCCAGAACTGTATGTTTCTTAAGGCTTCCTCAGCACCAGATTTTCAGTTCTACTTCCAAACTACCAAGTAGAGAATTAGAAAGCCTAATGACACCACTAACATGATTGCTCAGTGATCATCTCGTAGTTATGGACCTTAGATGCCTAACAGATGCTTGCCGCACACAGTGATTTTCTTGCTGGCCCTTGCTGTAGTTGTTTTAGGTTACAATCCCATATTCACTCATCACAACTAACATAAGTCCAAGCATATTTATAGCTTATCCAAGAATAGCTTCCACCACATCCATATATTGTAGATGTGCACCGCCAATAATCAAACCCTGGTGTTAAGGTTGGGTCACCAGTTCTACACGTTTTGTAGCAGAGTTTGGAGGCCTTCCTGCCATTGAACTTCAGATAACATCAACTCTGTCTATTAGAGATGTTCTAACAACATTGAAATTTGAAAAGGATGAGGTCAAGTTCTTGATTCTTCAGTCCCAGGAGTCTCCTTGGCTCCTCTACAAAGTTTCCTACCTTCTCCTCCTAAATTGGTTCTGCCAACCAAGAGCTATTACAAAAATACCATTATGCATGGTTATTATTTCCCAGAATATATGAGTTTGGTTTAAAACTATTTTGTATCTTTTTTGGCTTTCTGGGAGAGTTTTAATGTGGTTTGAAAAGTCACATTTTTATATTACTTAGATTTTTAACTTGGAATATTTGGTCTGGGTAAGAATAGAAGAAAACATATTAGATCTTTCACGTGACAGTTGCTGTAGAATTGACTTGATGTACATTTTATTTTACAGGCACCTAGGTGAGCAATTTGCCACGAAAGAAGAAAAGAAGTGCAAACTAATTTTCCTAAAGATGGGCAGACAAAGCAGCTGGTAGGTTTTTGTATCACTGGAGTATCAGGGAGTGTGATTGCTAAGATGGTGTGCTATTGCTGGGAGGAGGTAGATTCTACAGGTAGTGTTGCAGAAAGAGAATTCAGTACTTCTAAGCAAGGAAGCTAAAGACCTTCAAAAGACTGTCATTATACTACTGTACTACCTAGTGAAGTCATTAAAGATCTCAATAGTGTGGAAAAGCTCCAGAAGGTCTTTGGGCAAGTTAACAATGGGCAGCTTCTTTCTAGACTAAAAATAGATTATCAATAAAGTTTGATTAACAACATTTAAGAATCATCATCAAAACTCTATCTGTATTTCTATGAATATCTTTTAATTTGTCACTTGCCTTAAAAATAATAAATATTGTAAATTTTGAAGGAAAAGCATACAGAATTAGAGAGATAACTTTGGCGAAACAGTTTTTCAAACCCATAATCGACCTTATGAAAAGGCAGCAAATGTTATATAGATTCAAAGCAGAAAGAATTCTAAGTCTCACCAAAAACTTATTTTATATTTGCATTGTGGACTTTACGTGTTTTGTTTCTGATTTCTCGTATAATATTGCTACTGGTAAAGAAATAAATACACACATAATGCATAATTCATTTTAAAACATTAATATCTGGGCAATTTTTAAGAAATCTATAATAAATTGGTATTTTTAAGAAGTGAGCATATTTTTCTGTTTATCATAAAATTATTTCCATCTTTCTTTGCAGTCCTGATTTACAGGTGAACACAGCACTGTGGACCTTTGTGACTGCAGCAGTTCTGGCTTGTATTGATTTAAGCTGCAGAATCAAAGCATATGCCATTATTGAGAAATTAATAATCAACTAGGACTGCCCAGATTATAATGATTCACAGGAATTATCTTTCAGCAAGGTTATTATTGCTTTCTATGCTGAAAATCAAGACCAGGGAAACAGGTAAAATAAAACAATAATTATTACTGATAATAACGAGGAATTATTTCCAGGCAATGAATGAAACTGATGAATTCAACTGAATGATAAATAGCATATTAATGCTTTCTTTTATATGAAAAGTTTGTAGTAACAGGTTCTTTCATAACAAAATACTAATTTCATTAAATCTCTGGAGAAATAAAGGAGTTGAAATAAAGAAACTACTTAAGTACTGTCATTGACAATGAGGAACTGGGCAAAAGTCATACCTCTGCACTAAATAGACCTTTCATGTAAACACATTTTTAATATAATACTTGAAAAAAATTTAATTACACCTGTTTGTGCTTTTGAAGGTACTCAAAAGTAGTGCTTTTAATGTTCCAAAACAAAATTGCATTCTTATTTTTGTGAAAATTGCTTGAGATGACCAAAACATCAATTGGCTTGTGGTTGAAATGTAGAAAACTTGGTGTTGAAATAGTGGTTAACTTTTAAGAATATTGTTATTTCTAAACATTGAGAAATAGTTTGTAACTTATTGTTTATGGTTTAGGTGACAAAATCTTTCACACTCTGGGGCGGGGAATAATGAAAGAGTTTCTGGGTTTTGTTTTGTTCCCAATAATTAAAAAATATATACTTAAATGAATATTCTAATATTATATAAGTATTATATAAAATATATATCATATAAAATTATAATAGAGTACTATTTACCTTTATATTAAATGTTACATATTTAAATAAGTAAATGTGTACAAGTATGTATACATACTTTCCAACTCAGAGGCTGAGGTGGCATAAAACTAACCAAGAGGTATTCTGTTTCTGCACTAGATGAAGAATCCATCTTCATTACTCCCCAAAGAAAGAGTTATGGAATGTTTTTCCTTGAAATAAAGGAGTTGAAATAAAGGAACTGGCTGTATGTTGGAAGGCAGAAATCAGAGAGTCGGGCGTTATCCAAAGCAAGACCATCATGTCTAGTTATGGATGCCCCCATCTCTCATGTTTTTATCTTCCCACCCCACATATCTTTTGTCCTGATGCGGGGCTGGGACCCTACCCATTGCATTCCTGAGCCGGCTGACTCCCAGTCAGCTTTCACCATCAGTGGCCACTAGAGGGAGACTGAATGGTAGGCTCCTTCCTGCTTTCTTTTGCCATCATCACTCAGCAATGGCCCTTCATCCTGGAAGGGTTAGTTGGCTTCAGCCTCCTGCTTTATTTCAGTATTCTTAAAACTAAAAGTGCCCTGTTAGAGGTTCAGGTAAGCATTGGCTGGGAAGTCCCAGCTCTTCTGAGCTCCTGAGGCACACCACCACTACCACCACCACACACACATGAGGTTCTGAGTTCCAGCTCCCCTGGGCTTCAGAGATAGGATTGCGGGAGACAGAGTCGATGGAGAGAAAGCTTGAGATACTGGTCTGGAGATGTAGCAGGTTTTTACAGTTGCTTCTCTTTGTTACCTCAGTATCCTTTCTTTGGTTTCCATTTCTCCAGTCTCCATTCAACCAACTCCTCCTATTATATCTTCACTGTTGAAATGCCCAATGTAGTTTCTTTCTCCCTGACTGGACCCTTATGATATCATGTCACCTACCCAGAAAATCACTTTCTTTTGGTGCATGAAAGAATCAGATGAATCCTTTTTGCCTGTGTTCATTAAATTACTAACAAACATGAATTGAGCTCCTGGACATACAGGCACCAGATGTTAGGAAAATGGCAGCCGAGGATCCAGGCTTGGCTCCAAGACTCTCTTCTTGTCAGCCACTATGCTCCAGCCACACCAGCCATCTCTCGGGTCCTAGAGCTCTGTGCTTCCTTCCAGTTCACAGTCCATGTAGATGCTGCTGTCTTTGTCTAGAACACTCTTCCTGACATTCAACTGGTTCACACCTAGATCCTTTTTCAGATCTAAATTCATTTTTCAGGGCTGGGGTTATGGCTCAGTGGTAAAGCGCTTGTCTAGCACGTGTGAGGCACTGGGTTCAATTCTCAGCACCACATATAAATAAATGAATAAGTTCATTTTTCCCTCTTCCTTAGGACAACCTTCCCAAAAGTTCCACAGGAAAGCAGACATTCTCATAGTACCCTACACCTCTAAAACAAATAATTCATTACTTAGTTGTTGAATGCTAGAATGTTAACTCTATTGGGGCAAGAACTATTTCTAGAGAATATCACCTGTTTCTTAACTCTTTTACCAGTTCTGTTAACTACATGGTCGTTAAATTAACAAAAGCACAAAAGATAATTCAAAAGATGGTTTCAAGTTACTATGTGTCAGACATGGTACTAAACACCATGTGGGTGTTATTTAATTTGACCCTCCCCAATAACCTTAAAATATAGCTTGGTTATCACACTCCACAGAGAAGGAGCCTGAGGCATCATGATGGCAAGTGGCTTGAACAAAGTCATACAGCTGACTGGTGATGGAGCCAAGGTCCAGGCACTATCTCCAAAGCCAGAACACTTGGAATACAGCAGTGAGTGAAGGAATGAAGCTGATAGTCTAACTAGGAAGACAAAACTTAGACAGCCCAGCCTAAGTTTGAAAACACTAGTGCAGACATTATGTGTTATCAAGCACAAAGAAAGGGCAAATTCCCAAGGACAGGGCCATGAAGAATGCTAGGACTGCAGCTGGACCTTGAAGGTAAGTCTGTACCAGATAAGGAGGAAGGAGAAGGAAAGGCTGTTGATGCAGAGTAAAGAGCCCAAGGAAAGGTTCTGCAATCACATCACCTTCAGGTGATCTTCAAAAGCAAAGAGAAACTGCTGTGAAAATTCTACAATGTGATTTAAAAAAATAAAAAGGTTGAGACTTTTAAGATTTTCTTTTTTTGCAGCCAAAATAAGCCTATTTACCCATTTCCTATAAAGTGCTTCTAATCCAAAAAGAACAATCACAAAGACTGCCAGGACACAGAGACACACCAAGTGGCAGGCAGAGCAAGTGACAGGCTGCAGCAGAGGGCACCAGGACAGAGTGCCTACCAGTGGCCACTGCAGATAACAACGGAACAAAGTCTCAAAACCTGGCAGAGCATTGGTCCTACAGAACCAGGCAGAAAACTGACACTGAGCTGGGTGGGACTGACTCAGCATTCTAGAGACAAAGACCAGAATGAAAGGAAGGAGTAGGATTTGACTGGCAAAATTATTCAAAGGCAGAGCCAAGAGAAGACACTTATTGAAATGGGCCAGGAAATCGAGCCATTATTATTAGTAAAGCAGAGATGGAGAAAGACTCTGGTCGGAGGATGCAGTTTATAGTCTAGACTGAAATCTTATAGAAATCACTTGACTTTTTAAAACAATTCAGTGAATTGACTAAATTGGCTATTTTTAATATGTCTATGCTAGGCAAGTGCTCTGTCACTGGGTTACACCTCTAACCCCTTTTTTAAAAAAAAAAATTATTTTGAGACAGGGTCTCACTAAATTGCCAGGCTGGCCTCAAACTTCTGATCGCCCTGCCTCACCCTCCCAAGTGGCTTGGATTGCAGGCATACACCACCTTGCTCAGCTACATTCTCTCTCCAGCCTCCTTCCCCACACCCTTTGCAGGCTCCCACTATTCTCTCTTCTTCCATGAGACCAGCCACATGGATGGAATTAGAAGTTATGTTAAGCGAGGTGAGTCAGGAACAGAGAGTCACATGTTCTCATTTATATATGGAATCTAAATCAGCTATTTTTGATTAATGATTAATGTCGGTAAGTATCTCCTCTACTGTAGCATTCTCATTTACATAAAAAAATCTCCATCATTATTCTGTTCCTCATTCAAAACAAACCTCATTAAATAATTATTCAGAATATGCTGTCTCTACATCTTCAAATACTGGTCTTTCATTCTCTTCCAATCTGGATTCTAACCTTGTTACTCTTCTGACCTTCACTTTGCTAAATCAGATAGACATCTCTACCTTCATCCTTCTGAGCCTTCCAGCAGAATTTCAGGCATGCTACCACCTCCTTCCTCTAAGAACTTTCTCTTCTTTTGGCTTCTGTGACTCTACATTCTCCTTGTTTTCCTTCAGAATTACTAGCTGCTCTTTCTTAGTTTCTTTTGCCAAATTCTTCCCAAGCTCTTAATGTTAAGGACCCAGGAAAAAGCCATCTGCTTTTCTCTATCTGCACTTTTTCTCACTTATCTTATGTGGGCCAATGGCTTTAAAGGACACCCATATGCTGATGTTTATCCAAGCTGTATATCCAGCTCCAAGGAACCCATCCCCAGCTTCAGACTATAGTCCTGACAGCCTCCTGCACAACTCCATTTGAATATCTTATGGAATCTCAAACATGACAAGCCTGAAACACTGCTCTTACAAAAGCAGCACAGTCTTTTAAATTGTCTTCAGTTTTATTACCAGTAAATTTTATCACTGTGTATCCCATTGCTCAAACTAAAAACCTAGAACATCTGTAGATGATTTCCTTTCCATCACTCCTTCATACCTAAAATCTTCCACTCTTGAAAAGATTGGAATTTCCTTATAGTTTTCAGCATGTCCACCTTTTTTCTGTGTCTACCGCTAGCACCCCACTTCAAGAAGTACTTGAAAGTCCAACTTTGGAGCTTCTCTATTGACTAGTTGTGATCCTGGCTTGTTGTCTAATTTCTCTGTGCCTCAGTATTCTCATCAATGCCATAGTCCAACTCATGGTGTTGATATCATTGTGAGAATTCATTAAGCACTAACTGTGTCAACAGTTTAGACCAGAAGTTGAAGGTTTTAGATTGTTCTTTGGGGACCAAGATTCCATCAGATAATAATGCTAAATTCTGGACTAACTATTTTAAAAACTGCTTTCTGAAGTCGCTGTGAAGTAATCAGAAAGCCGACAGATGCCAGAGGGAAGTGGTAGCAAGGAGCACTTCCCTTTGGTTAGTCTTTAATTGTGGGACAGTTCATGGTTAAAACTCAGAAAGCTTAGACTTACTGAGTGAAAGAACCAAGAGTCAGAACTCAGAGCATCCGTCTCACTGGACAGTGAAGAGGAAAACCCTAGAGAGTGGGTGGGGAGTCACAGAAGCGTAGCCCAAATCTCTGCCCAAATCTCCACTGACTCCGAGACCAGACATGGGTGGGGCAAATTCCAAGCAGCCAAGATAAGAATACATTAAAACTGAGATTTCAACTGCTGACCACTGCAGGGGGAAAAAAATCGTTTAGTATAAATTAATTATGTTGTCTTCCTATTTAGAAAAAAAGTTAAAAATTATTTTCAAGTTAAGCTGAAAAAAAAATCCAACACTCCTCTGAAGAATTTAACAGAATCCAAAATCTATACCAAATATCACCCACATGTCAGGGATACAATCCAAAGTTACTTTATAGACAAAGAAACAGAAAAATATGAACCATATTCAAAATAGAAGGCCGTATGTGGAGGCTACTGATCCATACATTGAAATTAGCAGATAAGGATTTTAAAGCAGCTATTATGATTATGCTCAGTATTTCCAGAAAAAAATGTCTTCATCATTTATAAAGATGCAGGAAATTTTGGCAGAAAAGATAAATTATAACAAAGAACCAAAAGAAATTCTAGAGCTGAAAGGTACAAAACTAAAGTTTTGGGGGAAAAAATCACTGATGGAGATGGAGAGCAGATTATAGTTAATAGAAGAAAGCAAATTTGAACATAGATCAAAAGATATCTAACCCGAAGAACAGAGAGAAAACAACAACATAAACAAGGAGATAATACCTAAGTCTCATAAAGCATGGTTGGAGTCCCAAAAGGAGAGGAAAGAGAATCCTCTGTGTTCCCAAGTGCATGCATTTCTCAAGCTCATCAAATGGTGTATTTTAATTTGTGTATTTCAAATAAGTATCATAAAATGAAAAAAAGTAGGCATAAAAAATATAATTCCTAACTTAGCAAGACCCTGTCTCAAAATAAAAAATAAAAAGGGCTGGGATGTGGCTCATTGGTTAGGCACCCCTGAGTTCAATGCCTGGTACCAAGAAACAAAACAAAACAAAAAACCCCACAATTCCTAGCTAACTGTACTAATGCTGAAGCCTTTAGAAATGAATCATAGTAATACCTGCACTTACTCTGAAATGGGTAAAAAAATAAGGTGCACCAATTATTACAGGGATGCATTTGTGATAGAGCTAGAAGAGTAAAATCTGATTGTAGGTACACAGCATAACATTCTGTAATTTTTCCACATATTTATAATTCTTTCTGAATAATTTGTTTCCATATTTTGAAAAATTAAAAATAAAATTATAGAAAACCATAACTTCATTAATATATTTTCAGTGAGTTTTGTCCAAAACTTTCCTCATAAATAATCCACAAAAACCTGCTCATGAGCATATAAATTCAGGAGATGCATTAACTGTTATTTAATTTTAGCTTTCCTGGACAGCTGTGATATCAGTCTTCTAGATCTCTCTCTCTTCTCTTTCTAACCTCTCCAATTCATTCTCCATTCAGTGGCCAGGATGATGTTGTAAGAATGTAAAAATGCATGTTGATTCCCTTGCTTAAAAAGCACTCACAGGCTCTTGGCTCTCCTCACAGTCTGGGCAGTCAGGATCCCCAGGGCTCCTTGCATTTGGCCACAAACCCTCTCCTGTTCATGGCCTTTGCTCTTGCTGAAACCTCTGCCTGTCAAATTCCTCCCCCTCTCTTTGTTGTAATTTGTCTTCATCGTGCTTTTCACATTTTATACTGATCTAGTTTTTAATTTATTTGCTTATTTTCTTGCTTCCCAGCTGAAAATTAAAAACAAAACAAAACAAACAAACAAAAAAAAACACCACTTTTTTTGTTCTTACCCTCTACTGTTTTTCTAGGACCCTGCAGTGGGTCCCAGATCTCTGACAGATCTCTGATCTAATCTAATATTTCCAAGTTAATAAACTGTAGAACCAGTACTAAAACCAGGTGTTCTGTGGATTCTCTCATGATGTCAAATGGGTAGGGAGAGAGGATACTGTATGATTTCTATCCTCTTAGAGTTTCCAGTCTAGAAAAGTTAGAATGTAGAATCAGAGGAGCAGTTGGTTCTGAGCTCCAGGAGATCCTCACCTCCCTTCTGCCCACCCCGTGTCCCTTGAAGATCCCCACTCACAGTAAATACTTATCGTGGAGCCTGTCACTAAACGTGTGCTCTTTTGCTTCCAACAGAGCTCTATTCTCCTCCAGCCCAGGCCTCATCAATCTCAAGACAACCACAAGCTGGGGGTGGCCTTTCCTCCACATGGCCGCTATTCTCCACACCACAGCCAGAGTAACCCTGTGTCAGAGAAATCTTATCCTGTCATTTCCTGACCCCAATATGTAACTTCCATTGGATGAAGTTCAGTCTCACTAATGTCTCTCCCAAGGCTCCTGAAGAGAGCTGGGTAGACACCTCCCACACCCACAAGCCCACTGCTGTGACTCTTCTTCCCAAGCTCCAACCTTTCAGATCCCCAAGCACCCACTGCTCCCTCTCCCTCTTCCTCTGGGGTGTTTCCTCTGTCCAGAAAACGACTCCACTGCTCCCTGGCAGACTTCCTTCCACGCAGGCCTGGGTTTCAGGCACCACTTCCCCTCTGACAGCTTCTCTGGCACCCTTCCGCACCTCCCACCACCAGTTATGTGGTTTTGTGGTGAATTTTTATGGCATTGTAGTCTTCCTCTATTCTATAACAGTTCGTGTGTGTGTGTGTGTGTGTGTGTTTACATTTGTTTTTTTAATTGTCTCCCTTTGCTGCTATAGTATAAGCTCCCTGAAGTCCAGTATCCACGCACCTGTCTGCCCATTGTCTTCACCATTTCATGTCCAGTGGCTTTCATACACTAAATGCTCAGGAGATATTTATTGGGAGGATGGATGACGGCATATGGAATACAACACTTCCCCAAGATGATCACATAAAACCTCAGAAATCAAATCCTCTACTTATAGACAGGAAGCCACAGCCAAGAGGCAGAGGGCCCTCGGTGGCAGGTATTGTGGCCCAGTGCTCTATCCATGCCTGAGTTATCTATCTTCTTTCAGTTAATAGAATTTGATCATTTTGGAGAACGGATCTCCATAGAGAGCCGACATAGAAATTCTAGTAAGATTTTAAGTGACACTAATAATTCAGTAGGATAAAGATCTAGAGACTAGAACATTTTAAAAAATGTCTATTTCAAATGCTCCTGAAGGTAGCTGTAGCAATTTAGTATCAGGTATAGTTTCATGGCATAAAGAATTGATTTTATTTAGGATGTCTTGAGTTACACAGCTTTTGCTAGACTTTTCACAGTCCCCATCAGAACTCTGAGCCAGTCTGCCCTTTACCTTTTCTTTACCAAGGAAAGTAGTTTCTAGTCTGGGTGGCAGCTTTGAGCAGAGAGCATCATTGTGATCAATAATGCAAGCAGAACTTGTAAGAAACACAATAAAACCACTCATTCTTGGAAGAGATATTTCTGATTCTATTTTTCCTACTACCAATGAAAAATCTAACATTATGCTTTTAAATCCAAGGACCTGGGCTTCAAGAACACTCATTAGCTTTCTTTTACAATTGTACACTCACATGACAAAAGAATTCTCTAGAAATAAAAACGACAGCAAACCCCAGACTTTCTTTGAATGTGCACTCAGCTTCCTGACACTCTCCACAAGGTCCAGGTTAATAAAAACAAGGTCCCTCATAGAAAACATGGTTTCAACATTTACTTTCCAGGGAATTGTAAAGGTGCCAGAATTATAATCCCCTCCAGTGTTTGAGTAACTATCAGGCTGCTGAAATTATTAAACCTGTTCATTTAAAAAATTTCACAGATGTGGCACCATCAAAAGACAAATATTACAACAAACTTAAAGGTCTCCATTGGCTTTTATTCATGATTCTAGAACCCAGCAGCCCTCAGAACTTGAACAGGCTCCAAAAATATACAACATGGTCAGGCAGTATTTATGGACAGAAAACAGAAGTGAGGTATAGAGACAGAAGTGAGATACAGAGCTTAATCGGTTTGCCTTATTTGAATTACTTGTCAGCCACCACTGACTAAAACTCTGCTGTAACAGAAACTCAGCCATTTGTTACCTGAGTAAACTCCTAATTAATTTTACTTCACACAAATGACTCCATATTGGTTTGGTCTGTTGGGTGCAAATCGTCTAAATCAATGGTGTTCTATGAATTTTTGAATAGCGCCAAATTTCTGCTTAATGGCTAAGTTTATTTTAATGAGTATAAATCCATACTCCAGTTGTTTAANCCTGTTTTGGTACCAGTACCATGCTGTTTTTGTTACTATTGCTCTGTAGTATAGTTTGAAGTCTGGTATCGCTATACCGCCTGATTCACACTTCCTCAAGCAGATTTTAAGTAAGCAACCACTGTCTCTCCACTTGTCCAGAAAGTTCGAAGGTTAGGACTGTTCTAGGAAACTTTCTTTTGTTGTAATAATTTCAGCCATGATTATGTCTCTAAATTTCCTGTAGGGTTTGGAGAGGGGAGATTCCTCACCCTGGGCTCAACTCTCTGAAGGTCCCGATTCAGCATTTCTGCTGGGGTTCTCAGGACCTGGTCAGTTGGGCAGCACAATTCTTTCAATCTCATTACTGTTTGTCTAGCATAAACGTCTTCTTCAGGTCAGATGCTCTCTTGTTGGGATGTCTATTCACATTGACTAATTAGATACACTAATTCAACACCCTCTTCTCCCCCAAGAAGTATTCACCCATTCAACAAACATGCAAGCCCTGAACCAGGGACTCAGTGTATACTACATAAAGACCCAGCCTTGCCTTGACTGTTTCAATAATGGTCTTCTGGAGACAACGATTTTCATGTTGAATCTTCTAGAAGGGATTTTTCAGGCCAAAGGAAAGTGATACTTTCAGAAAGATTTTCAGTCTCAGGCAGTTTAGTTACCACTGAATCTGATCCAAGGAAGAATTGCCTTATATCAAGGATTCAGGATTCAGGATTTCTTTCCTACCCGACTTTTGGAAGCAGAATTTGGAATCAGGCTTTGCATTTAAGTATAGATATCTGAATATAAGGACAGAACACAACCTTAGGAGACCTCCAGAGAATCTGAAAAACAGATCAGCAACTCCCACATAATCAAGAGTTGGCAGAGTATGTTGGATAAGTTTAGAAAGATGATTAGTTCATGCTTGACTTAAATGTTCTGTCTAATTTTCATTTTACAGTTTGAGAGATTATCCATGTAAAAAATTTTTTTTCTTAATAAATCTGGAGTTGGTCCTATTACATACAACTCCTTATTATCCAACTCTGGAATGAAATACTGAGGGAAAATCTGTGTGATCTTGATCCCAAGAGTGTTTTGGACCTCTGCCTTCCATGAACACAAGGATTCAGTGAGATATTTTCTCAAGGGTTCTTTGTTCATATGAATATAGGAAGCCACCAGAGATGCTGAATTTGGTATACAGAAGGTGAACAATAAATGATAGTATAATCTGATTCTTTAATTCCAACTGAAAAGGAAGATATTAAGGAGACACACCAAATAGAATAGAGTCACTTGCATGGAAAATTTCAAGAGTTAGAAATTGAGAACCAATTCAACAAACATGCAAGCCCTGAAACAGGGACTCAATATATACTACAAATGCCTATAAGACTAATTGGAACTTTTTAATGAATTGGAGAGTTTAAAAACATATTTTTGTCAGTTTGTTTTCTCATAGAACACACATCACTCCAGATCATTACAAGGCAGCAATGGAAAAATTTGATAAGGTAAATCAGCTTTGCAGCACTAGCAAATAACACGTTTTTGGTGAATGAATAACTAGCTAGATTATAAAATCAGAATAGGGATTTAAAAAAAAAGAAGTCCAGTGCTTTTGGAAAATAACCTGAGGGTACATTTTATGATTTACCCACAGATTTTAGACTTTACCTGTGCCTCACTTACCTGTAATGTGATATGACAACATCACATGGCCTGGGTGTATCCCGGGTGCTAGTGTATACATGGGATTGAATCCATCATGTAGATCTCAGAGCTGGTCATCAGGGATCATGAGACAAAGCTCATTTCGATGTCTGGCATTCTAAGTGTCAGAACAATTAAAGTAAATGAAAGAAAACCTAAGGTAAAAATGAATGAGAAATAAAACCTAGGGTTACAAATAGAGAAGAAGAGCTTTATTGCTGTACTCATTCCTTTACCCCTTCTTCTGATCGTCTCCCCTGACTCTTCTGCATATATACTGTCTCTCATGTATCTTTGCTTTGAATCAATTTTCTAATTTTCTTTATCAATAATGCATAGGAGGAGATTGAGAAAGTTAGAATAACAAAATCACATTTTGTTTCAGGGGATCTATAACTCAGGGACATTTAGTAGTTGGAAACAGAAAATAACCAGAAGAAGAAGGGCATCACAGTAATGGGGGTAAGTCTTCCTGGTCACACTCGGCCAAGAACATATTTTACTTCTCTCTTCTTAAGTTCTGTGTGGTCTATAAACCAGTTCTTATTGAAGCTGCCGAGTAAACACTGACTAGAACATTTGGTGAAGGAAGAAATAGGCATTTATAAGCATTTCCAATAAACTGGTTAACAGAGTGTATAACGTCCTCATCTCTAACATTTCACACATCTGCTTGGATTCATAAAATTGGAACTAGGAAAACAAATAATGAAAATAATCATAAAATAGCTGTATTTGTAAAGCCGAGCAGGAAGTCTGCCCTTTAAACAATTGCAGACTGAAAAATCAAAAGCTCTGCAACTATAATCATGCTTCACATAATAATGGAGCTATGTTCTGAGAAATGTGTCGTTAGGGGATTTCATTATTGTGTGAGCATCCTAGAGTGCATTTGCACAGATCACAATGGCTGCAACCACTCTAATCTCATGGGACCACGGTCCTGGGTGTCCATCCTTGACTGAGACTCCATTATGCTGCATGTGGCTGTGTATGTGCACCCTGATTCTAAGAAGCAACCAGCTTGACTGTGAACCAGTGTGAATGGTTTGATGTGGAAAGACACAAGAGACCAAAAAAGGCAAAATGCCAACATAAGAATCCAGCAAGGACTGGTAGTCAAAACCAAAATTATGGATTTCATTCTGACCTAGCTTGGCTAACCTGGTCAGATATGGGCATCCTGTGTACCTTCAGCCACACTGTTAGCCCTGGAACATCTGGCTGAGCTCTTCCCTGGGTCTCGGTAGGAATCACCAGATGTAGGAATCTAATATTCTGGAACTCTAAGTTGATCAGGCATCTCTCTCATAACATTGCCTGAGCAAAGTTCATTTGTGTATTTTCTTCCCACCTATACTGTGAGATTTTGGGGGAAATTACTATGTCTCATTCATCGATATAGCCATAGTGCTCTAAATGGAGATCTAAAAAAATGTTTATTGACTAAGTAGACCAGTTCCGCACTCAAGGCAAAAATGGCTTCTCAAAATTGTTGACAGTCATATATTTGTTGGTATGCATTTACTGAGTACCCTTATATTTTGTGGGCTCACTGGGTTGATTTTTTTAAATGACAGTTTATGCCCTCCTGCAGCTCACATCTCAAGGGAACGATGGGAGAATGGCAGTGGGAAAGAAAGAGGATGGGCTCAAGAGGCAGTGTGGCACCACCCTTGGTGCCTGTTTCTCACTTAGATGAAGTGAATGGACGCTAAAGAGGTGAGGAGGAGGAGAGCCTGGGTTAAAGAAAGACACAGAATGGAGGAAACACCGGTGGAGAGAGAGGAGATGACTAATGCAGTGAAAACCCTCAAGGTCCCAAAGAAAAATGGAACACAGAGTACAAGACAGGATGGGTAACAAGCTAAGTACATTCTAAGTACATTCCCATCAACAGCGAGTGCTCTACACCTTAAAGCAGCCTGGTCCACTTTTAGCAACTCTGAGGACTTGAATATCTGTGATGATATTCTGCCACCGGTCCCAGTGCTGTCTATGGAAAATCACAGAAAATAGGTTAAATTCCTCTCCTGTGTGACAGTCTTTCAAATGCATATCCCCTCTTTCCTTCTAACTGATGTTCATATAATTTCCAAACTTTTCATCATTTGGGTTATTTTCTTGCTTTTGGGATTGACTAGTGGGAAAATGAAAGTCCGGAGAGAAAAGAGAAGATAAGAAATCCGAAAATTATGGCTGCCAGGGCTGAAGGGCAGCCAGAGAGGAGGCACTAATCCTCTCCCTGTGAAGCCCTGGGGAAGGCCCCAGGATCCACTCTATTCCACCCTGCCTGGTTCTCCAGTCCAATTCATTATCCACTTCCCTTTTTACAGCTTTCTCTCTCCTGAGGTCAGTCATCCTGCCCTTAAATATAGGAATTCTGTTTTGCTTTTCCTATTCTATTAAAATATTGACAGAATAATTTGTGCAAGAGATATTAGGAAGAGATACATATTTAAGTCTTTTAGAAATAAAAGATACTTAAATGTGAAGCTGCAGGTAGTAGTAAACTGGCTCTATCCTAGATCATCATAAACCAACCGAACATTATTTCCTTTGAGGCAACTGCTCAAGAAAAACAAATGGGAACATTTTACTATGTCGGATGCTATGACCCAGTTACATGTCCACATCAAAAATAAAGGAGGAGAAAGGCATCAATATGATTTTTGGTTTATATAAATTATTAGTCTAATAATTTATAAAGTGGGGGAAAGAAATTGCTCAATCAAGGAAGAAACAATTTTCTTCCAGATGTTAGAATCTGTCTATAAACTATCTCTTCCAATTGGACTTTCTTAGAATTATCAATACTTAAAATCATACATCTCTCAAATATATTTGCTTGTGGTTATGGTTGTCAAGGAAACCATTTCCTTATATAGTGTTTGACAATAGCCATTTTTCTGTTGTTGTTGTTGTTGTTTAATGCTATAAAAACAAAGTTGTTTTAGAACCGTGAAGAAGAAAGCTACAATGAAATGAGTCAGAAGCCAATGGGAAGTTATAAGACTACCTTAGATGCAAAATTCTATATATCAATTGATATGATATTTTATAATTTGGAAGTAAAACTCAAGAAGGATAAGATGTTGAAAAATGTTCAGAACAGTGAACATTTGATTATATATTCCTTTTTCATAGCTTGATGACTTTGGATAGGATCAACTTACTCCTTTTCTCTGTAGAATCATTCACCTTACAGTTCAGCTTCATCCACATCTTTCATATATTACCACTTTATGTTTCATATTTAGTGAATGGAACCCAAAATCTTAGAATCAAAAGCTACAGGATCAAACCAATGTCATCTGTCCCCTGTAGGGATCTTTTCTAAATGCATATACTTTAAGAAAGTGCTGGGGAAAAAAAAGGACTATCCATTATCAATAACATTTTAGGTTATTTTCTCCCTAAGGAGGTTTAGCATCATCATGAACCACAACTTACCCCTTTTGTTTAAAGTAAAACCTATCATATGTCAAACCCAGAAAATAAGCTTTCCATTTCCATAGCCCTACAACTTTCAGCAGTTATCACATCTAAGATTCCATCCCTTGAACTTGTACACGGCAGAGACCAGGCTGTCTATGTCTAATTAAACAATTCCCTAAAAATGCACACAGTACATTTTAAGAACATCCTGGGACCTTGGATTTGCTTCAACAAGGACATTCTCCCCTGTCACTGTTCTGAACATTTTTCAACATCTTATCCTTCTTGAGTTTTACTTCCAAATTATAAAATATCATATCAATTGATATATAGAATTTTGCATCTAAGGTAGTCTTATAACTTCCCATTGGCTTCTGACTCATTTCATTGTAGCTTTCTTCTTCACGGTTCTAAAACAACTTTGTTTTTATAGCATTAAACAACAACAACAACAACAGAAAAATGGCTATTGTCAAACACTATATAAGGAAATGGTTTCCTTGACAACCATAACCACAAGCAAATCATTGAAACATCTTCCTCATTACCGGATCTGTTTGGTTGCTAAAACACTTCAAAACATTCTTATGCACAGTCAGGTACTAAATACCTATGTTTATAGAACAAGCTTGAAGCAGTGCAGGTGATAAATTTTCACATGGTAGAGCTCAACCCCGTGACATAGTCTCTGAAGGACAAATGCAAAAATTTGATATTTAAGATCCAAAACAAATGACTACCCCAAGACACAATTTAAAAAAAAAAGATAAATTAGAAATGTCAGAGAACTGAAAAAAATATTACCTAAATGTAAAGTGACATTTCAGCTTTATTAATTCAGAAGTAGATGCCAAATACTAATTCTCTAATATGGAAAAGTTCAGCTTCAGGGGTATCCACAGAACACCAGAAATTTGATCCCAACCCCTCCTAAAAGTATGTCTAAAATCTAGACACAATATATACAAAGTATCAATTTAAAATAGTTACTGAAAAAATCTATGGTAAAGAAATGCCTTAGAGCCCATAAGAGTCAAAGGATTGCTATTTCTGGGAACCTTTCAAGATAAAAATATCTTCCAAATATCAAGGGGTTTTTTGTTTTATCTTCCCCCAGCAATAAGAAGATATGAGTTTTCACAGATTACAGAAACTTTGGAAAAGTCAATGGGAGATCATGTACAATGCCATAACCATATCAAGAAAAAAAATCATTAACCAGAGCATGTAACTTCCATGTTGTCTCAGTCTCCTGAAATCTGTCAACCTGTCAAGGACAGGACACAATGACAGAACATCCCCCATCCTGCTCAATACCACTATTAATTTAGGGATTTCTTCAGACTGGTTGGAATCAGAATAATTTGACTGACATAAATTAAATAAGCAATCATATTTGTGATTGTGTGTTTATTTTTAAAAATGTGCAAAAATAGAGGTTTGACAATGTAATCAAGGTAGTGGAAACTGTTTAATAAGAGAGTAGAGCTTCAGGTCACCAGGTAGGTTGAAAAGGAGCAAAATGATTATATGGAGAGTTTCATTTGCAGAGTTTTATTTAAAAACTCCTAGAAAGCTGCCGGGCACTGTGGCACATGCCTGTAATCCCAGCGACTCAGGAGCCTGAAGCACAGGGATTCCAAGTTCAAGGCCAGCTTCAGCAACTTAGGAAGGCCCTGAGCAACTCTGTGAGACCCTGTCTCAAAATTAAAAAAAAAAAAAATAAAAAGGGTTGGGAATGTGGCTCAGTAAAACACCCCTGGGTACAATCCCTAGTACAAAACAAAACAAAATTCCTAGAAAACCTGTGAACTTAGGTATGAATGGTGGAAAGGTAGGCAGAGAGGGAGAGAAGAAAGAAAGGTGGAGAAAAGATGATACAAAATAAAGAGATAAGAGAACACATTGGCCAAGCTGCTCAGGGTTGCTAACATTTACTTAGCAGCTCAAGTAGAATTCAGGGAGTTAGTTAACAGAGATCCTAGGCCCCATTCTGAGGTGATTTTGAGATCAGTGTCAAAATGAAGCCAAAAGATACATCTGAGCCCTGATTTAAGAGAGAGAGAGAGAGAGATTAACTTTTTTTAAAAAAACATACTTGAATTCTTGCCACATTGTTCTACAGATTAAGAATTCTGGGGCCCTTCCATCCATCCAGGCACTAGCAGAATCAGAATGGTAAGGAAAAGTGTGGGCACTGCCACAGCCATTTCTTGGCCAAGCCCCAAGGACAGGCAGGATGGCCCCTCTCAGGTGGCATCCATGTTTAGATTTCCAACATTAACAAGAGGAATTTCATCTGGTGGATTCTGGACATAATCAACCACTTATCAGAGTGGATTCCAGGAGTTATGTCAGGCAGAATCCCATCAGACTAATTCTTTGAGAACTTCAAAAACTTGTGTGGGCAATAGCATTATGAAGAATTGCCTGAAAAAAAAATGGAAAAATCTAGACATTCTGCTGCATGTACTAAATCTGTCTTTAGTTTGTTCCAGGCCAATAGAGCTCTTCATACCTAGACTACCTCATTTAGTTCTTTCCACCTCTTGATGACTTTCATTCATTTTTGTTTTAAAATATATGTATTCATATCTTATTTTGTTCTGTAAAGAATTCAAGGGAGAAATTTTTGTTGAATGGAGCTGTGGAATTAGGTCATCAGCCTGTAATTGATGAAGAGTATGCGAAGCACATCTACAAAATCCCTTTCCAGGTATCACTGAGAACATTGCTCACTGCATTGCAAGGCCTTCTCCTTATAAAGATCCACTAGAAACACTGCCTTCCTACCTCTGTGCAAAGAAGCACGGCGCTCTTCTTCCATCACTGGCTTGTTCTTATCTTGTGAACACAGACTCGGTAAAAGACTGTATTTCTCTCTGGGCACAGAGCTAACTTGGGACCCTTGCTCCTCCATCATATAGAATGTCTCAGCAGGCAGCTCATGGATTCAGTCCTGGGTGTATAATTTTTTTTTCCTTTCTAGATTCTCTCTGTATTCAAATATACTTACTTTACAAATTTTGAATTAGTTCATATACATAGGACATTAAGTGAAAAGGCCAAGAGTTCAGAGCAGCATCTCTCCTGCCCGCAGATAAAGAAAGGCAAGCCTACCCCATTGGGGCTGGACAAGAACCCAAGCCATTTAGATCCAGAAAGGACTTTGGACCTGTCTTGACCTGGAGAAAGAATAAGTAAACTCACAGACCACTACCACCTCTCAGACCACCCTCACCCATGGGAAGGTAACCTTTAGAGAAGCGTTTCAGGGTGTTATGTAACACCATACAATTCTCCTACAGACTCATGAGATAAAGTACTCAGTGCTTTTTAAAAAACAAAAATAAGAAACTAAAATTTATTATTCCAATGTAATGTTTACTTTTTCTCTTGTATAGGATGGAAACAACCCAATCCTCTGAAGGAAAGTACAATTTCCTCTGCTGCCTCTGTAAGTGCCTGGGAAATGGCACTGACTTCAGAAATCCTGGAGAACCACTCCCACTACTACCCAGAATGGGTCTGGCTGGTTCTGATTTCATTTGGCTCAATGCAAGGCACCCATCCCTGTCTAAAACTTTGAGTTGGCTGTTAACTTCGATCTCTCTCCTTGACTCTGCTCTGACCCTTTCCTTGGTCCAATATTTTACTTAGTATACTTCTACAATATCTACTGGCCCGGGTCACCAGGAAAATTCATCTGGCCCCTGTTCACAGCTACTCCCCTGAGCTCAAGTGAAGAACTCATCTTGGTCTTACAACACCCACATGCCTGGGAACCCCTCAGTCCCAAGTAAACAGGAATAGTTAGGGGTCTCCCTGCTCCCAGCCCACATTGGTCATACAGCAAATTGATGGCAGAAGCAGGACCCTAGGTATTTTATTACTTTATATGTTATTATTTAACTTACTCATATTAATGTACTCATATAGAATTATGTGATATATTAATATAATAATTATGTATTATGTGTTATATGACTGTATATATATATTTAGAATAAATATATGTACATTAATATACATATATAAAATATATAGAATATGTATTATATAGAATACAACTTTCAGAAGATAACATTGTGAGCAAGTATCACAGAACTCACTTGTCTACATGGATAAAACAATTATAGCGATATTCACAGTGAAATTTCTCATTTTCATCCCCTGTGATCCTGCAGACTTCAAAAATACCTGTGTTGCTTTATGCCAGTGTGTGCCCAAGTAATATAGATTCATTTCTAATACTGCTCCAAAGTAATGAGGTTAAGAAAGTATATGTGCTATTTAAAACCAAACAATGAATTCTAGACATGAAAGAAATGATTCTAGGATTACCTGATTTCATCAAATCTACAGCTCTCCCTTCCCTATTTAGCATGTGCAACAAGAGTTTCCTATGAATCTGTCTCAGAAGACAAAGGGAAAAAATAAAACTCTGTACTCAGGGAGACCTGATTTTTTACAAATCAGGTAAACAAATTTCTAAAATATCATTGCCACAACCCCTGAACAACAGGAGGGAGGTTCTGGAAGCATGAACAGTCAGTGCACACGATCAATAGGACTCACACATCAACGTTCGTCATTGATCCTTTATGCATTGCTCAAATCACCTAGTCTTGGAAAATGCATGTGCAAACAGGCTCTGGTTTGAGGTTGAGGCAGGAGGACTGCAAGTTCAAGGGTAGCTTTAGCAATTTAGCGAGACCCTCAGTAACTTAGTGAGCCCCTGTCTTAAAATTAAAAATAAAAAGGGTCGGGGATATAGCTCAGTGATAAAGTGCCCCTGACTTCAATCACTGGTACAAAAAAAAATGCTTTTATTTGTAATCTGGTGAATATCTCATTTCTGAGCAACCATCAGGGTAACCTATCCATCTATGTCCATTATGATCTTTTTAATAAAGAATGGTTTCTTATTTTAAAAAAAAAAGAAAAAAAGAAAGAAATCAAATCATAGGAATGTCAACATCCTGAGCTTTATGTTTCTGTACTTGCTGACATATTGAATTGTGTGCATTGGAATAGAGAGTGGGATTAACTCCATAGACACTTGTGCACCTAATTCTAGAGGCAGTATAATCATTCTGTCATGTTTGATGAATGCCTGGATACATCGTAGGATTTTGAGAGTCTCAAGTTAAGCTTCTAGTTTATTCCCATAAATCTCCAGGGCTTTAAATAAAAGTGATCTCATATATCTTCACCACAAGACTCAGGTGCAAAATCCTTCAGCAAGAAAACATCCTCTGAACTAGATATGTTTTGAATTGATCATATGCCCACTTATCTAAGTATATGAGACTGATGCTAAGGCTCCTTTAAAATAATGATAGGAAAAATGGTCTCCAATGAGAAAGCCCCAGAGACAGGAATGTCAATTTATTGCAGGCATTTGTGAAGAAAAAAAGAAAAACTGGTCATTTTTCTTAAACAAAAACAAGAGTCAGACACAGCAAATTTGTTGGCACTGAAAATTAATAGTATACCAATTTAAAAGGAATCACACATTTTTTTAAAAAGCTACTTAATTTTTTTTTTAGAGAATTTTAAGGTTCACAGAAAAATTGAACAGAAAATACACAGATTTCCATATACTCCCTGCTTGCACACAGGCACAGTCTCCCCAGTTATCAACACCAGCCCCGCACTGGGTTGCTATGTTTGTTATGATTGACACATAATGATCACCCTAAGTTGGTGTCGTTCACTCCATGAGTATTACTAACTTATAACAGTGTGGATTCTCTATTGTAATATCACACAGAGAAGTTTCACTACCCTAAAAATCCTACCTATCCATCCCTTCTTCCTCCCCTCACCCCTGACAACTACTGAAAATTTTACTCTCTCCACAGTTTTGCCTATTCCAAAACATCATATGGTTGGAATTATTCAGTCTACAGACTTTTCATATTAGCTTTTTTCATTTAGTAATATGCATTTAAGTCTCCTCCATGTCTTTTCATAGCTTGACAGCTTATTTCAATTTTTTCTTTTGACTGACATTCTCCTTTGACTTAGAACAGTGGTTTCCATGGCAGAGATAGAGTTTGAGTTTTGCATGTTGGCAAATGTTAGAGCAAATATGGTCTGGATTTAGAGACAGTAGTCATAGGGTTCAAGTTCCAGCTCTGCCGTCGATGAAGATGGGAACTTGGAGAAGTCACTTAACCACTGAGGGAGTGAAGCCTGAATATAAAGGGGCTTAATTGTCCATGAGGGCACTCAGCTTGACACTGGGCCCAACAGGGGTGCCCCAGACTAGGTGGTGACATGCTGACCCAGTCAATTCTTCTGTCTTACAAAACTGAATTGTCAAATTTTAGAAATTTGGAGTTTATGTGAGGAATAGGAAGCAACTAAGTTTGAAGGGATGAAAAGAAGATAGATTCCAAAGCTAACCTTGCACCCCAAAAGAAATCTAAGTTCTAATCATATGGTGAAACAAATTATAGTCAATAAATATTATAATGTGGGATACAGGTGATTGTAATAATAAGAGCTCACTCTCACAAGTAATCATAGTAGGAAAATAAGATACAAAAATGTATACACAGGTATAGGTTACATCTGTCATCCAATGCATAGAACTGTAAATAAAGGTACTAGAGTTAAGGAAATACTGAAATCCTTATCAGTGCTTATCTCTGGGTAGTAATTATAATTGCACTACCCAGAGTTTTTAGCAGAAAACAAATGGAATTCTTAAACTGAGTAACTTGAGGAGTGTGTATTAAGGGGTTGCCTTCAACTTCCCAGGGTGGATCCCATAAGCAGCCAGGCCAGTAGGGACTGGGGCAGCAAGTGGTCTCTGAAACTGCAGAGGGAACAACTGTGGGAAGGGCTGTTAAGCAGGAGCTGCAGTCACACCAGGAGGAAACCGGGGGACAAACTGCCCAAGCTCACTCACTCACATTGGCAAAGCTCAGTAAAGTCAGAAGGCAAGGGCCTTGGATGTAGGTTGCCCTCCCCAGGCACTCCTACAGGGATGAATGGGGTGATTTCCTCTTCCTCTTCATTCTTATCTGAATTTTTGACATTTTCTCCAAGGAACCTGCAGATCAAACATGTACTTTGAGTTATTTTCTCCTGTGTCATTCCATTTTTGTCTTTTTTTTTTTTTTGCTTAGGATGGGATGAAAAATATAACAGAAGTGTGGGTCAACAAAAAGACTGAAAAATAAGCTGAGGGGATGAGAAAATGCAAAATTATGGGGGAAATAACACAAGGAGTGATTATGGGGATATAAAAAGTTACATTTGGTGGCTAAAGCTAGTCCTCTGAGTCTCACTGTCCCGGTCTACACTGTTCTGCTTATCAAAGACTAATAGTAATAGAAATGATGGTAGTTTCTAAGGGGATCTGAACAGACGTCAGATGTCCGCTTTGACATACACAATCACCATTTGAGAGTCACCAGTCTTTTTCAGCATTCTGAAAACATTTTGTCTTCTTATGTCTCTGATCTAAATATATCTGTTTTCAAACCCCAATAGTATTTTTTTCTTTCTTCCTTTTTTTTTTTTTTTGCTAGTGTGCAAAAACCAAGTAGAACCCACATCTGACAGATCTCACAGATGTGACTAACTTTAGTACAAGCAGATGTCAAACCAAGCAAACCACACTTGCTGATTAATTGCATACTCGTGAAATGAAGAATAAATAAGGTTTGTGTTCGCCACTTCCTCAGAGACAGGTTTCTGTAAGGCTAACATTCAGTTCATCAAAAGTCCCCTAGGCACCCAGGCCATCTCTGCTGATCCAGTAGAGGGCAGTGACAGATCCAGGAGCATGGCCCAAGGCAAGGATTCCCCAGGGAAAGTGCCGCTCAGTGCAGCTTTATCCAAGTGAGGCACACGAGGTTACCTGAGCTCATTCTCCCTTTACACTCTGGTCTGCAGCTGCTCCCTTAGTAGCCCTGTGTCCACTGACAGCAGTCAGGAAAACAGGAATTATGACCTTCACCTCAAGCTGCAACCCTGAAAACCAAAGCACAGCACCTCCCACCTCAACAAGATCAGATACATGGCTAGGTTGCTTAGCCATATACTTCAGGCCCAAGGTAGGCCCTGCAAAAAGAAGGTAGGAAACAGTGCCATTAAAGGAGCAGCAAAGGAGCCCCACCCTCCCCCAGGTCCCCATGCAAACCTTCAAACCTAATCAACAGGGAATCTCAAGCAGGAGATGATCAATGCTGGTCCTTGACAGGCCTGTGACTTTAATTAAACAGACCTCTGACTTGACATTATAGTTAATGCAAGAGAGATGAGCTTCATTATGAGCAAGCAAAAGATGTTCCACTTGCAAACATCAAATAAGCTGTGGAAGTTATTAGCATGGATTGTCAGCCGGCAGACACCTCAGGAGATTTCAAGCCCTAAGAATTTCTAGAGTAATTAATTGAAGACAAGTTGGGGAAGCACATTGTGCAAGAGTTTCCCTAGTGCAACTTAACTTTTCTACTAAAGAAAACAACTTAAGTAATTTGCATTGCATCATTTATATGCAATCAGGAGTTAGTCTTTCTTTTGCTGGTGTATAAAAATAGAAAGCATTATAAATGTTAGATATGAAAGAGACTTTAAACACTACTATTTTAAATTTGTTAAGCAATGGAACCCTTTTTAAGATGAATCTCATAAGGAACTTCAATGTATCTAGAGCAGATGAAAAATATCTTATTAATATACATTTATTTGATAAGATCATCTTTCCAAGAGTGCTATAAAGACAGTTACTAAGAACAAGGAAGTTTGTTAAGTGAATAAGATGAGGGTTTATAGATAACAGATTTTTATCAGAATTTATTTTATTTGAATATGTTCTTTGGAACTATTTTTGTTCATGACAGTGATTCCATAGATGAGTCATAATAGATGTTTTTGTAACAGCTTTTTTTTTTTTACAACCTTAGGATACTCATGAATTCTATAGGTCAAAAACATCAATTCTGAAGCCTATACTAAAATATTATTAATATCGAAAACATATTAATGAGTTGTCATCTCCAGTGAGTAAAACGTTTTTTTTAATGATTGCAGTAGACACAGATAGTTGTGTTCTTAACAAAAAATCAGCTCCTTTTCTTCCTGGGAACATCTGCCAACCTTCTTTGTAGCCATTTATTTCTAGCCAATGACACATACTGCTTCCGCACCTAGCAGCTGCAAATTGCCACAGGCACCCCCTCCCCACCCATCCCTTTCCTCAACAGCAGGTGGTATGCAAAGGACTCTGAGGTCCTTTCTGAGGACCATGCAGAAGGCCACCTGCAGACCACATCCTTAATAGATTTAAAAGAACAAGCAATAAATTTACCCTGTATTAGAAAATTGAAGTTTGAGACTTTGTTATGGAAGCAAATATTATTTATTCTTTCTAATTAATATAATGAGTAAGGTAACTATGAAGATAATTGAACCAATGTTTACTGAATGCCTGAAGCACCTATCCAGAAGCCAGAACTTAAAAACTAGAGCTTTGTCCAACTTCATCATAGTCATGACTTTCTTGCTACAGAAAAGAGAAATCTCCATAAAAGCCACCAAAAGGTTAGAAGGACTTATTAGAACACCAACGTAATCAAGATGAGTTTCATTTTTATGCAGAAAAGATGTAATGCACTATCTTCCCACCTATACCATGGTCATCCTGGTACTCATCCTCTATAAGCCTCAATGTACCTGTAATTCCTGAGAGTACATGGTAAAGCAGGGCCTCTCCTTTCTTCCAGTAAATCCCCACAACAAAGGGAAGCCTCTTTACTAGTTCATTCTTAGTGAATTAGCCAAGAGTAAGAGGAGAAGCTGTGAACTGGCAAAAAGACCAGAAAGCTCAGAATCAGAAGATCCCAATTCAAGCCTCACATGACTTCTTAGCATCTATATGAACTTAGACAAATCACTAAATCTCATTATCAAAATTAAGGAATGAGAACATTGTGAGTAGTAAGATCAAACATATGAAACTTCCTTAGAAAATATAAGAAAGTATACAAATGCAAAATAGAATAGTTACCTTTGGTTCTGAAGAATTTAGCATATATATAATCTTACCAAGGAGGCATTGTAACAAAATGATGAAATCATGTTGTTTAATATAAAAGACATAGATTAACCTCTCTTTCTGCTTTGGATTTATTAAAATAAGTTTAGATGCAAGTGACAGAAAACTATGATTGTAGTTTAGTTTCTTCACATATAAAAGTCCTGGAAGACTTCCTGGGGTAGTATAGCTTTCCTGGTGGGATACCAGGTAGAGCTGTCAGATAAAATACAGAATCCCCAGTAAAACTTCTATTTCAGATAAACATCAAATAATATTTCATAATAATTGTGTCCTATGTGATATATATTAGGCAGACTGTATTCTTATTTGATAAATCTGGCAACTCTAGACCAGACTTCTTCTTTAAACTCTTTCCTCATTTTCCAAGATGGTGGCATTTATATTCCAGAAAGCAATCATTCTGGGAAGAAAAGATGAAGAAAGAAAAGCGAAGTATGCGTAAATACTATTTCTTAATAAAGAACCCCAAAGCCGTCATACTACAATTGCACCTGTTTCTGAAAGTCCAGAATGTAGGCCCTGGCCAAGCCTAGGTGCAAGGGAGCATGAACAAAAGCAGTTTCTATTCTAGGCAGTGGTATGTATACTCACCTAAAAGTTCTCCAACTGTGAAAGCAGGAAGGACTTCATATTGCAAAACAACTATGGACTCCAGTAACTGTTGTAGTCTGTTTGGTGCTGCATCCTCAGAATTGTGGACTGAAGCCTCTAAAATTGTGAGCCAAAACAAACCTTTTCTCTTGATAACTTGACTATCTTAGGTATCTGTAACAGTGATGGAAAGCTGACTGATGGACCCTTTGGCCCACTAACCACATGAGGAGTCAGTTTTGTCCTGTGATTGGTTGACCCTGTTGCTTTTGGGGAAGCATCTCAACATGGCAGGAGCACATGATATAGCAAAACCCTCACTTCATGACTGGGAAGCAAAAGAGGAAGAGGAAGAAACTGGGGTCCAACAATCCCTTTCAAAGGTACACCTTCAAATACCTAAGGACTTCCCACCAAGCCCCAACTTTTAAAAGTCTCTACCACCTCCCAATAGGGCCAAGCTGGGTATCACACCTTTAACACACAGGCCTTTGGGGACATTCCAGATCCCAACTACAGCAGAGACCAGAGCATTCCCTTCCACCTTGTTTACAAGTACACTAAGCCTGTTCAAGAAGCCAGAATTATCATGCAATCCCTTTCCACCTCTCAGTACTCTCACAGTTGATATCCAGTTCTAACAGGAGTTTTAGAAGGAAATGCACATTCAAGCCATAGCATACAGTGCTTATCAAAAGTTTCATGTTGTAAAAAATCAGTGTACTTTCTCCCAGAACACTTTTTTTTTCAGATTAAAATAATAATAATAAACCTGGTCTTACCTTCTTATCAGATAAACATCTAATTCTGCTTTTATTCTTTCACAGGGCAATATCAAAAAAGTCCATGAGCTGTCAGGGTGAGGCTTAGGACATCAGGACAGAAGAGAGTTTTATTCCTTTGTTGAAGGCTAATACTAATCTGGTTTTAAAAAAGCTAATGAGAGATTTCTTTTAGTTCTAAAATTTAGATGAAAGATTTCAATAAATATTTATTGATTATCTAATGAGCTAAGCACTGGGAATACATAAATCATGACATATTTGATGGAGAGAAATGTATGGACAGGATGATGTGGAGGGGTTGTAATTGGTATATATGTAAATTGTAGCTGAAACTTTGGGTAGTGAGTATTTAACTCTGCTCTTGAGACCTGAACAAATCTTCACAGAGCAAGTTACTTTTTGTGTGTAGTCATGAAAAAAAAATTGGAAAGAGAGTCAGGAAAAATGATGGGATGAATCCTCCTAGTAGAAATAAGCAAAATTCAGATGCACAGAACCTTTGCAAAGCAAAGTGAGTTGTGGGTGGGGTGACAGATGAACGTCAAGGAATGTCAGGGACATGTAGGGAAAGACTGACTTGGAATTTTGAAGACTTTGAATGACAAGCTAAGCTCTGGACGTCAGAGCATGGAAGACCTGGACTCAATTTTAGTCTCTGCTAATTCTAAAGTTATGTGATCTTGGGCATACCATTTAATCCCTTTTGGACCTTAGTTTCCTACCAGTAAAACTGAAGTGATGCAAATATTAATTTTGACTATTACCACTCTTATTTTGTGCAATAGAACATCAACTGGAATTTTAATCAAGGAGTAGATGTTAGAAAAACGTACCTAGAAGCAATGCAGAGTATGAATTAAAAATGGAAAAAAAAACAAAAACCCAAACTGGAGTATGTGGGCCTCGAGTCCTGATGAGCACTTGAATTGAAGAGCTGACAGCAGGCACGGGGACGAGAACTCTGCAAGAGCAGAATCAGCAGGCTTGCCAGCCAAGAGCTTGACAGGTGTGGAGAGTACAGGCAGAGATAACTGAGGTTCAATGCATGAAGTACTACAGATGAGGCAATTACAGGAGAAGACCCCAAGCTATCATCTCCTGAGTGTCTCACATAGATCAGGAACTGTTCTAAGCCACCCATATAGGGTTGACTGTGGCCCCATAAAATGTGTCCAAATCCTAACCTCCAGACCTGGTGACTGTGACCTTATTTGTTTAAATAGCTTTGCAATGTAAATTAAGGATTCCAAGCCAAGATCAACCTAATGGATTCAAATGGGTTCTAAATCCAATGACAGGAGAATCCTTAGGAGAGAAAGGCAAGGAGCCCTGGCACAGGGAAGAGGGGAGAGATGTGCCATGAGCCAAGGCACATCTGGAGCCACCAGAAGCTGGGTAAGGTCAGGCCCCTCATAGTCTTTGAAGGGATTGCTGACACCTTGATTTAGAGCTTCTGACATCCAAGACTGTGAGAAAACAAATTTCTCTCATTTTAAGCAGTTTGTGGTAATTTGTTACAGCAGTCATAGAAAACTGATAAGCTAACTTATGCATATTAACTTTCACACATCATGGAGTTAGGGTCCTGTTCTTACCTCCACTGTATAAGTTAGTAAGTGAGACACCAAGAACTTAAGAAACTTCACTTAGCTGCTTGTTGAGAGAGCTGAGATTTGAGCTTCAACCTTACTGCTCCAGAGTCTGTCCCTCTCTTCCTGAGGTGTGGAGGTGAAGGCACTTGAGGGGCATCCACTTAGAGGGTTTATTAGGCATTGGATGGATAGAATGGCAGCTTTAGGTTTCAGACTTTTTTGTGCCTCTCTTAGGGAGGAAGCTTTAGACAAGCTAAAATCTGTAAATTATTTAGCATAATGCATAGTGTATTAGAAGAGCCCCATAAATGTTAATTGTCAGTATTATTATTGCATGTGGTATTTAAAACCACAAGAGTGGCATTACTGTAGCCTGGTAAGAAGACTTGATTTATTAAATGGGAAAGTTAGATCGAAATCAAATCCTAAAATCACAGGAGCATAGAAAAAAATTATATAAGTTTAACATTGGTATTGTGGACATAGTTTAAGACCCAGATAAAAGATGGTCAAGGTAATAAAAAAACAAAACTGAAGTTTTCTTACCTAAGCAATGGTGGGTGGGGACTGAGGTGGCATTGATCAAACAACATGGAAATAAAACAATTACATAACAACTATCTACTAAAGGGAAAGTCTTAGCTTGAGTGCTCTGAACATTAAATAATGCAGGCAAAGGCTTTGAAAAAACAACAATTAGTACCCTCTTCTCAGAAACTTGAAATAGTTGAACAATCTTCCATCTAAATAGGCATTGCTAAGACCTGGGGAAATTTTCTTTTAAATTCTTAGGCCAAGGGTAGGGTACATTAGAATGCTCTTGATAACAGACCTTTTTCTGGGGGAATGTTCTGAAGTCAAAAGATGCAACTAATCTGTTGGTTATTTCCATTAGTATATTCTTGCTCTGTCTTATTCATGTATTCAGCGCACATTAAGTACCCTTGAAGTACTAAGCCGAGGGAATGGACAGATGACTTGCACACACAGCCCCCCCCCCCCAAGGAGATGTATGAGTGGGACAGAGGCATAAAAGATAACAAGACAACATAACAACACAGTTACAGAGATATGCTCTGATATCAACAGAAGTAGGGGGGAGGAAATCTGGACAGACTGAATGATCTCCATCATTCAGGGAAGATGCCTGCTTCTGTAACAAGATACCAGAGACTGGTTTATAAACACTAGAAATTTTTTGTACCTTCTGGAGGTTGAGAAGTAGAAGATCAAGATATCAGCAGATCTGGTGTCTGGTGAGGGCTTTCTGGTTCATAGATGGCGCCTTTGGGTTGTATTCTTACATAGTGGAAAGGGAGGGGACTCTCCCAGACCTTTTTTATTTATTTATTTATTTTTTATAAGGGCCCAAAATCTCATTTATGAGGGCTTAGACATATGGCCTTATCACCTCCCCGCATCCTCATCACTTAATGTTACCATGTCCACAGCCCTCAGAGAGTAGGGAAGAGAGAGTGGTACTGTAATCTTCACTGCTGAGATAACCCCAGCTTGAAAAGAAATTGAAACGAATTCCACATTTTCCATTTCTCAGAACTCTGTGAGAGAGGGACAGGATTCTAGATGTTTAATTTTGACCCAGCACTCTATCTTTCCTACAAAATCAGAACAACCCTTTATTAAGACAAACTGTATCACATTAACCATGTGCAGTTTTCTGATACAATTATCTTATGCCTAAATAAACTGATAAGAAGTTGTACAGATATGCCAAGAGTTTTCTGAGCAAGAAAACACCCAACAAAACCTTCTCCGGTAGTCACTTCCTATATTCAGCATGTTTTCCCATCACAGGTTCTACTTTGAAAATTTTTTTTATTGTTGGAACCAAATTGACATTCTGAATATATCACTTTGCTCCAGTTTCTATCTTTATTTAGGGTTTATTTTCAAAGGGTGTTTCAGAGGTGCGGGGAAAGGCAAAACAACCCAACTACACACATCGACACCACACTCCTTGCTATCCCCAGCTCAAAAATAAAGCTCAATTGAATGAGTTCACTTGGGAACATGCAAATATTTGCTGAAAGGAAATGATTCTGCATATCAAGAGGTGGAAGAAATCCCCAGAAGAGATTCAGATGAGATTTGCTGCTGTGTGCCCTGGCAAAGGTAACTTAACCAGACAAACACCAGCCTATAAATAATGGTAGTTACCCCAGCACAGTGGTGCTTCTGTCAGAGAGTGGTTTTCTTTACTTAACTGCCATTATTTTCAAAGAGTTTCAGTATTATGCAAAGTAGAAGAAGAGGAGGAGGAGGAGGAAGGGAGGAGGAGGAGGAAGAGGAAAGAAATTACAAGGTAGACTTGATCAGGGACTATTATGGAAACAACTGCTCTGACCTCAGCCTTGAAGACAGATCTGTAGAACAGATCTGTTCCCGTTAAAAAAAAAAAAAAAAGTGTGTGCAATTTTATGCCATCAAAAAAAAAATAATATATATATAT
Source organism: Marmota marmota marmota (assembly GCF_001458135.2). Taxonomy (NCBI): domain Eukaryota; kingdom Metazoa; phylum Chordata; class Mammalia; order Rodentia; family Sciuridae; genus Marmota; species Marmota marmota. The sequence continues at coordinate 9,039,755 of NW_026000019.1, forward strand.
ATATATATATATATATATAGATATAGATATAGATATAGATATATATCTCACCAAGACAGAATAATTGTATGATTATAATCTCTTTATATGGTCATTCAGCCATCTGTTTTACTGTGTTTAAACTTCTCATCAAAAACATTTGAAACCAGGCTGGCATTGTGGCTCAGTGGTAGAGTGCTTGCCTAGCATGTGTGAAGCACTGAGTTCAGTCCTCAGCACCACATACAAATAAATATAAATAAATAAAATGAGGTATTAAAAAAATTGATATTAAGAATAGTAGCAGTGAGAATGAAGAAAGAAATAGTGGTAGTGATCCTTAACTTTTTCTCATCAGGTAATATCCTTTGTTAAATATACCAAATGATTAGAACTGACTTTTATTCCAGATAATGAACTTTTTCTAAATTTATTCTATGAACTTCATCATTGCAGTTCTTTTTTCTTTTTCTTTAATTGATAAATTATAATTGCACATATTCAGGGGGGTACAACATAATGCTTTGACGTGTACATTTTGCAAATGATCAGTGTCATATCTGTCACGTCAAAAATCATTTGTTTTGGTGAGAACATTGAAACTCCTCTCTTGTTATTTTGAAATATACATTATTATTAACTATAATCACCCTACAGTGCAATAGAATACCAGTTCATATTCTTCCTGTCTACCTATAATTTTGAACTTGTTGACCATCACCTCTCATTTCCTCTTCTGCTACTCCCCCTGAGCATCTGTCTACCATTCTACCCTACGTCTCTAAGTTTAGTTTATTTAGATTGCACATGTAAGGGAGATTATATGGTATTTTTCTAGGTTGATCCATGTTGTTGCAAATGACAGAATTTCCTGTTTTTTAAGGCTAAAATACTATTCCACTGTATTAATAGACCACATTTAAAAAATCTATTCATTTATTAACAGACACTCAGATTATTTTGCATCTTGGCTGTTGTGAATAATGCTACATTGAACCACAAGAGTGCAGACATCCTAATTGCTATCCTAACTTCTCCCCCTCCCCATTCATTTTATTTCTTTTAAATTAAGCATGATGCCCTTGGCACGTACCCAGCAGTGGGATTGCTAGGTTTGCAGTCAGTTTTGCAGTTGGTTTTTAAGGAAAATGTTTCCATGGTGAATGAATTTCTTTGACATTTAGAGTTATAGACAATAGGATATATCTTTAAAGTTTTTCCTTTTAATCTAGTATGATGAATTAGTTCCTGCTTCTTTAACAACAAAGTATGGAGGCTTTTATATCAACACTGGCACTCTGCAGTTTCGCCAAGCTTCAGATACTGAAGAAGAAGATATCACAGACAACCAAAAGCACAAGCCACCCAAGGTGAGTTTCTCCAACACTGCAATGCGAAAGAGAACGTTAAATTAATAGGATATACCTTTTGAATCTTAACTTGGTCCACAGTTGTGAATATAAGGAGAAGTAAAATACTAACCATAGCTCAATGATTATATACTTAATGCATGCTTTAAAATAAAAGTATGTGGATTTGGGAAAATTGGTGTTTACATCACAGAATTGTTTTCTTTTACTCTCTATGATGTGGTTTAATTGTCTGCTGTTTTGGGGATAAAGTTAAATTTCTAGGATAGGTTAAGACTTGCTGGGCTGGGGTTGTGGCTCAGTGGCAAAGCGCTTGCTTAGCATGTGTGAGGCACTGAGTTCAATTCTCAGCACCACATATAAATAAATAAAGGTCCATCAATGACTTAAAAAAAAAAAAAGGAAGACGACTTGCTATAGAAATGACTGTTGGTAGGGCTCGGGATGTGGCTCAAGTGGTAGCGCGCTCACCTGGCATGTGTGAGGCACTGGGTTCGATCCTCAGCACCACATAAAAATA
>NW_026000019.1:9043818-9078681 GCF_001458135.2 Marmota marmota marmota
TTCTGCCGGTGGTCACCGTTCCGCCTACCTGGCAGGCGCTGGGGGTGGGGGGCGGCTCTGCCCCTCAGCAGGCCGCTGGGCCTGCTCTGTGGATGGTCACAGTTCCCTCTCATTTGTAAATATTTGGACTGTGATAAAGCTCGTGCTTCTTTAAAAATTGTTCCATAACTGGAATGCAAAATAAAGACCTCCTCAGAGAACAGATGTTTTAAATGCTAATCAAGAGAGCAATTTTCATGGAATACGAAAACGAACATTGAAATGAAAGTGAAAGGGCAAAGTAAAGATGAAAAGTTTTATTTGAAATATTGAAGAGAAAGTCTTTGAAAGTGGTTTTTATAAAATACATTTTTATGATCAATTAAATTGTATGGATATTTAAGAAAATGTATTTACATTTTGACAGCAGATCCACTTTTTTGGAAGGTCTGACTTGAAGGATTACAGATACTCAAGGCCTCATAACCTGTTTTGTGGGGATTTGTTGGTTTCCATTTTAACCTTGAATGTTGTGTTTTATAGACTGAAATCAGACTCCATGACTCAAGAGCCGGGGTATCCAAGATCCCTACCATCAAGGAAGGCCTAAGGAAACTGGAGTGTGATCAGCAGCTTTTTATTATTTCTATCTTCTTGTTCACCAGTCAGTCTTATCTTTGTAAATGGAACAAATATTTACTGAACTCTGCATGTAAATGGCTCTTCCAGACACTGGTTAGGGAGGCCACTAGAGTCTGCGCACTTTCTCTCTCAGACTTCCCAGTCTGTACTAGAGGCAGAACCAGAGAGAAGGAGAAGACGAACTAGTGCCCCATTGGAAGCACTATTGACATTTCAGACAGGACAATTATTTATGGTGAGGAACCATCCAGCACATTAGCACTAAAAGCCAAGAACAACTCCCAATCCACTGCCATTAACAAAACATCCCTCCACATTTCCAAACCTCTTTAGGGGTAGGAATGTCTTGGAAAGGGCTTGAATGAAGGAAAAAAAGCTTTTTGTGCAAGAAATGCACTTCCCCATCTGGGAAGGCTTTCTAAATTCAAGGCCACTCAAGGATTCAGATGCAGTCTTAATAGAGGTGGGCCCTGGAAGAGAGGAAAGGTTGTTCACACCAAGGTTTTTCAACATCTTTTGTCACCACTAATTCATTGTGCCTTCCTGCTCCATCTCAGAAATCAAGATGAAGGGCAAAAAGACCAACCTCCAGGCTCAGGCTCGGAACAATTGAAAGTTGTAGAATGACCGATTAGTGTGTATTCTGTCACAGTATTTGCTTTTACACTACCTCTGTTTATTTTTTCACTCTGTTGAAAATCACCATATCAGAATGATACATTAGAACTGAAGAAAGAATTTTAAGTGTCAACTTTTTAAGATATTATATTGTAAATCACTTGGATTCATTTATTTCTTAAGAGCTAATTATTTATTATAAACATAGTCAAATGAAGCCTGTGGAGGTGGTTAGGGTTAGGGATAGGGTTAGTGTTAGAATTAGGGTTAGCAAACACCTGTAATCCCAGGGCCTCAGGGGGCTGAATCAAAAGGATCTCAAGTTCCAAGCCGGCCTCAGCAATTTAGCAAAACCTTGTCTCAAAAAAATAAAAAGTCAAATTAGAAGTGCTACATCTCATGTGTCTTTTCTTCATTTTTTCCAGAAATTTGGTAAACTAACATTTGCTATTGTGGTATTTGACCTAAAATGTAATATCCTGAAACTCAAACTCTTAGGGATGTAATTATTTTTGAATATTGTTCATTGGAAGAAAAAAATTCTCTTAGTGCATTCCTCTAGTTTATAACAAGGATTTTTTATATTTAGGAAGTTGATGTTTTTGCTTCCAGATTCCAGAAAATTTGAGATAATAAATGTCTTTTGTTTAAGATGTTAAATTTGGGGGTAATATTTTATGCATGAATAGATAAGTAATGTACTATGATAAAGTGAAGTATAAAACATAAATGATAAAGTACATGACAGTCAAATGCTTCTAAAGTATGCTAAACACTGTTAACACAAAGTACAAAACAATATTTAGGAACATCAAGGCCTAGATTATGGGATGCAAGTTTACCCCAACATGTTTTCTTTTTTCTTCCCCATGAAAAAATTCTCCCAGTTTCATCTTTGTTGTCTTCATAATTCATAAGAAATGTGCATGGGAATATAAACACAGTTATAGTCTTAAAATGTTTAAAAATTTAAACATGTGGCTTCTGTTCTCATTTCCTATGTTTTATGCATTCAGTACCTACCACATGGTCGATAAGCTTTTCTTACACTTAAACATATATATAAAGGTAAATTTTGGGAGGCATTTGTGGGCACAATTTGTTTTTTTTTTTTTTTTTAAGAGAGAGAGAGAGAGAGAGAGAATTTTTTAATATTTATTTTTTAGTTTTCGGTGGACACGACATCTTTGTTTTACTTTTATGTGGTGCTGAGGATCAAACCCAGCGCCCCGCGCATGCCAGGCCAGCATGCTACCGCTTGAGTCACATCCCCAGCCCCACAATTTGTTTTAAATAACTGAATGGTAAAAAGAGAAAATTAGCTGAGTTTAAGGTTTTCTTTAAATCAGTATTTCTCTGGATACAATCCACAAAAGACTAAATATACTGCTATTTAGAGTGGTATACTTTAAAAGGGATTCACTGTCAAGCAAGTTTGAAAAAAAGCTAGATGAACTTAAATTAAAATACTTTTTTTTATATGCCTTTGCTGTATAAATAAATAAGTACTGTGAATCTCCAAGAAGAGGAAAAAAAAAAATGTGGTACGCAGTGTTTTTGAGCTAATTTGGTTGAAAGACTGATGATTCTCCATGACCATCCCCTGGAATACAGTTTGTCAAAACTGTTGAAAATTGGCAGCTTCCTTGATGCCTAAATGTTGTTCGAAGCTCTCACCCATTAGAAGATCTCAGCCCTCATGTGTCAAATCCTTCTCTCCAAACTTCCCTTATGCATTGCAAAACTTTGTAGGTAGGAAATGGAAGTTACAAATTTTAACAGGTTTGATATTTCTCACCAGTGGTAGTTTTATCTTAAGTCACAGTTGTTACAGGCAACTTTAATAGTTTTTACCTGTTCTTAAAATATAGTTCATAAGCTGGGCACAGTGGTGTACACCTGTATTCCAGCGGCTTAGGAGGCTGAGGCAGGAGCCTCAGCAAAAGTAAGGCACTAAGCAACCAACTCAGCGAGACCCTGACTCTAAATAAAAAATATAAAATATGGCTGGGCATGTGGCCTAGTGGTCGAGTGTTCCTGATGAGTTCAATCCCTGGTACAAAAAAATAAAAAAAATTGAGTTCATAAATTGTAATAGCAAGCCCAAATAAATGTAAGCTTTGTGCCAGACACTATTTTGATGCAATATAATTTGTACCTACAGAGTAAAGAGTTAATAGCCAGGGAGGTGAACAGAACCATCATCAATAATCTGAGCACCACGTAGACATGACATGAGAAACCATTAGAAGAGACTCATGACCTGTCTTGGTTCACTCAGCAATCAATGCAAATTCCATTATGAAAAAATGAACACAAATTAATCTCATGATCTATTGAAATTCATCTCAATTTAATGCTAAAGTTTGCCCTATTGATTATTATGTTGTAACAACTAGCATATAGTAGAATATTCTCATGACAAATTAATATTAATACAGCACGGGTGATATAATCAATATAAGATACAAAAAAATCAACAATCCATTACCTTCATCATCTTTTGAAATAAATTGGTTTTAAAATTCATAATGCCATTTTTTAAGCTTTCAATTTTAAAGAAAGATTTTTTTTTCTGAGAGCCTGTACAATTCTGATAAATATACATTGAACTTGTGTATAATACCAACCAGAAAGAACACCTAAAATTGCCTTTTGCTCTTATTAGTGCCTGTAAATCCACATGTTTTGCATAATGAATTTTTATGTATATAAATTTGTGTTTTTATAATTAAGCATTAGCCAATTTTTTTGGGGGGGAGGGAGGGTGCTGAGAATTAAACTCAGGACCTGTGCATGTGAGGCAAGCACTCTACCAACTGAGCTATATCCCCAACCCCTAGTCAATTTTTTAAGAGGAAAAAGTCTTAACTTCAAAAATTAAGCCATCCAGGGAATTTTTCTGGTTACCATATTTTTAATTGACTGTAACAATAGTTTTTGTAATTGAGGCCAAAAATAAGTTAGATATTCATTATTTGGTTTAGACGGTGTCCAACTGTATCTCAAAGTTGGTAGTTCAACTTTACACAGATGTTTTACCTTATGATTTGGTTTTAAAAAACTGGGAAGTAGAATTGCTTTGGAGAGGAGTAAAAGGATGGTGTAGTACTTGCCCTTCATCTTTAAAGCAGGAAGATAGCGAAAAGAGTTTGGACTTTGGAGTCAGACAGATTTATATTAAATTCCACCTCTAGCTATTTTACTTTGGACTAATCACCTAACCATCCTGAGTTATTTCATCTATGAATTGATGATGGACAGAGTGATAATACAAGGATTAAAAGTAACAGAGTGTACTTGATGACATCCTGAAAATCCTGTCAATATTTACTAGAGAGAAAAGTGCTGGCACTTATTTTTTATTATAATCCATTGCAATAAAGAGAGAAGGAAGCCCTAACTGGTGAGTGATCATATATCTGGAATTTGTTTGATATGACACAGTAAACCTTAAGAGAACTCCCTCCTGCCAGTTTAGGGAAAATCAATAGGCATTTAGGTGTCTAATGCTTGCAGTGAGCATTAGAGGGGAGGAGGAGAGAATATCGACAAATTTGGGGATTGGGCTGCCCAGAGGCGGCAGAGTGAAGAAAAGAAACCTGGGACAGGTTTGTCTTGCAATCTGATTGACCACATTCTGTCACCTGTCTGTCTTTCCTGCTAGCTGGGAAGCAACTCAGGAAGCTGGGTCTGTGTCTCATTTATTTTCTGTTGGCCACAGTAACCCAAAACAGACTTTTAAGCCTGATGCTCAGTAAAGTGTCAGGGGAGTGGGAGGGAAGAAGAAAATGGCAAGGAAGAGAAACTGGGGAGAAAGGCAAAAAATAAAATAAAGATGATGGTGATGATGGAAGATAAAAAAGAAGGGATAAGACAGTGCTTACTTTCTCAAACAAAACCCAGAAATATACCCTCTGTGCAGTTTACATAGCATGGTGTTTTTATGATTTCTTTTTTTAAACGTTTCTCCTAATTAGCATCAGTTCTTTGGTTCTGCAGAACTAAGACTCAGAAGAAACCTTTGTGTAGTTGGGATAGAGTTGTTGGTGATGTGACAGCAGCTACTCCAGCATCAGAGAGCAGGCTGGACAGGGAGATGGGGGAGCCCAGCAGCCAAGCCATTAAGCATGTCCAGGCTCTGGCCAAGCCTTTCTACTAACTCACACCAGCCAATCTAGTGACCTCCAGCTCCCCTGTAGGGCTGGGCAAACCTTCCCCACTTCTCTGCATACTCCATCTGAAAGTCATTTCCGGGCTGAGCCTCTTTTGCTCTGCTCACTGGGCCCTGAGATTCTGAATTCTTTCCTTTCAACTCCATTTAATACATAGTAAACCCTTCCGCAGCCCTGCTCCCTCTTCATACCTTCCTAAGTCCTTTGTCCTGGCTTCCCTACCTGTCACATACAATTTAGGTTGGGTAGATTAGTTTTGATTACAGTGCTACAGAAGCCGAGGCCAAAGGTTAAATACCAGAATAAGCTTAGAAATTCCAGGACTCACAGAGCATGAAAAGAACCTTAATAATGACTTCATGCTACCCTCTTATTTTACAGATGAGATCATTAAAGCCCGGAAAGATCAAGTTTGCATAGAAAAAAAAAATCTATAGATGGCCACAGAATGATCTTCAGTCTGAAGCAATCATCTCAAGAATTCTTTTTTTTTTTTTTTAATTTCCAGAAGTCAGGCAAGAATGTGGATTAGGTTACATAACCATCACCCTCTGGGGCACACAGGGAAACCTCAAAGCCTTTTAAGTTCTCTTCCTCTAATTGCCAAGACCTTTCTCGCTGAAGTAGATCTTTTGTCAATTGGATGTTGAGGAGAAAATCCCCAGGAGGATATCAGCAGGTGGACATTGTGGTGAGGTGGGAGTTTGGTGCAGACAGGTGGGGTTCAAGTCCTGGTTCTGAGATGCCTCTTCACCCCTCAGTTTGGGCAGGTTTGTTAACCTAAGCCTAAATTTAAAACTGAGATAGCAGGAGCGCTCACACTGTAGAGCTTCTGTGGGAGTGAGATGAACAATCTGGAAGCAGCCTTCCCCTGGTACCATTTGGCCCTTGTTGTGACACGGCTCAGCCAAGACTCTCCCTGGTCTCACAGCAAGTTTCTTCCTGGGTAGAAGAAATCCGTTCTTCTTCCTTGACTAGGGACTTCATCTCGGACCAACTCGGTATCTCAGAGGTGTGCATAAAAGAAGAGATAGGATCTCAATCACTTTTGTTCCTATAGGTTTTCACTATCCCATTCAACCAGCAATCACAAATACCAGGGGTGCAGACAAGGGTTGTCATCAGCCAAGTAAAATTCTGTTCTACTGTAATTTATCGGCATTTCAAATATATTCTTCATCATTGTGCCATATCTTCTATAACTATTCACTTCAATTGTATATTCAATTATGTGTTCTTTTTGTTTATTAAGTTTTTGTTTATATAAGCATTTATATTGCAACATAAACAGGCATACGTTTCTATGCCTTCACAGTAACTCAAATTATTGGTACTTCCCAGAAAAAAAGAAAATCTGGTCCAACCTGATATTCCAACACCAGAACCACACTTTTAAATAGCAGCTTATTTAAAAACTTAAAAATGAATAAGTAATACATATGTATTTGTAGGTAGATGAATATGTATTTATATAGATATAAATTACACATTGTAATACCTACAAATGAGATATTATAATATTCAATTTATGTTAAAATATATGTGTAACATGCATATTACAACAATAATACATATAAAGTGTGTTTATGCACATATATTCCCCAAATTAAAAATCACCTGTGAAGATGAGAGAATCTTCCCAGATAGCTTTGAAATGACAAATATTTCACCAATTATATATAGCATTAGAAACATTTGAACTCTGTACCACTCTGCTGGGCAGTTTCAACAGAGATCCTGTGACATCTGTAAGCCATGGGTCCTGGGAGAAGGGCTTCCCAGCAGTTGGGACTTAGTCCAGGTAACAGACACTGGATCAGTGTCAGGAAGATGTTGGTTGAGCTGTCTTATCCAGGAATTCATCTGCCCTTGATCAGAAGCTACTAAGTTCCTTTGGAGCACTCTGGGCACTGAATCCTCTGCACAAGGAGAATTTGAGCACAAATAATGGACAGCTAGGGCTGAAAGAGCACTTCCCAGAATCCACTGCTCTTCTCTTGCTCCTGTTTGATCAGCCAGACTTTCCGTGGGCTCCAGCCCAGCTTCAATCTCTGGCTTCTTTCTTGCCTTTGCTTTTTTTGATGAGCCTCAAGTCCTAGGCTTGATGGTCCAAGCTTTGGTTCCATGAGCACTGACTCTTACTTTCAGCCAGTACCATCCCTGGATCTGGGCTGCACCCTGACCTGCCTTTGCTGCCAGCTCTACACTATCCCCTCCTAGCATCAGCTCCCCAACTCGCCTGCCCACCACCAATCCCATATCCCACCTCCTCTTCCCCCAGGCCTTGGGCTCATGCTGCCCACATCTGCTGTGAGCCTCTAGCTCCCATCCAGCTGTAACTCTCTCAGCACTCCACCTGGCTTAAGTGACAGCCAAAGGGCTGCCAAGTCTCAAGCTGAGGCCCCAGCATAGGTCAAAATATGCCCTTTGAAAATGCATAAGGAAGAACGAACAGCCTCGCCAGAGTCAAAGAGAATTCACATCTCAACAACAGCCTCCAAGTCCCTGTTATCCACCCCACGTTGCAGACACACTCGGAGCAAGGAAGAGCTTTGCTGGGGGGATGGACCCTGTGCATGCCCAATCTCCATCACTGTCCTCGGAGCCATGCTACCTTCACATCTTCAGTTGTACAGGCTGCAGTGAACAGGGAGCTGGACGATTGCCACTCAATGCCAAACCAAAGTGTTGCAGTTCCCTGAGAACTATCAGTGATTGAATTAGATAAATGTGATTAAAATTTATCCCAGAAACAAACTAAGTATCTGAAAATTTAGCTCTACTGGAACTAAAGTAAAATAAGAAAAAAAGAAAGCATGGGGGAGAGGAAAGGAAATAAAAAGAAGAAAAGGAAAGGAGAGGGGAGGAAAAGAAAGGTCTGAGCCTCAGTTTTCTCTAATGGGAAAGAGGATAATCAGTTCCCCCTGGTGAGGACTTAGTGCTAAATACCTGCATATTCTAGGAACTTCATAAATATTCTCTATGCACACATTATATATGAGGAGCTCTATACCTTTTGTTAAATAAGCACATACCCTTTCTCATTGGATGATTGGATTCTTAGTCCTACTGATTTGAGTATATTTTATAATATTCAATGAATATTTTTTACTTTCTATTATTTTTGGATCTATTGTCACTTTGACCCTCAAGAATTTGGGTCTATTTTATGTAGTCAAATGTGTTTGTGGTTTTTAATCTATTAAGGGAGAGAAATTTGATGCAATAAACATGTGAAGCAAAGTCATCATAAGAAGAAATTGCACATATTATGTGTTAATTTTGTTAGTTGATACAAAGCATTTTGTTAACTGAAATTCTTGGTTGTTTTCTCTCCCTGTTTTTATCTTTCTTATAGATGCTGGTGCTATCTCATATGTCCTCTATTCTGTACCTGTAGGGACAGTTCCTTGGGTGGAAATGTGTAATTATTTCTTCTGTCATTTACTCATATGCCATTATTATATGTCCACTGATTGGTGTTCCCGAGGACATAGCCATTACTATTGCCAGAAAGATTTTAGAAGCTCCTTTATTGGAATTGCTGCTAAAACATTATGAGAGCAAATCTTTAAATTTTGATTACATATGTGTAATCAAAAATATATTAGACATATGTAACCAGATTGATTATACATCTTTCAGAGATGTACAATTTCAATTTAAGGTCTCCAATGGGGACTAATTCCAATGTAGATCAAGGAGTCACCACTAGGATTAAATGAGAGAGTTTCTCTTGCATGATTCATAAAGAAGCTTCTGAAAGCAATTTTACAGAAGAAACCAGAAAACTATGTTGACAGATTATACATTGATTGAAAATATAATAATCCAGTGGGACTTTAAAAAGCAATATTTCATACTGGATATTTGCTACTAAAAGCAAACGGTGTTTTTACTTTCTATTTAGTCACAACTTATAAGTTTAGAAGTAATGAATCTAGTGACAAGGGACATCTTTTATAGAACACAAAACAGAAGCCCTTCCTCTTTTATATTGAATACATATCACTATATCAATAAATTTTTTCTAAGTGTTTATTGAGTATTCACTGCTTCCAAGGCATAGGAGATATGTATTCCCTGCCAAAAGTGAATTCTGTCAGTTAAACATCAGATAGTCAAGGCAGAGATAATCAGTAGATATAAAATCTTGACATACCAGTAAATGACAAAAGACATAATTACACATTTACACCCAAGGAAGTGTCTCTATAGGTTTAGAATAGTGAATAGCACTGGTGTCTGTAAGAAAGATCAAGATGAAGGAAGAAAACAGGAAACAATTTCAGTTGACAAAATGCCTTGTGTCAATTAACAATGTGACTACCCAGAAGTAACCCACTAAGACCCTACCAGCCTGCATTATGGGAGTTATGCTACCCAGAAGCAAGGAGATGGTACCCACTGTAGTCTGGCTTGAATTATAGCATTATCCAATGCAGAGCTCTTTACAGAGAAATGAGAAATAAATGAGATTTTGCTCAGTGGTATACAGGCGAGAAAGTGAAAGGACTCAGAAGTCATGCCCTCTCTGGCCTAGATAAGAGTAGGGCTAAGAAAATGGGCATAATATTGAAATATTTTAAAGATTGTCATGTAGCAGGGAGATTTGACTCCTTCCCTCTGGCTCTAGGAAGCTAAATACAAGAAACGGTTTGAAGATGTCAGTTAGATTAAGATCAAAACGAGGCGAAGTTTTCCAAAGACAGCCATGCTGCTTTGAATCGTGAATGAGAGATGATGATGTCCCACCATTTAGAGATAACCAAACATGGATGATGGGTGTCCAAACATTGAAATGGCCTTCTGGTTGGCATTTCCTTCCCTCAGTAACATAGGTTAACTCTAACTCTTCAACTAGAGCATGCATTGCGATACTACAGAGGATTTGTCAAAGCACAGGTGCTGTACCTCACATCCCAGAATTTCTAATTCAGTTGGTCTAAGGAGGCACCTGAGGATTTGTACTTTAAATAAGTTTCCACTTGAGACTTGCTGATGTTTGGATCTTGAATGTTCCCCCAAAGCCCATGCATGCATTGAAGGCTTGGTCCCCAGTCCTGGGGTGGTGGTTAAACTTTTAAGAAGTGCAACCTAGGTTTTAGGAAGTCAGGTCACTGCGGGGAAAACCCTTGGAGGAATATTGGGACCCTGGCCCTTTCTTCTTTCTTTTTCTCTTTATATCTGCTGTCATGAGGTGAACAGACCTCCTCAGACAGGTGCTCTTGCCATGATATACTGTGCTGCCACAGGCTCAAAGCAATAGGGACAAACCCCATGAACTGAAACTTGTGAAACCATGAGCCCAAATAAACCTTTCCTAATTTTAAGTTGATTAATTCAGGTGTTTTGTCACAGTACTGGGAAGTTGACTAATACAAGGTTGATGCTACAGATCCAAGGAATCATACTTTGAGGACTGTTGGGTTAAACAACTCAATTCTATAGCAGTCCTAAGACACTTAGCATTAAATGGTGTGGTCTGAATTTTAAGAACTATAGTACAGAGGGACAAATAAGTACAAGGAAGAGGGAGAATTTAGGTATAGCTAGTAGGAAAAGTAGGATGAGTAAAAAGGAGGATGATAAATATTTTCAGGAAAAAAAACTTGAATATAATTGATGACTTTTCCCCAGTGTTTCATCTCCACCCACACCCCACAGCTTTACCATGGCCCCCATTTATCCAGCTAGGCTGGTTTATGTACCTGGTCTTGGAAAAAAAGGAGCATCAGGGAAATAAGAGAAAAATTAGTTTCATTCTGGGTTTTTTTTCCTTTTCTTTCAACAGCTGATTAAGACATTGGGTAAGCAAGATGAGACCAGATTTTGATATGGTTAAGAGGTTCTTAGGTTTAAAGTTAAGCTCTAATGCTTAAAGTTAATACTATCTTGTCAATAAGGTCAACTTGAAACCTGCTTGGGTTTCTAGTACCACTCCCTGACCTCATTTTCCTCAATTTAAAGACAAGTAAGAACTTTTAACAGTCTTCACTGAGGAGACTAATAAGCCATCTTCAGAAAGATCTTTGTTGAAGCTTTAGTTGAAAGAGATACTCTCTGCCATCTGAGAACCTGCCCCTCATTGGACACTTGGTGATATTTCCTTGCTGTGCTACAGAATTATTTCAGTCAACTACACCTAGTCATACCCACAAACATGAATTACAAGGTAGGCTGTATATCTTTAAGTAGCTGGTTTTCTTTAGGATGAGCTTATATTAATATTTTAGATGAATGATGTCATGGGATCATCTTGTCTTCAAACAGGAAGCATGTATTATTTTTATATCTAGAGTTCTCCCAGTGATCAACTGGTAATTCTCCAAACTATCTCAGGAATTTATCTGTATGATCCAGCTATACCATCTTTGTATATATCCTGAAGAATTAAAGTCATCATATTACAGTGTTACACGCATACCCATGTTTATAGCAGCACAATTCACAACAGCCAAACTATGGAACTAGCATAGGCGTCCATCAATAGATGAATGGATAAAGAAAATGTGATATATATACACAATGGTTTATTCAGCCATTAAAGAATAAAATTATGGCATTAGCAGGAAAATGGATGAAACTAGAGACCACTGTGTTAAGCAAAATAAGTCAAATTCAGAAGGTCAAAGGTCAAATATTTTCTGTCATATGTGGAAGCTAGAGAGGTAAAAAGAAAAGAAAGGTGAGGGTGGATCTCCTAAAAATCAAAGTGAGATACGTAAGGGAAAAGGACCAAGGAGTGGGAGGGAGGAGGTAAGTGCTAGGGAGTGATATTGGTCAAATTGTATTATTACAACGTGTGGATGTACAAATATGTAACAAAAATCTCATCAATATGTACAACTAATGTACCAATAAAAATGTGGGGGAGGGGCTGGAGTTGTGGCTCAGAGGTGGAGCCACTTGCCTAGCATTTGTGAGGCACTGGGTTCGATCCTCAGCACCATATAAAAATAAAATAAAGATATTGTGTCCACCTATAACTAAAAAATAAATATTTTTTAAATGTGGGGTGGAAAGATAGGAAAAAAGGAAAGTTTTGAAAGTATTCAAAGATAAACATTTGAGGAACCCAATTTAAGCACTACATAATGTATACATGTATCAAAATATTACATAGTCCCCATTAATATGTACAATTTTATGTTTTTCTGCCTCAGTTAAAAGGTAGATTGTTAAAAGACAAGTGTTTAAACTCAAAAACAAAAAAAAACAACTTGATTTTAAAATGAACAAAGGCAGATTAGGTCCCCACTTCCTTAGTAAGACTCCTGTAGTGCAAGAATTAAGATCAAGAATCAATAAATAGGATAGATTCAAACTCAAAAGCTTCTCAGCAAAAAAAAAAAAAAATGTGAAGTGAATAGAGAGCCCACAAAATGGGAGCAATTTTTACCACACACACATTAGATAGAGCACTAATCTCTAGGATATATAAAGAATTCAAAAATCTTAACACCAAAAAACAAATAACCCAATCAATAAATGGGCCAAGGAACTGAACAGACACTTCTCAGAAGAGGATATACAATGAAAAAATGTTCAACATCTCTAGCAATTAGAGAAATGCAAATCAAAAATACTCTAAGATTTCATTTTACTCCAGTCAGAATGGCAGCTATTAAGAATACAAACAACAATAAGTGTTGGCGAGGATGTGGGGGAAGAGGGTACACTCATACGTTGCTGGCTGGACTGCAAATTGGTGCAACCAATCTGGAAAGCAGTATAGAGATTCCTTGGAAGACTGGGAATGGAACCACCATTTGACCCAGCTATCCCTCTCCTCAGTCTATACCCAAAGGACTTAAAAATAGCATACGATGAGGACACAGCCACATTGATATTATAGCAGCACAATTCACAATAGCTAAATTGTGGATCCAACCTAGATATCCTTCAGTAGATGAATGGGTAAAGAAAATATGGCATATATATACAATGGAATATTGATTACTCAGCAGTAAGAGAATAAAATCATGGCATTTGCAGGTAAATGGATGGAGTTGGAGAATATAATGCTAAGTAAAGTAAGCCAATCCCAAAAAACCAATACCAAATGTCTTCTCTGATATAAGGATGCTGATTCATAATGGGGATGGGTGAGGGAGAATGGGAGGAATGGACAAACTTTAGATGGGGCAAAAGGGATGGAGGGGATGGGAAGGGGAATGGGGATAGGAAAGCTGGTGGGATGAGACAGACATCTTTACCCTAAGTACAGGTGTGAAAACACCAATGGTATGACTTTACTTTGTGTACAACCAGAGATGTGAAAAATTGTCTTCTATTTGTGTAATATGAATTGAATTTCACTCTGTTATTGTATATAACAAATTAGAATAAATAAAATTTTAAAAAAATTAAATGGACAAAAGACTCAGACATTTCTCCAAGGAGATATGAATGACCAATAAGGATGCAGAAAGAAGTTCAACATCATTAGTGATTAGGGAAATGTAAATTAAATCCACATGTGATACAGCTTTACGTCCATTAGGATTAAATCACAACAAGGGTTGGGGAGGATGTGGAGAAATTGGAAGTTTGGGTATTGTTATAGGGACTGTGAAGCAAGGCAGCCACTATGGAAAATGGTATGACAACTCTTTAAAAAGTTGAAAATGGAATGACCACATGACCTGGCAATTCTACTTCTGAGTATCCGCTCAAAAGAACTGAAAGCAGGAGCTGACCAAGAATTTGCACACCCATGTTCAAAGGAAAAAGTAATTCAAGTGTCCATCAGCAGATTTGTTACCATTGGTACAAATACAGAATAGAATGTTATTTGGCCTTTAAAACAAAGCGAATTCATAATATGTTACAACATGTATGAATCTGAAGGACATCATGCTAATAATAAGCCAGTCAGTCACAAAAGGCAACACTAGATATTCCATTTACAAGAAATATCTAGTGTGGCCAGATCCGTGGACATAAGGTACTATATGGTTGCCAGAAGCTGGGGGAGGATGCAAGGGTTCCAGAGATGGATGGTGTTGGTGATGGTTGCACAGCAACATAAAGGTACTGAATGCCACTGAACCCTGCACCTAAAAATGGTTGAGATGTTACTAAGATACATTTTAACTGGCAGTTGTTTGATTGTTACTGAGGTAGAATACACCTGTAATATGCATTTTGATCATCCTTAGGGTTAGTGCCTCTGCCAACTTTTTAAATTGGAATTGCCATTTTGTTATTAATCTGCAAGATAAAGCCCATGATCATGTTTTTTAAAACATGGGTGTGTAATTTAGATGCCATTTTAGGAAGAGAGTTTGTTAAAGGAATTGCAGATCCCCTTACCAAGAGATTTCTTCCCTAAATGTTAAAGGTTTAGAATGTTGTTCAGTTTAAAAATCACAAATCTATCCTCTTTCTTGCCTCTGTGTTCAATTTAGAAGGATTTTTAAAAGTACTGGTTAATTTTGAAAGTGTCACATTTTACATATTTTTTGGTAACAGAATGAGAAAATATATGAATATGCTGGAGACACCACCACTATTGATTTATAGCAAGGAGTTGTCTCATAGAATATTGGGAGGTGATTTTCACCTCCTCACTCTGGTCCTATAACTAACGTCTGCTTTGAAATTCTTACCTTCTACCTTTCCCTCCATGCATGCAACAGTTGTGGATTTATTTCTTGACGAGAAGTATAAACAATTATTCTGAGACTCGGCAGGTATTGCCCCAGTCCTTCACCTGCAGTTATAAAAGAACAAGATCTCAGAGTGAGAGACAGGAACAGAGGGAGGAAAGAAGGCTTCACTAAGAGCTAACCACACTTCTCAGGACAGGTGAAAGCTGAGACAACTCATTTCCAAACTGGCTTAAATTTTAAACTTCATAACTAGAAGACATTTATATTAAAGCCTTGATGTTATTGGCAGTGCACTAAGACAATAAAGATAATGGAGGAGGAGTTGGCAAAGGAAACAGAAGGCCCAGGCAAACAGTAGTGATTCTACGTTCCTGAAATAAATTGTAAGCCAAACCAGAATCTTGACAAGGCCCTCTGAGCCAAGTCAAGTATCAAAGTGTACTGAATGTCCTCAACCTCGTGTGTACCTCTGATGAGGCCAGGGCTCAGCTCTTTTCCCAAAATGATCTTTAGATTCACAGTGGCAACACACCCAACCTCTGTCAACAAATAGAGCCATGAAAATAGCACTGGCCTTTATGTCCACTGGCCCACGTCCTTGAAAAGTCAATGTGGAATTAAAAGCAAACACACACTGTGCCAAAAAATTAAGTAACAGGATTTTGACACACTTTATGACTTTTCACATTTTGCATGTTTTTAAGAGAGGAATTTATGCTTGTTATTAAAAATGTTATTTGTTGTTTTCCAACAATATAAGATACATTTTTAAAAATGTGGTATATTCACTTAATAGAATATTTACCATTCTTAAAATATGTAATGACTGGAAAGACTTTTACTATAATCAATAAAAAAAACATACTGTTCCAAGCCATTGGAAATTGTTAAATTATATTTTTAAAAGCATGAAACCATGGGTCTCACTTAGCTATAAAATAGACAGGTGTCAAAGATTTTTATTTAACTTGTTGCCAGTTATTAAATGAAGGAAATAGGCAGATATTATGACAAATTTGTTGTTGAAATTAAAGAACCCCAAATTAATATGAAGCAAATAAACAGTGAAATAAATTTAGGAATGGACACAACTGGCTTTTTTTTCTGGGGCTGGAGAGAGAGTCTCCCCAAAGGACAGAAGTCATTCACAAGTGTGGAGATAAGAACTGTCTCTGTAATAATGTATCAGTTACTTACAAAAGTACAGAGTTTAAAAAAAAACAGTCAAATAAAAGTGAAAGGGCTGGTGCAGGAGGGGCACCATTGTGTAGTTGTGTACTGGGTCCTGGGGGCTTCTTGGCAAGATCAAGGGCAGTGCTGACCATTGCAGGCAACAGAGGTGCAGCCAAGGGCTATAGCAGCCCTGTGAAGATGAGGAAATAGAGGTGCAGAGATCATCTGAATTAACTAATGCCTTAAAGGGTGCAACCAGAATGCAACCTGGACAGTCTGACTCCAGGATCTACACTGGTAACCATGGCTTCATACAGGCTCTTCAGTATGCTTCAAAAGATGAGTCACGGATATTCAGAAAACAACAATTTCGTGAACAATAAGAATCCAATGGCATTAAGCATGACCCCTGAATCCCTCTGGCCCCATCAAAGGGAAAGCCATGGCAAGATCTGTGCCTGGATTAACACCCAGAGAATGTGCCAGAAAAAGAAATTTGAGGAACTGAAGAGTAGTGGACATTTACCTTCCCACGGTGGCTGCTATAGACAGCCTTTGAAACTTCAGCCAGATGTTTCAAATCCTCACTTCTTGCCATACAAAGAGATTTTCAAGAGCCTCCAGTTGGTCATGATGCAGTTTCCAAACAGGAAGACATAGTGTAGCTTCCACAGTGAATTGTTATTCAGAAAGTGAAAATTGTACTCATAATCGTATTGGAGAAAAGACAAGAATCCTAAGGGTCAAACATGGCAACCCATGCATGTGATGAAGGAAAAGGGTGAAAGATTTTATATGCTCATGAGATCTCTGATAATCAGAAATGAAGCACTCTGCTTCATTTATCTATGGATGCCCAGTGTTAGGAAGAGATGGACACTTCAGTTCATTGTGATAGAATGCGTTAAAAAGAACGTGAAGGAGAACAAAGATTGTGCGATGCCCTCTTTAGAGCCAGAAAATGTCTTTTCAATTCTCAGTTCTTCAAAGTTTTTGAAAATGGATTCATTAGCTAAAGAATGTACTGCCACAAAAATATGAATGTCATCGTTGCTACCCCATTTATTAGGAACACAAAATCTTCTTATACGTATAGCTGATCTGTTCACACTCAATGAAGCTGATGATTTAGAAGACAAAAAAGGACAAGTTTAGGAGTCAACATTTTGTAAGATTGAGAGACTACTTGATCCTGAATACTTGAATCCAGATTCATGAAGTATTGCAGCCATATTATAAAGATGCTGTTTGTGTAAGAAACATTTAATGAAAGAAAAAGATAGCAGGATTCCTTTCATTCCAGGAAAAATCGAAGTGAGTCTGCATGGAAATGTTATCTATATTCACATAATAGATACCACTTAGGGTGTTCTTGAGTATGTGAAGAGTCTTTTTGAAGAATTAAGTTTTGGACAGATGTATATGGCACCTGTGGGGAACAGTCACCCGGCTGGCTTGTTCAAGATGTTATTAGGTTTTTCTCTGTATGGAGCTTTCACGTTGTCAATGCCACTCAGAAATGGTGGTTGATACTCTACAGCAAGTTCACTGGCACTGTTGGTCCCTTGCTTTAAGCCAGCTTTAAGCATGGCTGCTCTTCATGATCCAGATGAAGGTAGGGATCTGCTGTCTTGAGTGACTAGGAGCACACTGGATGATCTTTCTGCGAAAGCACCAAGATGTCACTGTTGTGCCTTCTTCTAAAGATGTGCTAGTGATCCTGGGTTTGGATCCTGTGATAAAAAGGATTCAAATGTGATATTTTACTGGAGCCAAATACACCCTGGGGGAAACTGGGGAGCTCAATGTTTTTTTTGTTTTTTTTTTGTCACTCAAAAGTGACTCTGCAATTGTAACAGCAGACATTTTATTTTCAGAAGTACATACCACTGGATCGGAGGTCACTAAAGATGAAGTTAGTGATGATGAAGTTTCCAAGAAACAAAGTACTGGGTGCTAAGGTCAAATCTCATTTTTCATGCAAGGATACTATTCTGAAGCTTCTAATCAGGAGATGGGAATCAGCTATCTACATCTACCAGGTAGGCTGCAACATGAAAGGAAAAGGAAAGGAGGAGGTTCCACGAAGACTCCCTGGCACTAGTGCAGGACACTCCAAAATGATCAAGAAAGTGCAGGGACTGAGAAATAATCCTGAGTTCTTACCCCAGGTGTGAGCTAATGTGTGATTTATATTAGATGAAATGTGATCAGAGATGATTTGAAGTGGCACTCTAATGAACTGTTAAATAACATTCATCAGATTTTTTAAAAGTTAAAACAGGATTGTTATACAACTCCAAAAATGTCCGGAAAAAAAAGTCCCTATAGCAGTGTTTCTGGTTTCTTTTCATTATTACCTTCCTAAAGGACACTTTTTAGACATTAAAATACATGAAAAAGATTCAATTAGGTAGAGTTGAATTTTGGAGGGTCTCATACCAGTATAACAGTTAAAGATATTTTTCTACCCCTCAAAATCCAAACAATTAAGAACTCAGGGGTTGGGGTTGTGGCTCAATGATAGAGTGTTTGCCTAGTATGCATGAGGCAATGGGTTCAATCCTCAGCACCACATAAAACTAAATAAATAAAATAAAGTTATTGTGTCCGTGTACAACTAAAAAATATTAAAAAAAAAAAAGAACTCGGGTCTTATAAGACAGATAATCCCCAGAGGCCCCAATATTTGATCGAAAGAATATCTAGTAATTGCTGTAGCCTATTTCAAAGTCTTTAATTGTCAATTACAATACAATACACAGATGTTATTTTTAAAAACGTGTGTGTGTGTGTGTGTGTCTGTGTGTCTTAAAGTTTATGCCATGGGTCAGTAAACTGTAGTTCTACTAGTAGGTGGAATCTGCCTACTTTTGTAAATATGGTGTACTTGGGACATAGGCATAGACATTGTTTATGGATTGTCTCATTTCCTACAGCTGCTTTTACACCTCACAGCAGAGCTGAGTGCATGCAATAGAGACCTCAGAACCAACAAATTCTCAAATGTTTACTGTTTGTCTGTTTACAGAAAGTTTTTCAACCTCTAAATTGTACTAAACTGCTGATAGAATTATTTCTGGGTAATCAGGTAATGAATTCTTTTTCTTTAGAAAAATACATTTCCTATAAGCATTTTACTTATTGATGAGACAAAAGCTTTTTCCAAATTATTTATTACACATCAATTATGTATAAAGCACTTGAGAGACAGAAGCAAGCAACATGGCTCCTGACTTTAAAAGTTTCCAATCTAATGTTGCTGAGATGAAGTGGTGTGTTTGCTATAGCAGAGCCATTGCATGCTTTTACTGAAGTAAGCTAAAAATAAGAGGTCTAGATAAACTACAGGGTAGGGGTGGGGAGAAGGTAGTTTTAGTACATATGATTTGGGTAAATATGAATTTCTGGGGTAATTTGGCTTTCTGATTTATAAGTATTAAAGAAAAATCTGATTTAATAGTCCATTATGACCAAAAATTTTGCTTTGAATTATTACAAAAATTACAATGGGGAAACATGCTAGGTCTCAGCTTCTAATATCTCTTCATTCAGATTTTATACTGAGGGACGAAATTCAAAGTTGTCTTAAAAGCATGAGAAGATGTCATCCAGATATCTCATTTTTCAGGACTTAAGCCACTCAGATTCATATAATCTTTTTCTAAGTTTCAAGATATTGTAAGTTATAGAAACTCAAGGAAATTGAGTTGTATCATTCTGTTCAGTTCACTCTCTCCAGCTCCAGGGACATTCCTGAATAATACCTTTTCTCCCTTAGAAACTGTTCTTTATAATATGGGACTCTTGCATATTTAAAACAATCAAGACCCAGATAAAAGATTAGTTCTCATTGCTTAATTAAAAGAATTTGAGAATAAGGGCCCTGTAATCCAGGATGTTTACAGTATAAGAATTTTACCTATTGGTTAGATAAAAACAAAGAATAAATCTTGGGAGAGATCAAAAGATTAATGACTTTGATTCAAAATTCTCCAGAAAATAACTGTAAGACCAATATTAAATCCAAAGCAGCTCAACAATCACTCAAGGACCTAATATTGTGGCTTTTGTTGTCATAATTCACTAATGTGTTAATCAATTGTGAGGTGTGACTTCAGTCATTTGTCACTAATAACGGTTAAATACTAAAGTTTTCAAATCATTTACTTTTTTTTTCCCCCAGAAGTGAAAACTGATTCAAAGAGATCGCTATACAAACTGTTGTCATTCACTTGCCTTTTATGATGCATTGGGGAATGAGCAAGAAGTCCCTGAAGGCTGATGATGTGGACATTCCCTTAGGAGGTGTCTGCATGTAACCAATAGGTGTCATTTGGACCACAGTGTGGAAATGGAGTTCAAACTTGTAGCCAAACGGAAAGAATTGATGAGCCAAGAGAAGAGGAAGACAAAGTGGGAGGAAAAAAGGTGGAGAAGAAACAGCAAAAGAACAATTTGTGGAATGAGAAGAAAGGAAACAACAACAGAAAAAAAAAAAACCCAAGGAGAAGAGTCTCAAAAGGAGGGTGTGATGGGCAGAGTAAATCACAGCTGAAACGTTAAGTAACATGGCTGATGGGAAGCAGTCAGATACTCTTGGTCATCAAAACTGAAAATGAAGAAAGAGCTCAAGAACAGGAAATAGAGCATCTGTAGACTTCCTTGCTGAAACTTGGCCTTGCCGATGAGAGATGGATACCTTGGAGGATGGAGAGGACACTGCAGAGCCTCTCTAAGGATCAGAGACAACAAGGTTCTCTTCCTACATAGGGCAGAAGGATATAGGATCATTAGCAAGGATTAGCCTTGAACAGGAAGAGGCACACCTCTTCCTCATAAACCAAAGGATGGGCGATAGGAGGGTATACATCTAGAAGTCACTTGATTGTGGACAGAAAACCAAGTAATCACAGCCTGTAGCCCAGCAGGAAGGCATAGGCAACAACTAGGAGAGAGGGGGACAAGGGTGGGACACGGTGGCTATTGTAGACAGTGGGCAAGGAGGATGAACAGAAACACATAAAATTGAGGAGGGAAACTCAGAATAAAAGAGAAAAGATGCCAGGCACACTCCTTGGGAATGTGTCCATTTTCCAGAAGAGAAGGAAGAACCAGTAAAGATATCCAAGATAGAAGACGTAGGAGTGGGAGAAAAATTGCATTGTCCTAGAAGGCCTGGCAAAGAACGCTTCAAGGGAAGACTAAACGAGGGAAATGTGGGGCTAACCAACAGAATCAAATGCTACAAAGAGCTTTGGATGGTAAATAGGGAGAAAAATCCACTCAATTTGGCAGCAAGAAAATCACTAATAATTCAGAGTTTTTCCATAATGGTAGATTAAGCCAGGTTTCATGTGGTATTAAAGCAAGGAATTGATTGTTATGGGAATACTCAGCTTTTCAAGAATTTTAGAAGTGAACAAAGTGTGAGATGGGGTAAATAAACTGAAAAGATGTTAGGTTGGGGTCTTTTTATACATGGGAAAATTGAACGTGTGTGTGTTTGTGTATGTATATTTTTGTGCATATGTATGTTTGTATCATGTTGGTGTCACCATGACTCAACTCAGCTGCCTTACAGGATGACTGTGTAGATTTTTTAAATGCACTTTATGAACTTAAGAATATCATACTAAGTTTTACTATTTTCTTAAGTGGAAATTCTCATTTATTGAATGTATAAAAGCATTATTATGTATCCTGCCAGTCAAAATTCCATTTAGTATTTTATGTGAACACAAACACAAATCAATAAACTTTATCTTCAGGATTCTCTCCTCATAGCCACTAAAATTCTTGACAGTTTTGAAAAATGAAATCCCCAGACAGTTGCCATCTTAAAACTTGAGAAAAATGGAAAAATTATCTTAAGCTGATGTTTGTGGTCCTTACACATCTGCAGGTTATGGGACAACTACTGACTTGGAGGATTAGCTTGCTTTTTCCTTTCTGGCTTGGGGATATGTTGTTAATTTAATGAAACATTTCAGCTGGGTAATGCCCAGGTAAGTCTTCAGTCAAATTTAAATTTAAGCCTTTTATCACACTCTGACAGCAGGGAAACAACTTCTAGAAAATGCTGTTATCAAGAAAAAAAGCAGTGTGTTTTGCTTTGGGCTTCATGTCTTGAGAGTTTTTTTTTTTTTCACATTTTTAAAGGAACTGAGGAGTTAAAAAAATTGTAACTAATAACCAATAAAGAAATTAAATTGTGCATTGGCCATGACAAATAAAATTCATTATTTAGTAGCATTGCCTTATGCTCTAAGATTTTGTCCCAATTTTTTTGTAAGAATCGATTTTCAAACCATCAACTCTTGACATGAAATCAGTGGCCTTTGGAATAGAACAATTTTGGTTTGATGCTGTTTTATGTACTTGGGAACAGGAAGTTTAGCCTGTCTCTACATGAATTTCTTCATATAAAACAGAGATAGTAAGAATCGCCTTGTAAAAACAAGCATTCACACCTTTGGGGCACAGTAAGCCTTGGGCATTCCCTTGCTTTCATGGCACTTTGGCCATGCAAATGGAACTATTACTAAAATAGCATTTCCATCTGTTAGATATTGAACAATGGCACTCAGAGATTAACTATGGGTTCGAAACAGAGAACTTATGGAAATTTTGGCTTCCAGGCCACATAAAGGTGAGATGACAGATGCAACAGATTCTTAATTCAGGTCATTTTTGGGAAAAGGGGAAAGCAAGATGGAAGCTGAAATATTTTGAACATCATTTTCACACTGAAAATGAAAAATTTGAAAGAATTGGATAGATATTTTTAAATATATTGAACTAATCCTCATCTCTATGTTCCTTTTGTACAAATTAATAAGTCATTCGCTAAAGCTGAATTTTAGGAACCAGAAATAAAGCTAAGCTAATACAGGTTTAAATAAGGTTAAGTGAGGGAGCTTCAAATTGGAAGCCTTATATAAAGCTATCAAATGTAGTATCTGGCTATCATTAATTTCCCCCACAGCTAGTGAATTTCCTGGACTGTTGCCAAATAAAATAAAATAATCAAAAATCTAGTTTGAGTGAAAAGATGCTTAGTAAGGAATAAGGACAATCCTTCATGCCAGGTTTGTGTAACAATCACACTTGCAGCGAGTCTTCCAAGCCTTGCTTGGCATATGCCTCTGTCTGCTGAAGCCATGAACAGCTTAGCAAATGCTAGAAGAATGAGTCACGGCCAATACCTGCCACATGCATTATCCTCAAGGTAAATGCATGTCATGAGGCAAGGCCACAGAGTCCCAAAATAGTCTGAGCCTGTCACTTAGTACCCAAAATAATTACTCAAGGAATAGTTCTTTCTAAAGGGACAAATTACCCCATCAACATAATGACATTGTCATGAGACTGTTGGGTAATGTTTTTTTTTTTTTTAATAATTTCCTGGTAATCACCCTGACATGAAAATTATAAATTAAAATTACATCAGTTAAAGGGAGTCAAGAATTGTTTTCTAAAATCTTTTCTCAGTTCCAGTCTAAGTTAGAAATAATTCCCACACAAGAGCCACAATAGGAGCTGGTCAGGAGAATTCATGGCAAATGGAAAAGTGCCCTAGAAAGACCAGAAAGACTTTGGGCTTCCCCTGTGGAAAAGCCAGAAATTCCACAGTGTAGATTTATTTCCACATGTGCCCTCTGGAGAGACATGTCCTATTACAGAGTACCTGAAAGGGACAACTGAACACAAAACATTAAATGTAACTCAATTACATTAGTTTCTAATAGCTGAAGTTTTCCAGGCATATTATTTTCCTTGAGTTGCCTTAACAAATTCCCACAAACTGGTGTTAAATTTATTGTCTTCAAGTTCTGGAAGCTAGAAGTCCAATAGCAAAGTGTTAGCATGGTTGGTTCCTTCCAAGGATTTTGAGAACCTGTTGTATGCCTTTCTTACCACTCTGGCAGTTACTGGCAATTCCTGGTGCTCTTTGGCTTGTAAGGTATATCACTTTAATCTCTATTATGACTGTCACATGCTGTTCTCTCCGTGTTTAGGTCCATGTCCAAATTTTTCTTTTCTTATATGGATACAAGTCATTGAATTGAGGCCCACTGTAATCTAGTAAGATCTCATCTTAACTTGATTATATTTGAAAAACACAATTTTTCAGTAATGTTATATTCACATTTACCAGGAGTTAGAATTTGAACATATATGGTGTGGGGGGCACAAGTCAGACCACCACTCTAGATCTCTTGGATGCAACATGGGCATTCATCACTAGTATGATCTGGAACCTTGTGGCACGATGTGGATGAAACACAGAATATTAAAGCAGAAAGCAACCTTAGAAATCACCAACTTAACCACCTTAAGTTATAGATGATTGGCAAATCTTTCAATCAACCACAGAATCAAGACCCAGGATGCAACTGGTTGTGAGGAATGAGATAAATGAATTGTTTTTTGTTTCTAAGTACAAAGTAGTAAGGATGATTTGCTTTCCTTATATACAGGATTGATGTAAGGCTATACCCATAATCATCTGGCTCAAACTCACTTTCATTTCATGTGAAGGAGAGAGAGAGATATAGTTGGAGGTGCTAAGAGCTGTCAATGACCCACAATTTGTCTCACCTCTGCCTCTAGGGAAAGGTGCTAAGCATGAGAATGTCATCCAGCTGTGTAAGCTGGTACAGAGCACCTTCATCCTGAAGAACTGTTTTAACAGGCAAAGCTTGTGTTATATACCCATGGTCTTTCCAGTTCTAGTTGTATGTAGAATGGTAGTAGATGGACATCTTAACTCCCACCTCTTTAGCTATCATTATTTTTTGTTCTGCATTTTGTAAATGTAGCGATCTTTGAGTCTGATCTAAACAGAAAAGAAATGGGGAAAGCAAGAAAAAGAATTTGAGGGAACTATGCAAAATTGCCCAATAGAGGACAACTTCAAGCAAGGTGGCTTATCAAGGGTTGCATGGAGATTGAAGAAGATGTGTCAGAGGAAGAACCAGAGAAAAATCTTCTCCATGCCCCACTGAAGACCAACCCAGACCCAAAATGATGGTCCTTGCTCTATCTTATCCTGTACAAGTTACAAAGAGAAGGAGAGAGGATAGAAAAAGACACAAAAGTATCTGATGCCTACTAGTTACCAGGAAACAGGCATGGAAGAGATATCTCATTGCATCTTCACAATCTGAAGCATTAGGGTCCCCATTCCACAGATAAGGAAACCGAGGATCAGAGTACCTGAGAATTTTTCCCATCATTCCACTGCCAGTCCCTGATAGAGCTACAATAAAATTCAAGACTGTCTAACCCAAAACATCTCTTACCAAAAATAAAAGTGAAGAGAAAAAAAGTAAAACCCTTGTTTTAGGTTGTTACTTAGAGACAGACAAACCTCAAATGCTTTGGGGATATAAGCATTTTTTTCCTTAAGAATTTTTAAAAATAGGATAGAAGGAAAAGTATAACTAGATACTGGTTTTAATTAATGTCTCGAAGCCCTGTATAAAAGAGGACAGTATAAGAAAAATGAAGAAAACTATCTGTGGATTAGTTTAATGGAAAGTGGGGGCTAAAAAAATATGTGGGACTTCACTGAAATTCAAGTCTAAGAAACTTTAAAGTCACAGAAGATAACCAGACACTTCTTTTTTTCTACATTTCATTTTATTCCTTTTAAGATCAAGGCTATAGAGCTCTTGATCCCAGCTGGGGGTAAGGCCTGAACTTCTAGCAAGCCAAGACTGGGATGCTGCCATTTCTGTAAGGTACTAGCAGGTAGGGGTTACTTGTTCAGATTCAAACTAGAGGGTCCACAGTGTTATCCCCAGATGAGAGAAGGTGTCTTGGAGGTTCATTCAGGGCTCAGCGTGCACTAGGCAGCTGTGGTGTATGGACAACTATAAATAGAATAGAAAAATAATCCATTCTGTTATATTGTCCTAGTGTGTGTCAGCTGAATGGAGACAGATAGCTTTATAGGTGTAGTCTATGTTTATTGGGTATAATGAAATCTTTCTAAACAGGGTCATTTCTTCAGTTGTTATAGTTGTCATAAAACCCTTATTAGAAATAAAGTCTTTCCAAAATTGGCTTTCCTTGGTGGAATGGCATTAAGCACATTCTGAGTGCTATTTCTTTGTGTCATATACTTTAAGTGATGACTGAAGCCGATGATCTGCCTTAAGCTTGTTTTTAAAAGGCCTAAGTCTATAAATCTAACAGTCCATCCTCATAACTCCATGTGACTGCAATAAACTTTGTAACAGAAGACTAGCTAACACCTTCCTGAGCCTGGACACCAGTGGGTCCCCGCAGTTCTTTCCTTCCCTGCCATGAACCGTATCTCACATGTAAATTCAGCCAAGTGGGCTAATTGTCTTTGTCTTCTGTTCAGCTTGTCTCCAACTCCAGGGCTCCTTCCACGCAACGGTTGTCTATGTATTCATCTCTAAACCTGAATTTCAGACTTAGAGTTTATACTGTCTGGTGCACATCTCCACAGGTGATAGAGAGAAGGTGACTTGCAGGCAAACTAACAGATGACTAGGAACACACTCCTTAGTGCCAAGTAGATCATGGTTCAAGTTCCAGCACTGCCTCTGCTTGTTATGATACTTGGCTGCTGACTCCTTCCTAAGCTTGGGTTTCCACATCTACTGAATGAGAATAAGATGGCACCCACTTCATGAGATTGTTGGAATATAATCACAGAGCACCTAGCTCATGGTAAGTGCTTCATGCGTAATAAGCAATATTAAACACACAACTAAACTCATTACCTCCACCTGCAAGCCTGTGCTTCTTATCCTGCCCCATCCTCCTAAATTCATTCCTTTCCATCCACATTAAATCTATAACATTTGTGTTCATCTCCACCTATTTGCTTGCCTTTTTATCATATAGAAAAATTATATGAAATTATAAATTAATATTTTCCCCAATGTAGATTCTATTAAGTTGAATGGGATAACAGAGGAAAGACCTATTTGCAATAGAAATTGCTGAAGTAGAAAGTATACACAAAGTAAGATCACTTACTTTAGTGATCAAAAAATGATCACTAAAGATTTTACTTCATTTTAGTTAAAAGAAAATTTATCTTGATTTTATCTAATACCTTGAAACAGTTCTCCATGACTCCTTAGGCCAGTGATGAGTTGTAAAATGTATCACATGGCCTTGCAAAGCATACTTGGGTAAAGAGGTCTATGTAAATAATAGCACAGGAAAAAAAAAAAGAGCCAATTCATGATTAAAACATAAAGAACAACCTATACCTTTGTCCTGCCCACCTGCATAGGAGCAGTGGCTAAAGTCATGAACTCTAGGGCCAATACCCAGCTCTGCCTCCTCAGGCTGTCTGACCTTAATTAATTAATTCTGTGCCTTGGTTTCTTCATCTATAAAATGAGAAAAATAACTACAGTTGTGTTAAATAGATCTAAAGCACTTGATAAATGTTGGCTGTTGTTTTTATATGCTATCTGTGATGATGATCAAATGAAACATTTGTAATCCATAAAATTTAAAAAAAAATTAAAATCAGTGTGTTAGTCAGCTTTTCTCCACTGTGACCAAAATAAATGACAACAACTTAGAGGAGAAAAACTTTATTTTGGCTCATGATTTCAGAGTCCAAGATTGGTTGACTCCATTGCTCTGGGCCCAAAGTGAGGCAGAACATCATGGTGGAAGTACTCGGTGCAGGAAATCTGCTCAGCTCATAGTGGCTGAGAAACCAGAGAGAGAGAGAGACAGGAGGGAGGAAAGGAGGGGGCTAAAGGGAAGGTGAACCCTTGCAGGACATTCCCCAGTTACCCGCCTCCTCCAGCCATGCCCCACCTGCCCACAGTTACCACCCAGTTAGTTCATTCAAACTAGGATGGAGTGATGAGGTTATAGCTCTCATAAGCTAACTGTTTCACTGATGAGCATTTCTTAAATAACACAGAGGCTTTTGCAGGACACCAAGTATCCAAGCCATAACAATTGATAATAAAGGGGACAAATGATCTATAATAAGATATGTGATATCTTCCTTAAATCAGATTATTTTGTACTTGGCAAAGATCTGTAGGGCTTTTTTGACATATTTGCTTGAATATAAACTCAGCTATGAAAGATAAGCACTGCTCTTTGAAATTCATGTGTTTTTTAACAATGTTCTGAATCATTTAGTAGATATAAGGACTCATTATTTTGGAAACTTGGATTCTTTCTAAATTCACCACATTTGAGTAAAAATCACACTGGACTGGTAAAAAGAGTCCAGGGCTTGATGTCCATTAGCAAGTCATTCAGCCCCTCAAAGCCACATAAAGGCAGGGCCAGATAACCTGTGGGGGCATATCCAGTTGTAAAATGCCATGATCTGTAATTGAGGATGAACATTATTATCTTTGTTTTAAAAGTTTGTTTTAAGTCATACAGTTGGAACTTCAAACAAACAGAAAGTAGCTCTCTCCTGACTCCCAGACCAGAACTTTCAGCTCAGTGAATTTCCAGCTTTTCAAATCAAGATGCTGTAGAACTCCTCTCTATGTAAAAATAATGAAAATAAAGACAACTGAGGAGAAATAAACCCCACAATTCTTAGCAAGCTGACACCATCTGAAAACACTGAATTTCACCATCTGGAAATTCCATAGGGAGAGGCAACCAATTCTTCCTGCTCACATAACCTGAAATGGGCAAATGACTCTCACTGCTACTCTGCATTGGTTTCAGTCCTGCCTGGTTTTAAGAAAACTGATGACTAACAGCAAATGAAGCCACATGTGTCCACCAACACAAATGATATTGCTTGGAAAAGCAAGAAGACAGGGCGATGCAGATGAGAGAAATGGACAGAAAGCATTTTATAGCCAATCATTTTCTCATTAGTTACATTAACATCAGACAAAATAATCATTTAATCATTAGGGCAAGATAAGTGACCAGAGATAATATGTAACTCATCATAACAGTACCTTGTTAAAAACATAAAGAACACAGCAAATCCAAATCCATTAATTTGGAAAAAACAGGAACTGAATGGAAGCATCCTTAATATGATAAAGTGCATCTGTAAAATCAACAGAAACCAAAGCCACTAACATTCTGGTTACAGTGAAAAATTAAGACAGTTCTTCCAAGATCAGGAACAAGGTAAAAATGGCTCTCTTATTTAACTTTGAAGTGGAAGTTGTCATTATGAAATAAGCAAGAAAAAGAATAAAAGGTATAAATATTAGAAAATTTTAAATTATTTGTAGATGACATGGGCTTTTACATAGAAAATCCTAAAGAATCTACAAAGAGATAAATATAACTACTAGATATAACTTTGCCAGGTTTTTGGCTACAAAGTCCATATGGCAAAAGCAGTTATATTTCTATATACTAGCAGAAAAATTTGAAAAATGAGAAATTCCAAATACCTTTTACAATGTCTTAAGAATTGTAAAAATTTTAAGAATTAATTTAAAAAAAATGGGAAAGACTTCTATAGTGACAACCATAAAATATTGCTGAGAGAACACAAAGATCTAAATAAATGAGAGATATAATGCTACTACATTGTACGACTTCATTTTCAATCTATTTTAATCACCAATTTTAATATGGCCATTTTATCCCAAATCTATTAATTTAATCATATTCAAAACCCTACCAGGTTTTTTAGAATAAAAACTAGGGCTGGAGATGTAGCTCAGTGGTAGAGGACTTCCCTGCCATGTGTGGGTCCCTGAGTTCATGCTGGAGGGGATGAACAGGGGTTGAACAAACTGGTTCTGAAAGTATATATGAAAATAAAAAGAATTGAAAATATCCAAAATAATTTTTTAAAAGCACAATTAAAGTACTTATACTACCAATTTCAAGGTTTACTATAAGCTATAGTAAATTAAGATGATCTAATATTAATGTACATATAGATAAATCAATCAATAGAATAGAATAGAGTCCAAAACTAGACCCATGTTTCATAGAAAACTGCTTGTTGACAAAGGTGTCAACTGAATGAAGGAAAATATCTTTTCAACAAATGGTGCTAGAAAAACTGCATATCCATTTGGAAAAAAATAGCTGTACTTTTGTTTCACATCATACAAAAAATTAAAGATTCATCATAAAAACTAAAACTACAAAGCCTGTGGAAGAAATCATAGGATAGGTCAGAGGATCATAGAATCGATAAAAATTTTTATAAAGAAGTTAAAATGTTTCTAACCATAAGTGAAAAACTATCACCTGGACTTCATTAAAATTAAAAATTACTGTATATCCAAAGCACATTGAGAAAATGAATAAATAATTAGCAAAGTGAGGAAAATAACTGTAACACATATCTGATAAAGGACTTTTATCCAGAATACAGTGGTCCTCCTTTTCCATGAAGGATACTTTCCATGCTCCACACAACCCCCCATGGAGGCCTGAAACAGTGGGTAGTGCAAACCCCGTCCAACATGCACTATATTTTTTCCTATGTTTACATTTTTATTATAAAAGTTTCATTTATAAATTAGGCACAGTAAGAGATTAACAACTAAAAATAAGGTAGAACAATCATAGCAATATACTGTTATAATCACTATTCTCATGTTTTGTAAGAATTATTAAGGAAAATAAGGGTTACTGAATGCAGCGCTGTAATACCATCAGAGCTGGTCTGATAACCAAGATGGCAGGCAGCATGGGTAAGCCAGGCAAAGGGGTGAACTTCCAAGACAGGAAGGAGTGGGAAAGCACAAGATTTAATCAGACTACTCAGAACATGACACAATTTAAAACTTACAAATCATTTCTTTTCTTTAATTTTTTTTTTGGTTGTAGATGGACACATACATTTACTTTATTTATTTTATGTGGTGCTAAGGATTGAACCCAGCGCCTCGCACAAGCTAAGCTGGTACTCTACCACTGAGCCACAACCCCAGCCCCAAATCATTTCTTTCTGGAGTTTTCCATGTAATATTTTGAATGTGAAGTTGACCATGGATAACTGAAACTATGGAAAGGGAAACTACAGATAAGGGGTGACTACTATATATAAAAAGCCATCACAAAATGATAATAAAAAGATAACTCAGTTTTTTAATGGGCAACACTTGAAAATACACTATGTAGATTTAGTGTGTGCTTGGTCTATCTTGGGTCACATCTGATTTGAAATACTGAAGAAGAACGCTTTTTAGAAAATTTCACTGTTAAAAGCCACATTACTTATTTGACATACTAGACATACAAATGAACAAGAACCACATGAAAAGGTATTCAACACCATTAGTCATTAGAAAAATGCAATTAGAACCACATTAAGTTACTACAATATACCCTCCTAAATGGCTAAAACTAACAATATAAATATAAAAGTAACAATATAAATATTAGCAAGGATTTAAAACAAGTGGAACTTCTTTGTCACTAGCCTCCTTTAAGACACCAAAAGCTTCTTTATAAATTACACACACACCTACTCCATGATCAAATAATTCTGCTGCTAGGAATTTGCCCAGAACAAAAGAAAACAGAAAAATATTTTACTTTATAAGGATATTATGAGCAGCTTTATTCATAATAGACAAAAACTGGAAACAATCAAAATGTCCGTCAATAGCAGAATGTCCAAATAGATTGTGACAGAATCATACAATGAGATGCTCTCAACAATTAGGAAGAAAGAACTAACGTGCCCATACATGATGAACCAAAAAAATCTCAAAAATACTTTGTAAAGCAAAAGAATTCAGGCATAAGACACATATAAAATTCAAGAATAGGATAAATTAAACTATAGTAATAGAAATCAGAACAGTGGTTGGGAGGTGAAGAGACTGACTGCAAAAATGCATTTAAAAAACTTTATAAGTTGATGGAAAGTTTCTAGTTTTTTCTTGGGCTGTTGATCACATAACATGCATATGTTTGTCAAAACCCATCAAACTGTGCAGTTAGAATCTGGGCACTGTGTACCTTAATAAATAGAAATCTAGCATTTTCAAATATTTTATGGGAAATATAAAACATGTATATCCAATTTTTAAGGAAAAAAACATAAAAATGGCTACATTAGGTTGTGATCAGAAAGATAATTTTTGCTCAGGATACCTGCTTGGGACTTCCTCTAAATAATAAGATCCCTTGGTATGCAGAAAATATGATTACAGATACAAAATTTCAAAGAGTTCCTTAAGAACATATCTTCTGCATGAAGAATCAGCCCCAAAACTGGAAAATATCTTAATCATCTTGGTTCTATAGAATCTCTCAGGCATTTGACTTATTCCCAGAAGCAGATAATTTGAAATTATTTTCCAGGAATCAGGCCTCATGGTGGATAATGTAATAGATAACATCACAACTGGTGAACTACCTCAGTGAGTTTTCTTAGCAATCAGGAAAATGTTTTTCAATAGGTTCAAAAGAGCTATAAGAAGAAACTTTTGCATTTACAAACCAATCTGGTTTTATGTGACATTTTCCTGCATGGGCAAGCATCTTCAGTTTTATCTTGACATATCTGCTGCTATCTTTCTAAAAGTTTCTTTTGCACATTAAAAGAATTGCCATTTCACACAGCAAAAAAACACTAAAAATCTCCTTCACAAACTAAAAAAAGTCATATGATCTCTGGAAAATTGGTTATTTTTTTTTCATTACTGAGAACTGGTAAAATTAAGTTATATATTATATAAGTTGATATGTACCTTACATGTCATCTTATTAAAAGCCATGGTATATGATCTACACAGATACATACTTTATAACCAAGGTGTTTCTAATTACCTGTTTTCTCAATTTTTTTTTCCTCCCAGGTTATTTTAATCTTCCAATTCTCCAAATGTTTTCTAATTATCTGCTTTCTTAATGCCTTATCATTGACAATTTAGAGTCTAATCACACCATGATTTACACAAAACACAGAAAACAACAGTTCAAAAATACATTTTCAGGACTCTACAATTCTGAGCAGTACATTTTCTCCCCAGTGAGATTCAGATACCAATCCTGCCTACCCATGGCCTTCCTTTTTAAAAATCCGCCAGCCAAATGGCATGTCCCATTGGTTCAATGTAATATGTTGAATCTGCTACCATGGCCAATGTCAGAGCTATGGCCAGGTTGAGTGACATGGAGAAGGAAGCCAACAGGAAACCTGTGAACCTGCCAAGCGTGCAGGCTTGGGCCTAGTCAAGGAAAAAGATATGCAGTGTTATACCCATTCACTCTGCTCCTAGATAATAGTGGGTGGGGTTCAGAGGAAGTAGTTCAACCTCACTGGACTGGGACATTGTGTGGAAAAACTTACTGTGAACAGGTAGATTTCTTGTGTACCTGGTCCATCTTGGTTGACTCCTAACTTAAAATACTGAAGAACCTGGGATGCTTGTAGAATATTCCACTGTTAAGAGCCATGTCACTTATTTGGTCTAAACTTTAACAAAGGAGTTGTGCAACACTAGAATAATTCCTAGGATATAGTATATTTGTTGAGCAAATAAATAACGTAGAGCTCTAGTACATTGCTAATCAACTCTAATACTTATGCATAAAGTTAAGCATAATTTGTTGGTTTTATTTGAACAAGTATATTTATATAAGGTAACCATACTAACTATCATTTATTTATTAACTGATATATAGCTGGTAGAGTGGAGATAATAGCTGAAATATATTTAACTATATTTTGGTACTCCCTACCCAGTAAAATCAAGACCATTTAATACTTGGGGATGAATAAAAGAACAAAGCTCAGTTTTCACTTCCATATGATACTTGTAGTTCCATTTTCATTTTTGATAACCAGGTTTTGTTGAGAGGACACAGAAATTTCCAAAGATTCCCTTGAAATACTCAGAACAGGAGTCAGAAAGATTAATCATGGAAATAAAGTCAGAGAGAGCACAGTATCTGATATAACTCCCAATATAACTTCAGTCACTGAGAAAGCTGAAGTCAAGAAGAGATAATGAGAAAAAAATAAGTTTAGGCTGGGGTATCCTGCCTGTTCTCTTAGGATCAAAACCCAGGGTGGGGATAGAAGCAGGAATAAAAACACCCAAATAGCTACAAGAATCCATACACAGAAGGACTTATTCCTCAACATAATAGTCAAAAATATTGCAAACTTCTTAAATAAGACTAGTATTTGGCATGCCATTTTCAACAAGGTGCAGGATTAATAGTGTAGAAATGGCTGCAGATGGTGCCTCACACCCTAAGATGGACTTCCTGGGCATCCAGGGAGATTGAGGCAAAGCAGCCTGAATTCAGGTGACAGGCCATGATGAACAGGGCCTTTGTGTCTAGAAGCTGTGGCAGAATCCAGTCTTCAGGGAAGTACCAGTTTGATGCCAAAATCAAGGCAGATCTAGCCATATCTCCATGGCTACCACAAGATGCCCAGGGACAAGAGTGACCAGCCATCCCAATATGAGACCTCAGAAGACAGAAGACAGCACAGAGCCCAAATCCCACCTATCAGCATGATGATCTACAGTTTCTCCCTGCACCCAGTTTATATTAGGAAGGAAATGAGGCAAAGAGACCTCATGAAATAAAGAAAACAGCTTCATAAGAAGTCTGAATTTTAAACTGACTGAATGTATGTCTTTAAAAGACTATTTAATTTTTTAAAATTTTTTGGTTATAGATAGACACAATACCTTTATTTTATATATATATATATA
>NW_026000019.1:9078705-9094297 GCF_001458135.2 Marmota marmota marmota
TTTTAATGTGGTGCTGAAGATGGAACCCAGTGTCTCATACATGCTAGGAAAGCACTCTGTCACTCAACTCCAACTCCAGCCCTATTTAAATTGTTTTTTACTAATATTTTTGGTCCCCCTCTCACAACCCACACCTGCACCACTATTAGCAAAAGCAAGATTTTGAAAACTACATTAGATTACTTACATGAAAGTAAGTTCAAATTCTTTGTAATAATTAATAATGGCTATTATTTTGTACCAGACCTATTCTAAGTTCATCACAGTTACTGCTACATATGATTCTATGCCAGTTTACAAATGAGGAATAAAAGCAAAATCACATGGTAAGTAAATGACAGAATCTGCACCAGAAGGAACCTGGCACCAGAACCAGTATTCTTGACTTGCAGTAAATTTGACTTTGAAAACTAGCGTGCAATATAGCTGAGATTTTTTTTTGTTTTGCTTTTATTAGTGCATTATTATTACTAGTGCATAGTTGTACATAATAGTTTGGTTCATTTTGTAAACAATCACACATGCATGGACTTTTATTTACTCCATTCCAGGTTCCAGCAACCACCCATTCCTTGCCCCCACTTTTCCTCTCCTTTCCTTCCCCTATTTCCCTTCCTCTACTAATCTTTCTTACATTTATTTATGTATGTATTTATTTTAACTGCTGCTTTACAGATATACATAAAGGTGGAATTCACTGTGGCATATTTATATGAGCACATGGCACAACTCTGCTAAATTCATTCCACATTTCCTTGCCTTCCTCATCCTCAATCTTCTTCTCCTCCACTGATCTTCCCTTCATCCTTATGACATCTGACCCTGGCTTTACTCCCCTTTACTTTCATAGCTGAGATTTAACTAAATTAATATATCCAGCTCTAATTAGAAGTTCTTTTCACTGTACGGTAGGGTTTGGCTTGCTCTTCCTTCTTTTTCTTTTCTTCTACCTCTGGTATCAGAAAAATCTTTCCTTTTGATAAGGAATCTTATCCTAAAGTCCTGAATGGAAAGATATGAAAGATATATATGTATATTTCCATAAAGGACTGTCACTAGATTCTTACTCACCTTAAACAGTAATTGGTTCCAGGGTCTAGCAAAAGGATCCAAGCAAGGCCAATCTGAGTCACTTTCAGAGACTGAAACACATTCTAAGGGTCTCTTTGTCTTTTGGGATTGTAGGCATCATGGTTGACATTACTCATTCTTTTCAGTAACCTGGTAGCTGAACTAACTTCTTATGTGAGAGGAATCCATGACTTTAGAGGAAGAGCATGAGTCCCATAGAGAAGCTAAATGTGCCAGATATTCAGTTTTTCAACCTGCCTTGCAGGTATGGTACAAATATAAAACTCCAGCCAAGACAATCAGACATACTTCCAGGTCTGGATTAGAAGTTAATGGACCATAATTTTTCCAGGTTCTTCTATGTTGTCTCAAATGACAGAATCCTTGTTTATTAAGACTGAATAGTTCCCCATTGGAGAAATAAAGACCACACTTTCTTTATCCATTCATCAGCTGATGGACACTTTCATTGCTTCTGTATTTTAGCTATTGTGAATAGCGCTATAATGAACATGGGACTGCAGACATCTCTTTGACATACTAATTTCATTTCCTTTGGATATATCCCAAGTGGGAGAATTGCTGGATCACATGGTAATTCTATTTTTAGTGTTTTTTTAAAGACCCTTTAATTGCTAGGTGCTGTAGTGGTGCATACCTATAATCCCAGTGGCTCAAAGGCTGAGATAGGAGGATCACAGGTTCAAAGCCAGCCTCAGCAATTTGTCAAGGACCTATGCAACTCAGTGAGATCCCATCTCAAAACAAAAAATTAAAAGGGCTGAGGATGTGATTCAGTGGTTAAGCACCTCTGGGTTCAATTTCTGGTACCAAAAAAAACCAAAAACACCTTTATTTCCACAATGATTTTATTAATATATATCCTCATATTAATATAAACATAAATCAAGTAGTAATGATGTTTACTTGTTCATTAAAAATAAAATCATTCTTTCAAAGAATCATCAGAGAAAGCTAAATAAAGAAAAATACATTAATAATCCAAAGAAGTAGACACTGCACAAAATCGTTTCTGGAGAAGGTGGCACATGACATCATCTACATCCAGGTTCCAGAAAGAACAGAGAGGGACTGCAGTTCTTTCTACACTCTGGAAAGTGTGTTTGTACCAACAGGACCAGGTGCAGTGGCTACTCCTGGTGAAGGTTGCCATGTCTATGGGAAGATTATGGTGTAGCTTCTGACAAGCAGCCTCCTTGGCTTGTCCTCCAGCCCTCCTGGAGATTCTGAGACCTATCTGATGCTGCTCTTTAAATAACTCTCTTTTACTTAAAATACCCATTTAGTTTCTTCTGCTTCAGTTTTCTATTGCTGCTGTTGATAACAAATTAGCACAAATATTATGGTGGCTTAAAAACAACATGAATTTATTCTCTTACACATCTGAAGGTAAGAGTCCTAAAATCAAGGTGTGAGCAGGGCTGTGTTCCTTGTTGGAGGTTCTAGAAGAGGATACATTCCTTGCCTTTTCCGTATTTTGGAGGCCTCTTTCCTCCATCTTGAAAGCCAGCAACATTGTATTTCTATGACCATTCTTTCTTTGTCACATCTTACCCTGACTCCTTTCTTCGACCTTCCTCTTCCACTTTTAAGGGTCCTTGGGATGACATTGAGTCCACCTGAATAATTCACCATAATCTACCGATTTTATAGTGAACTAATTAGCAACCTTAATTCTAACTGCAATCTTAACTCTACTTCACTATAGAATCTGACATATGCATGGAGCTCAGCAAATAGAATGTGGATATCTTTGGAGGCATTATTTTACCTACCCCAGAATTTAGATGATGAAGATATCCTTATCAGGAATCTTACCAGACACTTATGGAAACAGGGCAATCTGGAAGCTACCATCTGGCCTGAATGGAATGAATAGCCAGTATCTGTATTTGTGGATGAAATTCCTCTGTTCACCTAAAGGGAAGAGTTCACTGCAGCAAGGTTGTGCAAGGCCCAGCACCATGTGACTACCTACAAGAAATAAAGAAATACAGGGACAATGATGATGGGACTGTTATTGCTAGTAGCATTTGATATCCTGAAGAAGAGGAGGATATGCTCAAAGCCCACTATTAATTGCTAAGAATACAAACCACCACTGAAGGTCTTTCTATAGTGCTACCTAAAAATTATTTCTTACTCCTACAAACCTATGATAACCCAAAACCATCCCAAAGATCAACCTTAGAGGTGGCCAATTTACAATGTGAGTTCAATGTAAAGCCTAGGAAAATCTTAGAAAAATCTTCGTTCTATCTAAGATACTAGAAATAGGATTTATGGGAGGAATCAGATGAATTTTAAGTTCTTCCACCACTGAGTCTATTGCTAGCAAAAGAAGCCTCCTGTTCCCACCTTGCTTAAAGGTCTTCCTTATAAGAGCTCACCTGGCTCTTTTCTGCAGGCCAGAGATCGCTGCAGCAGAAATTACTTTCCCAACTTCATTGGAAATACCAACACTTTGGGGTCACAGAGGATGAATATTAGCATTTAATGATCAAACCCAAGCTGTGGGTGTTGCTCTGTGGTAGAGCATTTGCCTAGCATGTGCAAGGCCTTGGGTTCAGTCCCAAAACTGGGGAAAAAAAAATCCAATGCAAGCTAGACAAATGTAAAATAACATATTAGGCAAATCATCTGAAGTTTAATGATCATTTCCAGTGGG
This sequence comes from Marmota marmota marmota, assembly GCF_001458135.2. Lineage (NCBI taxonomy): Eukaryota > Metazoa > Chordata > Mammalia > Rodentia > Sciuridae > Marmota > Marmota marmota. Next base: position 9,082,466 of record NW_026000019.1, read on the forward strand.
TACCTAATCATAAGCTCCCTCAGATTGAAATACTGAAATTCCATTGAGGTCCTATTTGATTTCTATAATTTAAAAAGTTGGGGAAATACAGAATGGAAGATATTTAAGAAGCTCCTTATCTAGTTCTCTGATCTGAGTCATTTTATAGTCCTGAAGGAAAGGATGGGCACCTTTGAGGTAGGAACATGCTGTACTATGAAAACAGATACTGCACATCCTCCTGCTGGCTTTCCTTATGGAAACTACACATTGGAGAAAGGAAAAGGAATCTCATTGACAGTAGCTCTACCTGCTCATTCCTGAGGACCCATTCTTTGGTACACAATTTATATTGAGGATTATAATATCAGGTAAGTTCACCTACTCATATGCCTGGTGTAACTCTAAACCTATCATGTAATTATATCGCCAGGTCATAGTGCAGAGTTGAAATAGTTACACCTGGAATTTGGTAGAATCTCACATTAACTCCCTGAACTGTTGAGAATAAAGATAGAACTGCACAAGCAAAATCTCTTGGACTCACTGCTAACACAAACACTAGCTCCACTATCTAAGACTTGGAAGATGCAGAGGTGGTGTGACTTTCATACCCCTTTAGCTGACCTCTTTGATCAGTGTAGCAGGCAGACAGGCCTTACAGATTAGCAGTAGATTATCATAAGTTTCTTGAAGCACATCTCCAACTGTACCTACTGTTCTGGATAAAGTTTCTTTGCTTGAGTAAACTAAACATGGTCCCTACTAGTTGATATAAAGCTATTAATCAGGAAAATTTTCTTTTCTCTTCACATCAGTTGGCAGATACCAAAATCCCTGTTTCTCCCCATCAGGGATAGAAATACATCTGCCTCAATTATATAGACTTCCTGTCTCTTCACTAAAATTTAGTCCATGGATTCCTTGATAATACTCTATATGATCTGATCTCATCTGTCATATCTCACTGATCCTTTATATGATAAAAAGAGGAATATTATTCTAGATGCCAAGGAAATACAATGTGAAGGAGAAAAATTCAAGATAATACCAGGATACACAATCTCAGTTTCTGGGGGTGCAGTGACTTGGGATAAGTTGAGATGGCACTTCTAAAATGGTGTTAAAGTTATTAATCTTCCACCTCCTCTCATTGAAAAAGAAACCAAAAATTTTGTGGGCCTCTTTGGATTGGGGAGGCTACATTGTTATATATGTTCTTGCTACTCTGGCCATTTTGGATGAACTGAAAAGCTGCCAATTTGGAGTAGAGCCCTCGCAGCGCTTTCTATCTGGTCTGAACCATAGCTCAAGCAGCTCTGTTACTTGGCCTTTATGACTCATCAGTTCAAATAGTGCTTAATATATCCCATACAGCAAATAGAGATGTCAAACGGAGCCAGTGCCAAGTCACAGTACAAGAATCACGTGGGGGCCCCCAGGCCTTTGGAGAGAAGCCATGCCCTTTCCAGCAAGTAATGATCTCCTTGTGAGAAACACCTGGCTCCTAGACTTGGACAGAGACTAATGGTCAGATCATGGGACACCAGCTGACCATTTTAAGTAGGATATCTCATCTGCCTTACCAATAATTGAGTACACCCTGTTACCTGTCATCATCAAAGAGACAAAGCACAAATATTTTAAAAGCATAAATTTCATAGGCAAGTGGATCACACTTGCAGCTTGCCCACTCTGACCTAGTGCTGCCCCTCCTCCAGCCACACTGAGGATTTCAAGAGGGCGGACTCTGAATAACTGACTACAAAGTGAAAAATCTTGAACCAGGTTAGCTGAAATGTTTCATACCCTGAGGGACAACAGAGAAGGAAAACTTCCTTGTGAGTGGAAACAAGACCTTTTTTGTCTACTTCACTTGTAAATAGCAATGGTTTGAGGTTAGATCTGTGAGATTCACTGGAATGTGCTAAAGGTTTTGTCAGATGTTTGACTATTTGGAAGGAATGAGATTCGAGGTGAGGTTTGAAGACAGGACACAACCCTATGAATGGACCCAGATTCTCAGATTATCTACAGAATATGTGAATGCTTACCCAAAGATCCCACTAAGGAAGTGGAATAGACCAACTTCTCCCACTGTCTCTCCAGCATTACTAAGTAAGCCCTTGAGCAAATACCAGTGATGGTAAAAGTGAAAACTACACATGGACTCAACATGATCTCCTACTAACAAAGATCTAGAAGCTGCCCAAACCAGTACCCAGGTTCTGAAGCAAAAAATGAGTCTCAGTACCAAAAGGACCAGGAAGATACCTGTAGTAGTTTAACTCCATTGGTTATCTCCCCCTCACAAAGGAGGCAGTGATGTACCCATTGGACCCTATTCCAGATCTTCATTCTCTTATACTACCTACTGTGCTTCTACAAATTTGTATTCTAACTAATGTTTTGGTCACTACCTCTATATCCTTCATGACATAGTGTCTAAAAAGTAACTCACTTTACAGATAAAACAAAAACAAAAACCAAATAGAAGATAGCATATTGATATACCTGAAACTCACCTTCTTGACATTTATCCCATCCCCAGAAATATCTGACCTTATTCTAAATACTCAGTTATGGTTTCAGCAACACTTTGAAAATTTAGAATTCACTCCAAAAGCACTTTTTTCCCCAAGTGCTGAGGATCAAACCCAGGGCATTGTGCATGCAAGGCAAGCACTCTGCCAACTGAGCTATATCCCCAGCCCTTCAAAAACCTTTCTACATATGTTGAAAAGTGATTAAATATTTGAAATTATTTCTTCTGTGGATAGAATACATGAGCTCAGGGCCTACATAGAGAAATGAAAGTGGCACTTCTTGAGATTGCCCTTAATGATCCTTTGCAAAGAATTTTTTTTTTTTTTTTTTTTTTTTTTAGGGGAGGGTGATACCTGGGCAATGAACCTGGAGGGCCCTCTTAACTACCAAGTAACATCCCCAGCCCTTTTTATTTTTTATTTGAGACAGTCTAGCTAAGTTGCTGAGGCTGGCTTTGAACTTGCAATCCTCCCACCTCAGCCTCCAAAGCTATTGGGATAAGAGGCATGCACCACGGCAAGTCCCACAGCCATAGGGCTCTTCTGGTTTAGGGATATTAATGGTAATATCCAAGGGTTGACTGCTTCCATCAGTGCATTCACCAGCCTTACCACTAAGTTGGAAGCTGAAACCGAAATTTTGAAATTTCAGGCTGCTCAAGCGACGGGTCAACAGCACCAACAAAAAAAAGACAGCAATTACGCTATGATTAATTCTGACTAAATAGAACTGCTGCCACAGAGGGAATCCCAGGGGATCACCTCATGTGGTCTAACATTGCTCTGGCCAGCAATCTCGGACTTGGAATCAGATGTCAACCTCTGAGATAGTAGGATAACTGCCTGTGGGGAGGAAAAGAGAATATTTTAAGAAGTATAAGGAATCATCACATTATGTAGGTAGAAATGGCTATTTTCAGATAATGCAGAGAAATAAAAATAATAGTTATTATAAGATAGTAATGCATAGAAATAATGTTTTATTATTTCTATAATATTGTTATATGCATTTAAACAATATGCATAAAATATAATATTTATAATATTATAGAAATAATAATATTTCTGCTAGAATAGACATTTGCTGTTCTTTTTGGCCACCCCAGATCTGAAATCCCTTACCCTAGAAAATGGTCACCTCCCAATCCAGGTCACTCTCCATTTCTTGCTTGATCTGAGTACTATGAAATTCTGGTGCTCCAAGAAACCTAATTTTCTGAAGTGGAAAATGGCAGATACTTGCTTTTTCTGCCTCCTTTGCTGTCACATGACCCTGATTCTGTCAATCAGACAGGTCTACTATAGACTTTGTTTTTGGTTTCATTTTGGTCTGCTTTGTGTTTAGGAGAGGAGGCCCATAAAATTTTCTTATATTTTTATTTTGGTAAAATATATGTAACATGAAGTTTGTCATTCTAACTGTTTTTTTTTAATTTAAAAGAAAGTTTATTGCTAATAAGTTTGGTAAAATGAATTGTTTTGTTACTTTGTTTTGAGATGGGGATCTCACAGTACTGCCCTGGCTGCCTTGAATTCCTGAGCCCAAATGATGACCCTGCTTCAGTCTCTGGATTAGCCGGGACTGAAGGCAAGCACCACCACACCTGGCTGAATGAGCTCTTCCTTCTTTGGTCTTTCCTTCCTTCCATTCTTCCTTCTTTCTCTCTTTTTTTAATTGAAGACTGTGAACCTTGATTGGAAGCAAGCGATGCAAAGAAGCAGGACCACAGAATCCGTCTATCAAGAGTGCTGGTGATACTAGCATGACAACCGTTTCCAGAGGCACCAGTGGCTACGTTCCCAATGGCAGCTCACAGTGCCCAGTGCAGTGGCCTTGGGAACTGTGGCATTTGGGCTCAGAGATTTGGATGTCATTTCTGCCTTGGCTCACAGCAATTTTAGAAATTATGGGCTGCCCGCTAATCTTTTAATACTTTCCTGTTCTGCTTAATTTAATGAGAGTAAGCTTTCGTTAATTAACGATGAACCTTCACTGGTGCTGGGAGCCGTGTTTGTTGTTACTTGGAGAGGACTCCCCTGTTTAGTAGATGTGCTGCTGAGGTCAACGTGAGGACGTGCCTGTGAACAAAGTCATGACAGAGGATGACAGCTGGAAGTTGTAGAGAAAAAGCCATGGCTCTGGAATCTCTGGACCCAACTGTGCCTCAAGTCCAGGTTTTTCAGTAAAGGCTCTTTTCAGATTTCACTGGCTAAACTGGTTTCTGAAACATATTTCAAAAGACACCTTTTATCCAGCCATGGTACAGGATTTTCATACTTGGATAATTCATGGAGCAGAGATGTGATAAAGATGCTGCCATGTTTTATGTGTCTAGAAGACACCTCAATGGTGTCTTCCTCTCTCCAGGAAACATAAACATTATCATTAGCAGATCCTACCATAATAATTATGTCTTCAAGATACATTTTATTTCTTTAAAAATCATACTGGCTCATGGGGCTGGAGTAGAGCACTCGCCTAACGTGCGAAGGATCCTGGGTTTGATCCTTGGTACCACATAAAAATAAATAAAATAAAATGAAATAAAGGTATTGTGTCCAACTATAACTAAAAAAAAATAAATGTTTAAAAAAATCATACTGGCTCAAATACAAGGCAGGTTTAAAGGCATTGATATTTATTTCCAAATTGACCAAACAGAATCATTTCACTGGTCATAAACATTTCATGAATGAAAACTTATTTCTCTATATCATCCACAAAATTGGATGTCCCATGGAACATATACTTGCTAATTCTATAACCTTGTAAAAGGCTAGATTATTTTAGTTATTATTTAATTTCTTTGATTATTATTTAAGTTGATCATTTTTATATTTTTCTTTTCATTTGGAATCCTTCATCAATTCTTTGTTACTCAAAATTTTTGTAATCTGTCTATCAATAAAATATGCTGTAGAAATTTCAACCCCTACAACATTTATCCCATATTCAATGCAACATCCGAAGCATATAAGAATAGTTGGGTTTTTATCTCTTTTCTACCGAAAAGCATGGACACTATGTTCAAAGGCTCAAGCAGGCTGGTAGAATCAAAAAATCAAAAAGACAAAGAAAATAACTAATTAAAAGCACTTTTCACATTTCAAAAGTGTACACTCACTAATGTTTTACGGAGCAGATGGTATTAATGAGCAGCAAAGATGCATGCTCATTAGGATTGGTCTCTTCATTATCCCTTGATATAAATGGCTCAGTGGATGTGAGTGCTTACCCAAAGGATGAAATGCAATAATTAACATGGTACTTGTCTCTCTCTCTTCCTACAAAAACACTTACTGGAGCCAATAAAGAAAAGTATATAAAACTGGAGAATAAGAAACTATCTTACCCTCTAAAAGAGACAGTTTATCTCACCATCATTTATAATTATGAAACATTAGAAATTCCCAGTAATATGGTAAATGATTAGTTAACGAATGAAATCTAATTAAAGAAATATATTGCTAGTAAAACAATTATTCTCAAAACTGTTAAAACTGAGAAAATGTTCATGTCAATTTTTTTACAAAGTCAATTGAATAGGTACTAAAATATCAATTATTTTAAATATGTATGATTATAAGTATATGCATAAAGTCTAGTAGGAAATACAGTAAAATATTACTTTTCTAACAGATAAAAACACCAGTGTCAACTAGTAAGATGTCCTAAAATATTAAGGATTAAGGATTCAATTTATAAAAACAAAAAAACAATTTAAACATAACTATCAATCGAAACAAGGAACTCAATCTAAACCACACTTTTAAGTAAAAAGTCAAATACTTTCTGTCTTACATTTATAAAGTAGAATAGATATCATCAGGAAAAATGTTAGAAAAGGTTCTTGAAAGGATGATTTTTTATCTCAGGGAAGGAATGAATGACCAATGGAAGCCATTCTGGATTCACAAAGAATACCAACTTAAAGTTACTTCTTTTTTTTATAGGGGTGCCAACTAAATTGATAGAGCAGAAGAATTCTGTAGGCATCAAAGACTCTGAATTTCGGGGCTGGGGATGTGGCTCCAGCTGTAGCGCGCTCACGGGGCATGCGTGCAGTGCTGGGTTCCATCCTCAGCACCACATAAAAATAAAATAAAGATGTTGTGTCCACTGAAAACTAAAAAATAAATATTAAAGAAAAAGAATCTGAATTTCAATCTTTCTAGATAATTTTATTGAAAACATGGTGAAATGTGGGCTGATAATCATAGTTAGGTTGTTCATAACTGATGGAACTGCCTTGCCAAGGATGTAAGTAAATTCATCGACGTCAACTTTCAGGGGCTCGATGCAGTATTCTGACTTCATCATATTATGGAGGCTTGAAGGATAACTGATGTCCTAATAAAATGATATACTAAATAGCAGGAATAGATAATAAGAAGCTAGGTGAAATAGCAAATTTATGAGATAATAAAGTAGCAATCTAAAATGAGTTTCATACCGCCAAACCACAATTAATTTTACATGAATGTTATGTGGATAACCAGTCAAGAGGGAACAACAAATTAAAACACTGAGATAATGTTATATAGCTCTTTAAGATGGATAAAATTTAAAAGACTTAAAATAACTAGTGCTAGAGAAAAAAATGGAGAACTGGATTCTATACATTACACTGAGAATACAATTTCATACAATAATTTTGGAAAATCATTTGGCAGTATGTAGTAAGCCAGGCATGTATTTAACCCACAACCCAGCAATTCCACCCTGAGTATATAATCAACAACTATGAGGGCTTACATTTTCCAAAAGACTTGTACTAGAATGTTCAAGGCAGCTTTATTCAAAAAAGCCTATGAAAATAAATGGTGGTATAATTCATACTTTGGAACACTCCAGAGCAATTTAAAAAGAGTAAGCTTCTGCCTCAACAATATAAAAGGATCACACAAATGCAAATGTGAGGACTGCAATTGCACTATTACATACATACGAAGTTCAAAACAGGTCAAAGTGATCTATTTTGATAGAGGTGAGAACAGTGTTTACAGGATGTGATCATCTTCTGGGGTGCTGAAAAAATTCTCCGTGTTGCCTGGGTGGTGTTTAGATGGATGCCAATACATGTAAAAACGCATTGAGCTCACATTTCTTCAGATCAGAGGTTGTCACTGTATGTAAATTATTCCTCTTCAAGATGTCATATAAAAATCTTAGTGAACATTAGTTGTCTACACATGCGATGTAAGTTAATGGCAGGATTAAAAGTTGATGAGTTCTTAGTATTCACAGACGGGTGGTAGGGATAATAAACAACCCTGCCAGGCCTTCCCTACAGTGTTCAGACCACACCCCGGGCACTGCAGACATTTCCCTCTGCAGAGCTTTAACATCAGAAGTTGAGATGCTGCCAGAGAAAAATAACCATATGCTGAACATCTGAGGAAGGTCTAAAAGAACCAACACTTTTCAGCCTGGGAGAAGAAAGGGAAAAAAGAGAGAGAGAGAGAGAGAGAGAGAGAGAGAAAGAGAAACTCAAAAAGGAACAAGATTTATCCTATATATACTCTAAAGGCTGAAGTGGATATATAGATGAAAGCTTCAATTTGGTTGAATTTATTCTAACATAAGGAAGAATTGTCTAAATAACAGAGCTTCCAACAAATGGCCCCAAGAGGTTGAGTTGATCAGAAAATAACCAGACTTTGTACACAGAGAAGGTACCTGTCTCAGCTGATGGGCTAAATAAGATGGCTTTTAAGACCCTGTTCATTCTGGATTACTTTATCTCCCCCAGCAATATCAGTTTATATATCAGGAGAACTTGGCAGGAATAAAAAAAGTCTATGAGCAACTTATTTTGTGCAGAAAGATTCTACCTTTCAACTCTCAGGAGAGACTTCCCCACATCAGTAAGCTCAGTCATCACAGTGCATTCTCCAAGGGGCACGAGACACATTTCAGGAGACAAAGAAATAGAAGGGGAGTCTCTTGACAAAAATTTATCTGATTACCCATAACTTAAACTATAACTATCTTTTATATATTTAGTTGTAGGTAAACACAATACCTTTATTTTATTTTTATGTGGTGCTGAGAATGGAACCCAGTGCTTCACGTGTGCCAGGCGAGAATTCTACCACTGAGCCACAGCCCCAGCCCCTAAACTATAACAATCTTTAAATAAATTATTTTCTCTCATTTTATTAGTTTCTCTAAGTATATATCCCATAATGTGAATTATAACAGTAAAAGGGGGGAAATCAGTTGTGCTGCTCTTATTATATTTGAGTAAAATGTATGCCAGTGTCATTAGAGCATTTTAGATATCAGTAGCAACATATGAATGAATCTATTTTTCCATACCCCTGTTAGCACTAGATCTGGACATAGTGGCTAATATTTTGCTAATTAATAATAGGCTCAGAGTTATTTCAACTAATATTTCCTTAATTATTAATGAGGCTAAACACTTAAAAGAACTGAAAGACTAGAGGAAAAAGCACTGAGCAATCCCATATTATTCAGTCTGCATCTGTTGAAGCCAGGCTGTTCACTGCCCTGGGAGATTTCCTCCCTTCTCACAAGCCAAATGGTTCCAGGGATGGGACTCAGGCAGCCAATACCATCTTCCTTTGGCTTTAGGTCACATTTCACTGTGGTCCTACTGTTTTCGCATTGTCTTGCTATAATTTGTCTCAGGACTATTTGGCTCTCCAAGGTTATGGTCACCGCAAATTTTATGCATAGAGCCACAGCGGACATCTCTCCTATTAAGAACTCATAGAACCCTGGTGTGCCAGTGCATACCAGTGAGACCATTGCTGCCAACCAAATGGTGAATCGGCTCACCTCCACGTGATGGTATTTGGGATGGTATTTATTTTTCTTTTGGAAACCTGTACTTTTAAGTTTTCCAGTGGTAAACCTGGAGTACTCCTGGGAATTTAAAAACTCTTACTGGAAACAGTGACAGGTAGGAGGAATATGAATAGAGAGAAGGTAAAAAGATACTATTTCTGAACTAAATTCCCTGTTCTTAAAAAAAAAAAAAAAAAGGAAAGACTCCAGAATAGACTCCAAAGACAGAAATTAAAATGAAGTAAAAAGTGCAAATATGGAAATACACAAAAACTTGGTTGGGGGCGGGGGGTGGGGGGTGGGGCAGGGGTCACCGTAAAGGCATTTGCTTCTCTAAGCCTGGAGAGGAAAACAAAGGAAGAACATCTACAGGGACCCCCTTCAAACTCCATGAATTCTGGATTTTATGCAAACCTTTTTTTTTTTTTTTTTTCGCTTTTTTCTGTTACCAGGAATACTGTGTTCAAAGAAGGCAGGTGGAGAACCCACAAGCACTTTGACCTCCTTGTATGCTTCTTAATGGTCCTTCTATGTTTACATTTTCATATACAATTGAAGTTACAAATGGAAAAAAAAAAAAAGTGTCCCAAGAATGGTCAGTGAGTTACCCTCCCAATTCTAAGAAATAACACAAGCAAGATCCAGGACCAATGTTGCTTCCTGCCCTATCAGTCTATTGAACTTATATCTTTCTGTGAAACACTTAATGTACAGACCCTTCCCCATTTCCTTCTTCACCCACTTGCTGTGGACAGGGACAATTCCAAGGAGCCTTTGTTCAACGATTGCAGAAATATCACTTTTTACTAATGCACACAGGGACACAATATGAGGGTGTACCTCCTTTAGAAACTAGAGCTAAAATTACTTTTCAACAGTAATTACTGAAGTAAAAATGACATCCCAATTTAAAGTTCAAAATGCACATTTAAAATATCCTGAGTGCTTTTTATGAAACCATTTAACCTTAGATGTAGCACAAATTATTTTTTTCAAGGAAAACAGTAGATGGTCAGGGAGGGGAAACCAGATCCCTCTAAGAAAATTATACATAGAGGTTAAAACCTTGGAAACTTAAATAAAAGCTTTAAAAAGGTGTAATTAATAAAAATGCACAGAGATAATCTTTAAAAATAATTGAGTTGAGTTTTCAAAGTCTAATAATGTTGTAAAGCTTATCAGATAATGGCCCTGCATTACGACCCTGAGCACCATTTTGTTCCACACATACTGGGTCCCAGGGCCCGAGACATAAAAGATGAAAGGAAGAAACACACTGACCTATCTGTAAGAGGTTTCAACAGAGAAAGACAGGCTATAAAGTCAGGGGTCCCCCAGAGAAGAGACTGTGTAGGAAGAGACCTGAGTCTTAGCTGAGCAGAACAGAGCTGGGGAGTGTGTGCCCTGTGGCAAAGACAAAGTCAGCCCAGCAAGGTACAAGGGCAAAATCCAGAGGCTGCTAATTGCCTGATGTTCAGGTGGCCTCTGGGAAAATGACCCAGCCTTCAGCTAAAAGGGTAAGTCTGGGCCCACACCCATATGGACTTTGCCTCTCCAGAAATCTCAGGAGCAGAAGGACAGACATAAGTCAGCTGAACCAGTCCAGACCAGGCCCGGAGGGGGGTAAGAGGAAGAATCAGGTGTGCAGAGGTGTAGGGTGACCCAGTGCACCCTGGCTTCCTGCAGCCAAGACACAGGGGCAAAATCAGGGGCTGCTTAATCATTAAATGACTCCAAACAAAAAAAGAGAAGACAAATATCAGATGGTGGCAAGGGGAGTGCATTGCCCCCGTGTGCTGCGTCACTGTGTGGGAGTATGATGAGTCAGGACAGCTAAAGGCTATCTTGTTAGGAATTTCCAGCAATAGTGGGGTGCTCCGGAACCTGGAGGAAGGATTTCCATTGCACGAGGATCGGCTACGGGGACTCAAACGCGAGAGATTTGTCGCACGGAGGGTAACACTGCTTATTCAGCAAATCGCCCCGCGGCTAGAGTCTGCAGCGCGCACTGGGAAACGAGGAGATAGCGGCGCAGGGATACAGTGCTGCAGTTTCTGCCAGCCGTGCAAGCACCGTACTCAGTGCTGAATTCTGGGTTCGAGACGGGGGAAGGAAGCAGTCCATTTCGGTTCTCCACACCGGTCAGACCACAGAGGAGGCCAGCAGCCACCATCTTGGAGAGCTGACGTCACCATCCCTGTTTTCGACTGACCGCAGCTCATTCAGCCATAGAACAGGTAATTTCAGGCTGCCATTCGCCTGCGGCTTGCAGACAGATTACTCAGGCTCAGTGCCTGAGTGCTTCTTGGAGCCTGCTCTTATCAGAGCATACACCGAGCACGTATCGGCCAAGTTCCGGCTCCCGGAACTGCCCTGGCCCAGGGCTAAGGAGCCCGCGGAAACTGCTTCTCGGTCCGGGTCCTGCTGAGGGCCGGTAAGGACTCACCCGTTGCTTTGGTTACCCGGCAAAGGGAACGAAATGCTGCCATT
>NW_026000019.1:9098275-9246083 GCF_001458135.2 Marmota marmota marmota
GAAATTTCATGGAAATGGAAGGAGACCCTCAGGGTTATACAAAAGTACATACAAGAGGAAGTGAGGGGAAAGGGAAGAATAATACAAGGGGGAGAAATGAATGACAGTAGAGGGGGTAGAGAGAGAAGAGGGGAGGGGAGGGGGGATAGTAGAGGATAGGAAAGGCAGCAGAACACAACAGACACTAGTATGGCAATATGTAAATCAATGGATGTGTAACTGATGTGATTCTGCAATCTGTATATGGGGTAAAAATGGGAGTTCATAACCCACTTGAATCAAAGTGTGAAATATGATATATCAAGAAATTTGTAATGTTTTGAACAACAAACAATAAAAAAATTTAAAAAAAAAAAGAAAAGGATTGCATATAATTTGGATCCTGGAATTTCCTCTTGGTAATAAAGGAGCTTTTGCAGTAAAATCTACTGACAAAGATGAGCTCTTCTCCCTTCTGCTTCATGAACTGCATGAGGGTACAGTGTACTGTGCCTCGAAGGGGCCCTGACTAACAGGAGAGCAGATGCTGATCTGTTGAATGAAGGAGGGAGTCTATATCCATAGGAGTGAAAGGGTTGGACTTCAAATCCCAGATGGTCTTTCTGGAAGCAAGTCCCCTTGGATGTCTCTCAAGGGTGGTGATTGCCCTGAAGAAGCAATTTTGGAAACTTGCCAAGAAACCTGTGCAGGTAACCTTCCACCCTGGCAAGTCTGTTCAGACTACACCTGATACGTTCCAGTCCCCTAACAAGGCAAGCCTGACATTATTCATCGCATTTTCAAGTGTTTCAAACCTGTTCCTAAGTATGGCCTTTTAAACAAAGTTACGAAGAAGCCTTTCATACTACATATTTCCTTTGATTCTGGCCACATTAGCAAGCTGCCAAGAAACGTGCCCAGTGGTGACATTTAGGACAGCACTATCCTGAATTGTTCCTGTTTGTTGCACCATCAGTGGGGAATCAAGCCTAGCACGAGCTCAGGACAAGAATTAGGATGGAAAATTCACTTTCTAGACCTAGGACGGCCATACTGGGACCCAGCCAAAGGAAGATCAGAAAAACACACATCAGCTCTTGTAAACATTCCTCTGCAGAAAATGGTTCCCCAGCTTCTTTTCACTCTTAGAATCGAATCTAAACTCCATGTCACGACTGTCATCCTTGAATGATCTGGTCCCCCAGCTTCCAATCCCCTCTACCAAACTCTTCCTTTTCCTCTTTCTCTCCATCCATACAAGCAAGGACTAAAATATACTGTTATCCAGAAGATGCACCTAATGATATTTCTCTTAATTTACAATTTTTTTAAAAGTCTGCCTTGTTCCAAAAATAGTTAACACAGATTTTAATCACTATTCAATCAACATAATCAATAGACGTAGACACTAAGTTATTTTGACAAGCCTAGGTTAAGAGTTACTCTTCCAGTCCTGGTTTATGATTACTCCGTGGTGTGCAGCACTACCCCTTATTAATCTGCACCTGTCATTCTTCACTTCTGATGCCTACAGAGGGAGGGACTTCTCAGAGATATGACCTAGAGAATAGACATAAACATTTCCTCAAATATCACTGTGCAAACATCTGTCCTTGAAAATTAAGCTCCCTCTACAGCAACATGTCATGCTATTTTAACCCAGTCCTGCTTTTTCTCTGCTAAGAGGATTCTGGTCTGTAGGATCGGATTCCTTTGTTTTGTTTTGAACTTCAGCATTTGCAGTCAGTGCCCTGTTCATAATAGGGTCTTCAGAGAGGCTCACTGCCCATCTTATTAACTGCTATTTACTCTTAAGTACACACACTCACAAAGAGAGACAAAAAAAAAAAAATCTGTTTCAGCATTCAAGGTAAAAGCGTGGAAACACAAACTCCAGGAACTTATCAATGCTCTTCATGTGGCCTCAGCATAGACACAGTGAGCTTTAAATTCACCATGGTGGAAATCAAGCTTTAAAATTTGTGATTGTTGTTGGGTGCAATGGCACATCCCTGTAATCCCAGCAGCTCTGGAGGCTGAGGCAGGAGGTACCACAAATTGAATGCTAGCCTCAGCAACTTAGTAAGGCCCTAAGCAACTTAGCAAGACCCTGACTCAAAATAAAAAATGAAAAAGGCGGGTGATGTAGCTGTGAAAAAGTGTCCCAGGTTTCAATCCCTGGTAACAACAACTACAAAATTGTGATTGTTAAAGGAAATGACATCAGCATATCAAAAAAGTAACAGCACTCCTGTGTTTTCAGTAGCACTATTTACAATAGTTGAATATGAAATCAGCTGAGATGCCCATCAACAGATGAATGCAAACAGAAAATATGAAATAATATTTTATTTACTTATTGATTTTAATTAGGTATATATGACAGCAAAATGCATTTTGATTCATTTGATTCATACACAATTGCAACACAACTTTTCATTTCTCTGGTTGAACATGATGAAATGATATTTTTAAGGTTGTAGATATGCCAGTTACCCTAATCTGATCATCATAAATTGTACACATGTATTGAAATATTATGCTATACCTATAAATATGTGAAATTACTGTAAATTAAAATAAAAATCTATTTTTAAAAAGGAAAGAAGAAAATAAACTATTATCCAATAACTCCAAAAAAATGTAGTGCACAATGGAGTATTATTCTACCATTAGGAAGAATGAAATCCTGTCATATGTAGAAATGTGGATGGAACTAGAAGACATTATATTGAGTGAAATAATAGAATAACAGAAAGACAAATGCCACATGTTCTCCAATATGTGAAGGTTTAAAAAACAAAGTCCATCTGAATGAAGAATGGTAATTACTAGAAGAACAGAAGGGTTGGAAGTAAAGGGCTGCTAAAGGAAGGTTGGATAACAGGTACCAAAACACAGCGAGATGGAAGAAATAAGTCTCTGTGTTCCACAGAGAAATGAAGTGAGTATAGTTTACAATAACCAGTTCTATAATTTATGAAGATGTAGAAGACAAGAGCTTGAAGGCTCCAAACATGAAGTAATGATAAGAAGAAGGAAATGCTCGTTATTCTGATTTGAGCAGTACATGTGTTGCAATATCACACTGTACCCCATCAACATGTGCAATCATTACATGTTCAGCCAATAGTCAAGAGTGGTTGTTGACCAGAGACCTAATGACCTAGGAATGCCCAGCCTCCTCCTGGTGGTAGGGAGAGGGGCTTCACCATTTGGGAGAAGCATATCAGTGAGCATCTCCACCACCTTTCCGACTTGCTAAGTGCAGCAGATATCTCTGTTTGCCAGATGGTTAGGAGCAAGGGAGGTGATGGTTTGATGGTGATGGCAGGTTCTCCAAAGTTCAGATGAGTAAACTTTCTCTCTGGGCTCAGAAGCATACCATGGCTCTTTGAGGGATGGGCTTTTTTAGGTCTCTGGGTCATTTCCTCCAAAGCCACCAGTGTGTAGAAGCACAGTCATGCATCACTTAACCACAACAGTAAGTTCTGAGAATTGTGTCATTAGACAATTTCACAACTGTGCAGACACCATAGCATGTACTTCCACAAACATAAATAATATAGCTTACAACACACCTAAGCTATATGTTATGCATCATCATGTATGGGATCTGTCACTGACCGAAACATCATTAGGAGGTACATGACTTTAGGAGGTAAAATGTCAGGTGTCTGGTGTATCTATTGGACCCTTCACCTTTGCTTTAAACCTGGTGGTTCACCCACTACCCTCCACACTGCTGGAAAACAACTAAGGAAAGCTTCTGCTCACCAATCACTTCTGCTCTGCCGATTTTGATCCCTTGTGATTATTCTCCCCCTCACATTCTGTCCCAGGCCTCCACACCTTTGGCTTAACCTTCCATTGCTTTTCCTGTTGGCCCCAAGATCTCACCACTGAGTTTAATCTCCCTCTCCTGACCTTTGGTCTTCTCTAGGGCATGGTTCAATGATCCCTCACTCTGTCTTCCCCTCCTCATCATTTGACCAATTTATTCCCTTGTGGTCTCCAGGCCACAGTGAGTGCCCTAAGAAGAAATCAGAGTTTAAGACTTTGACAAAAGATGTAACTTGCCAACTCCATCAATCCTAAAAGCCAAATGACCAGTCCTTCCTCTTTCCCATTTTCCTATACCATGTCTCTATCTTCTATACCTGAGATACACATATATACATATATATGTATATATCAGGCATTGAACTGAAGGGTGCTTAACCACTGAGCCACGTCCCACCCCATTTTGTTTGTTTGTTTTGAGACAGGGTCTTGCTAAGTTGCTCAGGGCCTCTCTAGGTTTCTAAGACTGAGTTTGAACTTGCAATCCTCCTGCCCTGCCTCAACTTTCTTTCTTTCTTTTTTCTTTTTTTTTTTGGTACTGTAAGGGTCAGGCGAAGCGTCGGAGAAAGAGACCACCAAGTGACCACTCATGCAATTGGCAGAAGGGGATTTATTGAACCAGCATGCTGGGGCTCCGTGCCCACTCAAGAAGGGAAAGCAGCCCAGAGCCCCGAGCAGGGGCTGAGCACTGCTTAAGTACACTTTTTGGGGAGGGTGGAGGGCTTTGTATACATCAGAACAAATCATCATGAGGCGTGGGAAAATTGAACAACAACTCCTAAACATGATTAGTTCATTCATTGGCGGGAACAGGTCAGGCTGGAGTGATAGGTCATTTCTAAACGGGGTACACATTCAAACTGATTGGTTTTAGGGCCTAAAGGACTACGTGACCAGTTACACAGAGCCCTTCAGTTATTAAACAACCAAACAGCCAGGGGAAATGTTTACTGGGAGGTTCTAAGCATTGTCTTAACAGCTACAGAAATTTCAGGTTTTGCAGGTAGCATAGAAACCTAACAATACCTAATCCTTTACATTTTAACTCAGACCTTGCAGCTTAGAAACTTTACAACACCCGGTCTTTTACCCTTTAACTTTTACGCTTTAACTTCAATTTCTTTTACCCTTACAGTACCAGGAATTGAACTCATGGGTGCTTAACTACCAAGCCACAATCCCAGTTCCCCATCTTTTTTTCTGTCTCTGTCTCTGTCTCTCTCTTTTACTTTAGAGACAGGGTCTTGCTGTGTCGCTTAGGGCCTCACTAAGTCGCTGAGGCTGTCTTTGTAACTTGTGATCCTCCTGCCTCAGCCTCCCAAACTGCTGAGATTACAGGCATGCCCAGCCTGCCTCCACATCAAAATTGTCTTTCCTCTAAAACCAGATCTCTTCTAGATGATTTCTCTCAATCTCATTTTAGAATGAAAGAAATGAACTAGTTCAAGTTCAATGTCCTCATTTTTACTTCTTTTTAACTGAAAGACTTCATACAAGCTGATCCGTTGGCCTGGAATGTCCTAATCTTCCTTCAAAGCTGGCTTACTCCAACTTGCACCTCAGCTCTCCCCCTCAGTATCTCCATTCACCTTTCCAGATGCTGATTAGGTCAAATTTCCATTCTCTTTATAGCACTTGTTATCATTAAAACGTAAATATTTACTTAAGCGATTATGTAGAGGGTGCAGTAAACATGCGTCATCCAGGGCAGTAGCCACTAGCCTTGAGAACTTAACATGCAGCTAATCCAAACTGAGATGGAAGTACAAAATACACACATAAATCAGAAAACAGCGCAATAAAAAGAATGCACAATACATCAATAATTTTGGTGCTGATTACATGTTAACATAACATCTTAGCTAAATTGAATTAAACGAAATATATTGTTAATTTCATCTGCCTCTTTTTTAGATCTTGTAAGTGTAGCTACTGGAAAATGTTGAATTACAACATGGGTTCATGTTATATTTCTACTGGACAGCACTGCTGTAGACCTTAAGCTCTAAGAGGTCAAGACCAGGTCATTTTATTCACAGCTATATTCCTAACTCCAATAACATAGTGTCTGTCACACAGTAACTGGATTAATCAATATACTTTTAAGGAATAAGTTTTTCTGGGTGATTGAGATTTAAATCTAAGATTTTCTTTTTAGAAATAGAAGAAGCAAAGATAAACGACTGTAGCTATGGGGTGTAGTAACTCACC
Organism: Marmota marmota marmota; assembly: GCF_001458135.2. Taxonomy (NCBI): domain Eukaryota; kingdom Metazoa; phylum Chordata; class Mammalia; order Rodentia; family Sciuridae; genus Marmota; species Marmota marmota. The sequence continues at coordinate 9,104,309 of NW_026000019.1, forward strand.
TCTCCACCTCACCTCCCTCCCTGCCGTGGGACTGAGCTATTCACCCTTATTGTAGATGTGATTGTGAGATAAAGTCTGAATTGTGAAGCTGACACAGTTTGTCACTGGCTTAAATTGGTAGCATGTCCATATGAAAGTACTTAACAACTAGATTTATCTTTCAAATTACAGGTAGACTACTGAAGCAGAAACTAATAAAGGAAAGAATCTACACCCCAGAGAGGATTTAAAGGCTATTTATTTGATCTAAGCTACATTCACCATATGATCTCATGGGTAATATCTCCTTTGCTTATCTCCATCCTTAGTATCAGGAAATTCTTCTTGACTTAATCTGAATTCATCACAGGACAAAAGATTGAATACAAAGGTGGAAAAGACCAGAATGTCTGAAAAGTCTGGTGGTCAGGTGGCTGAGGCTTCTCACTCCCCTTCCTCAGAGGACCTGTCTGTGAAGTGACTCAGTGATTCAGCTATCTATATCACATGACATCGAGCTCCTATGTTGGGGGGGGGGCGTTCGCGGGGGGGAGAAATGGCCAAGCTGTCCTGTGATCCCTGAACACTAATCCAGCAAGAGAAGCACTGGTTAGTCACGGAGAAGAGCACGGGATTAGAAGCTGTGCTGCCAGATGTATCAGGTGACAACTGGAAGAGAGCTGGGATGCTGCAGAGATGATCCAATGCCAAGGCACAACACAAAACACCCATTTTATGAGGCATCGAGCTGTCACTACCTGACAATGGCACCATCTTCCCCAATGACGATAGGAATGAAAAATGCCACTTCCATACAGTGGACACAGCCCAAGATGCTGCAACTCTCTCCTTCCGTTGTATTTTAAAATCCAGATAGCTGAGACACAACCAGATGGTTTATCCCCAGAAGTGTCACAGCCTCAAGTTTTCTCAAGAACACAGAAATAGTACTGGACTAGAAATGAGAAGCCAGAATTCCTCTCTCTTCTGTCAGGTATTAATTTCAGAATCATTCACACCACATGTGTTAGGCCTGTTGTTGTCCCAAGTGTTGTCTTGAGACTCTTGCTTACAGCAAATTATTGAAGCAACAACAACCTATGACTCAGTGCTCAGCTTCCCTGGAGCCACCAATCTGTCCCCTCCAGGGAATTAGAAAGTCCCAAAACCCAAAAGGACCTTTTTGTCTCCAGATGAGACCTTGCCAACGCTATATTTACCTCATCCACCTACTCAATAAGGACAGGCACATTTGTAGAGTAAAATTAGGAAGAGGAAAATAACTTGATTAAATTTAAAAGAAAAAAGGGGCATGTGGAAAAGACACAGGAGACAATGGCCCTGAACTGGAACAGTTTGAGTGACAAAACAATAATAACATTGGATCAGAATGCATACGATAAATTAAATATCTATAAGTCTACACTAAAATTTTAAAAATGAATCAATTAAGGAAAAGAGAAAGCCATTCCTTACAGAAAAATCCCAATTAATGAAAGTGGAAGAGACTGGGAAATAGAAAATCCACCGTTAAAACACCACAATAATAATTATACCTGGCCAAATCCACAGAAGGATGCTACAATTAAAGGGCAAAAGTTGGAGGACAAACAAGGTGTTTGCAAGTCTTAAAATATGTTCCCTAAGATATTTATAAATTGCAAAGTGGAAAATAGTAGCTTTACAGAATAGAAACCCAGCATATACTGCCTTAACTAAGATGTTACAGTTAATATCACCACTAACAAAACGTATTGACATCATTAATCCAGTATTAGAAGCACTAAGAAGGGCATTGCTATTACTTTTTATATATTCTTGCCAAAAATATATGATGTCAACCTACTCATGTGAAAAAAAAAAATCAGAGCAAATAGGAACGTTCTACAAAATACTAACAAGTACTCTTCAAAGGTATCAAGGTCATAAGAGACAAGGAAAGACAGAAACTTCCACAGATCAGAGGGGCCTAAGGAGACCCCACGACTAAGATAGTTATGGGCTTCAGAATTGAATTGTAGAACAGAAACTAAACAACAGTGAAAAACCATCAGAATCCAAATAGAATCAATTGTTTGATTAGTAATACCACACCCATGTTAATTTTAAATTTTGACATTTGTACTATATAATGTCTTATTATAATATCTTGTACAAGATATTAACAGCTGCAGAAATTATTTAGAATATTCAGGAACTTTATGTAATTGTAAGTTTTATATAAATAAAACCTGATTTCAAGTTAAAATAGAATTAATTAAAAGTCTAAAGGAAGGTCAAATTCTAAACCCAAATATGACAGGAGATACTAGAAATGTAAAAGACCAACATATATATAACTAAATGAAATTTCAAAATTTCAAATACATAAACCTTAGAAACAAAATAATATGAAGACAGAAAAAAATATATATACAGCAAAAACAAAATCTTAGGTGCTATTTAATATCTTTAGAAGAGAAAGATTATTTCTATAAATTAATGTAAGTTGTTCAAATACTAAAAATAAAACCCACTAAATGGAAAATGGATACTGATAACCCAGAAAAATCAAATTAAAAAAGAAAAACAGAGCCCCAAACATGGAACTAATAATCATTCTTAATTATGATGAATGAAAAGCAGTTAAGGGGCTGGAGTTGTAGCTCAGTGGTAGAATGCTTGCCTAGCATGTATGAGGCACTGGGTTCCTTTCTCAGCACCACATATAAATAAAGGTCCTTCAACAAATAAAAAAATAAATTAAAACAATAGAATAGTATTACTTTCACCTAACAATTTTTAAAATAGCAATAATACTAGAACAAAGCAACAATGAGTACCCAGAGGAAAAACTGGTCTTCATAAATTTCAGTATCAATACTGCCTTTTTGATTTGCCCATATTGTGGCTGGGTTAGAAAGGATGATTCTGAGGTACTTCCCAGCTCTGCAGTTCTAGATTCCCATAAGATTTATTTTGAAATTGCAATAACTTTTGGAGTTTTTCATCTTTTTGTTCTGAAAAATCTCAGGTGAAAGGAACCCGTTTCCAATATACGAAAAAAGATTAGGTGCTTGAAAAACAATATGGGCAACGAATAGTTTCCCCTTTTCCACTCAGCTCCCATCCGAGGACCTTTAAAATGAACCTTAAAAAAAAAAATCCAATGATATTTCAGACAAACTAAATGGCATGTTCAGAGGCGTAATGGATTTATGTTCTGGCACAAACTCCTAATCTCCTTAGGAACTAGTAACAAACAATTTTCAGACAGACACAAGTCCATATACCATGTTTGGGTAGCAGTGTTAGAGGCCACCATAGATTTTTGAGACCTTATAAGAGTCTTGAGCCAAGAGATTTGATATGCCTTACATTTTAACAGAATCTCTATTATTTCTGCACCGCAAAACACTAATGATAGGCTAAAGTTGGACACAGTGGAGATGTTATAAAGTGATGAGATTCTAGTCATATTTTGTAACCAGAGTCAGTAGAGAACTTCCTGAGAGGTCGAATGAGTAGGAGAAAAGTCAGGGATAACAGCAAAGTTTTGGTCATCACAACTGGAAAGATGGATAGAGTACTATTTATTGAAATGGAAAGACTTAAGGCAGATTTGGGGAGAAAGATTAGGAGGTTAGTTTTGAATATGCTAAGTCTGAAATGCCAAGTAGAGACCTAAGAAGAGACATCAAGTAGACAACTGACTTAAGGGATGTCATCTAACATTTGTCCTACCCTCCAGCCTCATTAGATTAGACATGTACACCTGCTGAGTTATTTCTTGCAGTAATTTATGCTGTGGAAAAAAAAATTGTTGGATGGAAATTACTCAGGGTCACTTCACACTGGTTATTCCCTTTAATCCTCATAATTTGGCCAAAGGTTAAATATTTTTATCCTCTGTTATAAGGTAAAGAAACCAAGGCTTAGGGAAGCCAAATAACTTGCTCAAGGTCACACAGCCAGGAAGTAGTAGAATGACAATTTAAAAACAACTCCATTTGCCTCCAAGACTCTGTTCTGGAGAAAACCTTGATTTGATTTTCAAATGTCAATCTTCCTGGGGACTTGGCCACAGAGACTCTGGTCCACGTGGGCAGCATGGCTGGGTTAGAAAAGATGATTCTGAGGTACTTCCCAACTCTGCAGTTCTAGGTTCCCATAAGATTTATTTCAAAATTGCAATGACTTTTGGAATTTTTCATCTTTTTCTTCTAAAAAATCTCAGTTGGAAGGAACCAGTTTCCGATACAGGAAAGGGATTAGGTGTTTCAAAAACAATATGGGCAATGAATAGTTTCCCCTTTTCTACTCCGGCTCCTATCCAAGGACCTTTAAAATGAACATTAAAAAAAAAAATCCAATGATATTATCACTACTTTCACTAAACACACAAACACCTTAATCTTATTAAAATAAGAAGACTCAAAAAAATTAAATAGCACATACATGAATAAAAATCACTGTCCCCTTATTCTCTTCTTTGCTCCCACCACCCTTTCACCAAGTTTCCCTTAATGATAGTTTCATTGTTCTTCCCAGCAAATATGGCTTTCAAGTGCAGGAAAGTATCAGAAGGTCCCTGCTGAGTTACCAGCTGGAGAAGTGTCACAGGCCACTGAACTCCAAAATGAGCTGTCTCTGTAACAAAAGGTCCCTTTCTCTTGCAACAACTTCAAGAGATCGCACACTGAGGCCACTATTGCTCCTTTGTACTCCAGTTTGATTAAACTGGGAATTGTTCTGTGCTCAAGGCTGTTGAGAACACCAGGTGGTGGATCCTAGAGATAAAGAGTTATGTAGATCTTTATTAGAAACAGGCATTCCCATTGTATGGCTTATAATATTTGAACAGGCATGCTAGGAGCAACCCAGACGTCTAGTGGTTATGCACAGGAGAGATACAATCAATAAATCCTATTCCCAACTCTTCATGGCCAGCAGTTGCTGCTGGTGTTTTAACATTGTCTAGCCACTATCTAAAAATGGAAAAAAAAAATTAAAAGTACTTACAATAAAACTAGTGGGCCAAAACAAGGAAGGAAAGAAATTGAACAGGACCAGTTCAGTATTGTTTCCCAAATCCCTCATGCAGCACACCATTCACTTAAAATATTTAATTACAAATATAACAATAATAGCTAATGTTTATTAAGTATTTTTGTGATTTTTTTTCCTGCATAACCAGTTACCATGAGCTCATTTATTATTTCACAGTTCTGTCATTCAGAAGTTCTAGAAGGCTCGACTGCATTCTCTGCTTAAGGCCTCACAAGGCGAGTTCAAGACATCAGCCAGCTGGGCACTTATCCGGAAGTCCTGGAAAGAACGGGCTTCTAAACTCATTCCCGTTGTTGGTCAAATTTAGTTCTTTGCATCTGTGGGCTTTCCTTGTTTTGGCCCCATTTAGTATGTGGGCCTTTGCATCAATTTCCTTGCCGGCTGACCACAGGGGCCTCTCTCAGCTCTTTGAGGCTGCCCACATTCTTTCTCTGTGGCCCCCTCCATCATCAAAGCTACCAACAGCACTTCAAGTCCTTCTCCAGCTTGGAACCTCTGACTTCCTCTTCAACCACCGACTGAATAAAGCTCTGCTTCTACGGGGATTTGTGTGATTGGATTGGGCCCACCCAGATAATCTCCCTGCTTTAAGATCAACTGTTTTTTGTTTGTTTCCATTTGAAATACAAACTGTATACGTTCTTTCTTTTTTTTTTTTTTATTGGTTGTTCAAAACATTATAAAGCTCTTGACATATCATATTTCATACATTAGATTCAAGTTGGTTATGAACTCCCAATTTTACCCCAAATACAGATTGCAGAATCACATCGGTTACACATCCACATTTTTACATAATGCCCTATTAGTAACTGTTGTATTGGATGAAGCATGAGAAGGAAGATGATTTGATAAATTACTAAATATAGATAAAAAAAAAAAAAAAAAAAAAAAAAAAGATCAACTGTACCTACACAGCATGATTGTGGGAGTGATCTTTCATTCTATTCACAGGTTCTGGGATTAGGGAAAAACATCTTTGGGGCCATTTTAAAAATCCTGTCCACAGTGGCAGAAATAGTTCCAAGTGTTTTACATTTAATAGCTCATCAATCTTTACAACAATCTTATGAACTTACCTGTAAGGCAGGTTTTTACCTTCCCCATTTTATAGATGAAGCACAGAGTTATTGAGTTATTTGCCCAGGTAGTAAGGGCAGGGCCTGAATCTCAATTCAGAGAGCCTGGTTTCAGAGCTTTATCTGTTATCCACTATTTTATATTATTACTCAATTAACTATTTCTGGAATTAACAAATTTAAAAATAATTGCATTTAGTACGAGAACAGGAGACAATCTAAGAATGAATAAGTTCCTTGATTTGTTTGGAAAATGTTATATGTAGATTTTTACACCATTGTTCTGTGAAGGGGGTCCACAGAATCTCTAAGTCATAGGTCTCAAAGAACTGCACATACCTAAGGTCTCCTACAAAAAAATTCCCTTCCTTTTAGACTTCAGCTAATGGTGATCAATTACTCTCAAACATGGAATTGTAAACATTTGAGGCCAACATAGAAGTGATACAAGACCTTTGGACTCATTTATAATGTAAGGCAACAATGTTATAAACAGTCCCTGCCCTCATTCACTTTCTTCCAAAGCAAGCAAGCCCATGCCCCAGGGAAAATCTGGACAGTCACACAGGACAACACCAATATGCTGATTTGGATTCTAGGAAAGAACATGTGAGAAGAAAAATCAAAAGAGCCAAAAATTAGAGATGAAACAGTGTAAGAAAGGAGAATGTTTAAAACCTGAAGTTATTCTTCATATCTGAAAAGTACTTAACTCTCTGTTGGCTCCGTAGGTGGGTCTTAAATAGCACTGAATTTGAAGTCAAAAGATAAGTTCCAGTCCCAACTCTGTGTCTTATGTGATCTTAAACAAGTTAATTGGTTTCCTGAATGTTACCCACTAGTACCTGTGAAACGGAAGCAGAATCTCCACCTCAAATTTCACATGTTATTATTGTATCAGGTAACCCATAGACTGATGGCAGGAAGGCACAGGGCAGGCACAGACACCTTACAAGGAAGCCACTTCTCCCAGCATGAAGTCTAAAATGAACACTAGCTTCGGAAGAAAGATCAAGAAGCTGTCTGCCATTTGTTAGGCCTCTGCTGAGCAAAACAAACATTTTACAAAGTAAAATATAATTAAGGAGTAAAAGTGGTGCCAATATCATCTTTAGAGGGAGAAGTGGAGGCAAAGAAAAATCATTTTTACAAGTAGAACTGAAAGCCCAATTTGGACATTCCTACCCTCAGTACAGTGCTTTCAGCCAAACTAAAAAGACATTCATATTGTGTATAAATGTCAGGGAAAAGATGGTCAACTGGTTAAGAGAAGAAATTTCGCTGCTTGAATAATACTAAGGTTGAATTAGTATTGAATTAAGTGAAATACCAAAATGTTCATCCTCTCAGATCTCTATAGCTAAATTGTCAGATGTGAGTCTGAAATCATGTACTATAGATTATCCTTAAAACATGCATCTATCTTATCTAAAGCTAAGAGAGAAAAATACTTCCTATAAACAATCTCTCTTATGCAACTTGATTTTGACCTCTGAAAGTCCGAGCAAAGAACAGCCAAGGGCTGGTCAGACTTCTGAACTACAGAACTTTGAGGGAATGAATGGGTGTTGCTTTAAGCCAACAAATTTGTGGTAACTTTTACACAGCAGTTTGTCTAAACACTTTTTTTTCATGTAATAACCAAAAATCGTAAAGAAAGTCACCTTTGGAGCACAGGATCAATGACTGTGATCCATCAGTTTCTGGGAAGCTGAACACTGCCAACCAGGAAGTTCTGGAAACCCAATGGATTGGAGTGTGTGGCTGAAAGGTGAGCAACCCTGAGTTTTCCAATAACCTCCCATCACTAGCAATACGAATACAATAACTAGAAATTCGGTCGGTCAGCCATACAAAGAAAAGTGAGCATGAAGACCATCTTAATTGTCTGATACAAATACTTAAAACATAGTCCAAGAAAAATCTGCAACAGCAAGCAAAGCAGCTCTCAATGGGGTGACTGCTTAGAGTTGACCTAGACAGGGCTTTGACCGTCAGGCCTCATGGAGAGCTTCATGAAGAATGGTGCTTCTGTATGTGAACAGGCACATATGTGTGCATACACACACACACACATACACACATACACAGTTACCACCTCAAGAGAAGAGGCTGTGCCTTAACGCCTTCTAATAATACAATGCCAAGTGTTATTGATATGAGCTTTAGTGATACTAACATCATATTTATGGCAGGGAAGGGGGTACCAGGGATTGAATTCAGGGGTGCTCAACCACTGAGCCACAGGCCTAGCCCTATTTTGTATTTTATTTACAGACAGGGTCTCACTGAGTTACTTAGCACCTCACTGTTGCTGAGGCTGGCCTTGAACTTGTGATCCTCCTGTCTCAGCCTCCTGCACCACTGCGATTACAGGTATGCACCATGGCACCCAGCAATTTAGCTATTTTTACCTAACATTTTACACACTCAAATATTTATGCATGTGATTTAAAACAGTTTAAAAGATAAGCTAAATCAGAAGAGTTTAAAGAAGGCAGGAAGGACTACCAAAATAAAAGTTACTGATTTGAACTATGTAAGCATATGGAGGGCTTATGTAAGTGTATGTAAGTGTATGAAAGGCTTGAATTTATGGGCTAGGGTTGTAGCTCTCACTGGTAGAGCACTTGCCTAGCATGTGTGAGGCCCTGGGTTCAATTCTCAACACCACATATAAATAAATGAATGAAATAAAGGTCCTTCGACATCTAAAAATGTATATTGAAAAAAAGTCTTGACTTTAACTCTGAGGGAGATGAGTATATGGTAAAAGGAACATGCTCTGGAATACCCTGGGTTCTGATGGAGCTGGGTTCAAATTCTGTCTTCACAACTCAAAAGCAGTATAACCTAAGGGCAAGTTCTTCCTAACTGAGATTCATTTTCTCCCCCGTAAAATGATGATAATCATGAATGAGTGTAGTTGTGGGAATTTCCTGAGAGAATGCATATGGCAGTCCTGCCCCAATGCCAAGCATACAGTTGGTACTCAGCATATTTAAACTCTTTCAGATCACAATTACCTCCCTCTTTCTGCGCCCCACCACCTGCAACACTGGAACCTCAAAGGGTCGGAATAGTATATCTATATTATTTATTGGAAGAAGAAGAAAAAAATACTTCCCTGTCCAGACAAGTACCATGAGAATGGCAGTAAAAGATGATTTAAAACCCAACTTCACCATGTAGTAGGTGGGTGACCTTGAACAAGCTTATTCACCTCTTGGCCCTCCTGCAACTTCCAGAGAGCCCTTGATACAAAGCTGGCATGGGATAGAAAATGACTGACTCCTTCAATGGCTCCCTGGAGGGTCTCCTACTCCCAGACTCATGCTCATCCACAGCTGTCCTGCCTACCACCTCCAGTCATACTGCAAGAAGACAAACCTGATTCTCTTTCTCCTCTGCCATAATCCTCCAAATACTTGCTATCATTTATAGGAAATCATTAGCAAGGACCACACTGCCTTTCATGGGCAATCCCCTGTGAGAGCTCATCTTTTCCCTCCCCAGGTGCCAGGCACTATGTGGTATTCTGGAAGGGATGCTCACTGCACCGGAAAATCCTTTGGTAGATTGCAGTGTCTCTGAACAAGCTCCCTAGTCTTAATTTTGTGAGAACCTGATACAGGAACTCAAAAGAGTCAAATAAGAGTTCACTAGGTGGGAGGAAAGGTAGAAGTATTTATTAAGTCATAAAAAGAACATTTGTGAAAGTTCAAGTTTTCCCAAGTTAGTACCTAGAAATTCTCTTAGAAACACTTATTGTACTTTATGAAACAAATCTGTTAATATGTGAACATTTTAACATCCCTCTTTTTAATTTCAGGCCTTTTGAATGCTGACCTCAACAAGGTATACAGTATACAATATTATTTGTGATTTTTATTAGCCCCCACTTTTCCACAGAGGATATGTTCCAAGACCCCCTGTAGATGTCCAAAACTGCATATAGTACCAAACCCTCTATGTTTCTTTCCTATTCAGACAGAACTATGATGATGTTAAGCATAGTCAAAGATCAACAACACTTTACCATAGATCTTAGCAACCTCAACATACATTTTTTTTTTCTTTCCTTACTAAGAACTTTCACCTTTTCACTTAAAGGAAGCAATTTATACCTTTTTCTTCGACAGGTCTGAATTGCCAGCATCACTACTGTTATACTTTGGGTTGTTTAGGGAGGGGATCATTATTAAGTAAGATTAGGGTTACTTGAACTCAAAAACTGTGATCCTGCAGCAGTTGATCTGATAACTAAGAAGGCTACTAAGTGACTACCAAGTAGGTAGTGTATACAGCATGGACACACTGGAAAAGGGATGATTGGTGACTTGAGCAGGAAAGAGTGGGTTGGTGTAAGATTATATCATGCCAATCAGAACAGTATACAATTTAAAACTTAGGAATTGTTTATTTCTAGAATTCTCCATTTACTATTTCTAGACCATGGTTGATCATGGATAACTGAAACCACAGAAAGTAAAATTTCAGATTAGAGGGAAACTAATGTATCTTATTTAGAGTGGCTGTCATGTCCCTAGTTAAGGCAATTGAAAGCAAAATCCTTATTGAATATGTACTTTCCAAGAAATGTACACCTTGATTATAAGGCAAAAGATGACTAACCTGCTACTGAACTTCCTCTTCATTACCAATGAAGACTTGAGTCCATAAACAATATCACTCAGCATTCTGTCAAGTAGGGTTTAGTATGGAAACTGAATAACCCATCCTGGGAATTAATGTTAATATTTAATATAGAAAATGGTTCGTTGAAACTAATTATTTGTGCTACTTAATAGAAACTTCAGTGGATGAAAAGAATCACTGCAGGTTGTTCTAAGTTTCAAAGTCACTGAAAGCGCAGAAGATGCCAATTCCATTCACAGAATATTAACTAACACAAAACCTGCTGGAACTATATTTAGTACAGTGGTGAGACCTCACACTCCCCCGACTAATGCACAGGAATTTTCCCTTCAACTTCTCAGCCTCGGCAGCACAAAGCACACTCCAGCAGTGAGAAAGACCTCTCGCTCCACTTGAAGAATTTATCAGGAAATAATATCACAAACCTCAGAAGTGACATTTGGCTCCTTCTCCGTGTGGCACAGAGCCATTTTGCACCTGCTAGAGAAAACAGTGTGCCTGAAAATAACATTTTTCAAGGGAAGATTAGAAATTGACTCCAAAGCAAGTGTAAATGGCACCCATCGGCCACAATTACTGTACCCCCAATTGACTCACAGGTCTTAAGCACATAAACATAACAAAAAAAAGAGTTAAAAGGGAAAAAAGGAAGTCAAATGGATTAGTATAATAAAGTCTATTTCTCCAGATGCTATTCTTACAATTAATTCTGCTGGGGGGGGTTCCATTTTTAATTAACATTTTCAAAGATTTTTTTAAGATAGAAAAAAAATAAAATAAATGCTTTACTAAATATCCAATTATATATACAAGTTTCATTCATTTATATTAAGTTCCAGGAAGGTAGGAATTTACCTGTGTAGTTCACTACTACATCCCCTGCTCCTGGAACTCTGTCTGCCACCAAAAAGGAGCTCCACAATTATCTGTGGACTAGTTCATTCATCAAAAGTGTATTGACTGCCTACTATGTACCAACAGGGCCCAGGAATTAGAAGAGTAGCTCTCAAACTCCAGAGGATACCCTCCCAGCTTCAAATTCACATTTCTGAATGCTTCCTTGAAATATCTAGTAGGCTTCAAACTTGACATAACCAAAAACTGATTTTTTAAAATCCTTTTTGTTTCAACTACCCACCTACCTCTTGTACCATATTATTCCTACCCTTGCTAGGAAGAAAAGAACTGCCACGGGACTTCTGACCACTTGATACAAATAAATTCCAGTTATTTAAGGACTGAGGTAAGAATGTCTATTATGTACACTCAGTCCTAATTGATATTCCAAAGGATGAATAAAAGAGGAAAAGGAGACAAACAACAAAAAAAGTATTGGCAAAGATAATAAGAGAACTGGACACAGTGGCGCATGTTGTAATCCCAGCAGCTGGGGAGGCTGAGGTAGGAGGATGTTGAGTTCAAAGCCAGCCTTAGCAAAGGAAGGCACTAAACAACTCCGTGAGACCCTGTCTCTAAATAAATACAAAATAGGGCTGGGGATGTGGCTCAGTGGTCATGTGTCCCTGAGTTCAATCTCCAGTACTCCCCCCAAAAAATTATATGTACATACATATATATGTATACATATTATATACATATTTTATATATATATATATATATAAAATAAGAGAACCAGTGATGCAGATTAGATAGGAAGAAACCAAGGGACCACCACTAAGTGGTCAAATGGAATGAGAACATAAAAAAGAGACAATTTGACTTAGCAATTACATAGCTCTAAAAGGAGTAAATGAAAGAAAACCAGATTAACATACATTCATTTATTTAAAGAGATACATTTTTGCTTTATTGACTGTAAAATCTGTAATACTCATAAAACTTTTTCACATTCCTAAAATAGCTAGAGAATCATGGATTAACATATCCTAGCTGTCCTGTCAAGGAAGACCAGCGGAATCTACACCAACCTCTAGAAGGAGTAGGCGAACTTAGCTGTCATGACTGTATCCCCCTACGCACAACCAGGATAATATATTCTCAATATTGATGAAACACTTGCACAAAAAGAAAAAGGAATGGAGGAAGAAGAGAGGGAGGAGGGAAGAAAGGAAAAAGTGTCCGGGAAGCAACATAATGTGGTTATCATCAACACAGACATTGACATAAGGAGCAGTGGACATACGTGTAAGATTCAGAAAGGCTTTTAGCAAAAGTTATTCTTAAGTTGAGACTTGAGGACAGCAGAATTAGCCAGAAGAGAAGGAGGAGTGTTCCAAGGCTGCATTGGGAAGGGCCATAGGAAAGAGGTTAAGCTTGTGCTAAGCCCTCAAGGGTCTCTCTGGAGATTCCTTCCCCTCAGTGTGCTCATGGTCCACAGGTAACCCATCATTTTGAATTTGACTTGTAATTTGAAGCACTGGCCATCATCCAACAGCCACTAACTGGATTTTCCAGTGGCTGTTTGGTCCCAGTAATAGTTCCCAGAGAAAGATCCATTACTATTATAACATTTAGTATCATTTGCCAAGGCCTACCAGTGAACACAAAAGAGAAGGCTCCAAAATCCTCCTAATTGTTGATGTGGGCGTGGACATTCAGCCCTGCATATATCACCAATTCAGATCACAGTTGGGTTTTGTGGCTGGCCCCACATACTCCCTGTAAATCACTAATGCCAAGGGAAGCATCAGAAATTATCCAGATTTTAGAGTAAAAATTTTGCTTGTGGTTGTCTAACACAGAACTGAAATATCAAGAGGGTGAGACAGAGTTCCTTTTTCACCTTGCCTTTGTTCTTCCTGTTCAAAAATTGCTAGAGATCAGCACAGTGTGAAAGCAATCTTTTGTACTTTGAGTTCTCGTCAGTTACACCCTGGTGATAACTCAAAGAGGTGGAGGTAAGAGAGAATTCGATTAAGATAAAAGAAAATCACCCTGTAACTCAATACAGAAAACTTGAAAGGGCCTTGCTGAAATTACCATTACTAAAGTAAAGTAGGCATTGCAGCCAGCACCATCTAAATCTTTCTGTCTGTTAAATAAACCTAAGGGATGAAATCAATTACTTGGGATTAAATTGCAGAAAGAAAATAGAGGATTTAAATTTGGATCACTATGTTTCACAAGATATATCCAGTGATTAAAGCTTTCATGAGCCTTGCTTAGAATTTGTCCTCAAACACTTGTTAAATGAGTTAATCAAAGAATGAGAACCAGTGGATGAAAGGAAGGAAATTCAGGTACAGAAATTAGCAATACATATATATGCTTTGGGTATTACACTAAATACAATTCGAATCAATATTGGTGTCCAAATAGCTGCTGGGAGATGCCTGATATAAAATGAGCCAGCATCTCAATGGAACTATTAAGAAAGCAAGTGACTGGAAACCAGATTAAATGCAGTTTTCTTCTTCCTTCTTATCCTCGTGTTTTTATCCTCTAATAATTTCTCTTCCCTGTTACAAACCCTGCATAATATAGTTCCAAAATGTTTGCAAGAGTTCCAGAGAGGCAAAGGCTCTTCATGCTTTGGTGCTGGCTATACTCAGCAGAATCTGTTTGACGACAGCTCATTCATTGCTTATTTAGTCAACAGCAAGTTACTTGCTGAGCCTCCACTGGTTACCAAGCTCTGTTCTTGGGCTAGGGCCAAAAACTACCAAGAAGCTCTCAGTCCTGCCCCCCCACCCCCAGGCTGCCTAGAGTCTTGGGTGGAGGTTTTGGACGAGCAGACACCATTATAATACAAATAGGGATCCATATTTGGAACTCTGAGAACACATGCTCTGGCATTGTAATCTATGCTCTAGTTGAGAAGAGAGGACATTCAGAATTGGAAAGGAAGCTAGTGTTGTTTCACAGTTAATAAAACAGCCCAAAAGAACCAGTTTGCCACGAGTGTTTAGGAACCCTAAAGGTGAGTTGAAGGTGGAACCTAAACTAGAATAAGTTATACTCCATGTATGTCAAAATTCACTCTACTATCGTGTATATCTAGAAAGAACAAATTTAAAAGTAAGTAAATAAAAAGAAGATAGAATCTAAAGACGAAAAAGTGCTGGTCAGATGGAAATGTAAGGGAAGAGGAAAGGGGGAAGGAAATGGTGGAGTAGCAGGGTGGGTTAACATTCTGAGGGTATCTGTCTGGATGAGAGCTTTCTTTTATATAAAACATAGCAAGGAGTCCACTTCTCTGAGCACACTGTGCTCTTCTGTCTCCTCCCCAATGGCTTTTGAGAAAATCCTTCTCATCTTGTCCCTAGCCCTGCAGGGGTAGGCCTTGGCAATTCATCGTGTCCTTTCTTAAAAGTTAACATTCACATAGATGAGCTCTTTTCAGTTTTCAACCTGTTTCACCCATGTGCTTTGTCAATGCTTGTGACATCTGTACTGTTTCAAGACTCCTTTTCCCTCAACTAGATTGTATGTAGTTCTTTGAGGACAGGGCTGTCTTGACATAACCTGATTGACACAGATTATCTGTACCAGAGCAAATGCTTGCTATTTATTAATTGCTTAATAACATGGTTTAGGTATGCAAACTAGAAAGAAATTACCACCCCCAAAACTACCTACTCATTAAGGTGCTTGACTATTCCCAAGGGGGAAACGGGAAAATGCGGAATTCTTTTGATGTCACTTCCAATGGATCTATGTAGAGGTCTACTGTAATGATAAAAACACCTAGATGGTTCTGCTCTAGAAACATTATAAATTTGGATTATTTGGACTCAAATGGTTAAGTCAGGATGACATTAAATAAGATTGAACTTTGAGAAAGATTATTTTTCTAGAGGTATTATCGGAGAACTTTGTGAATTTATTCGGTTCACTGGTTTACAAAAACTGTGGGTGCATATAATTAAAAAAAAGCTCCAGTTTTCTGTATGAGATGCCCAATGGCAAACACATCCATTCCATGGCACACAGGTGTCCTTTTATTAAATGGAAAATTCCACTCAAATAAAAATGATATCATAGCAGCATTCAAGTACTGATTAAATGATAGTTCTTAAGTACATTTCACTTTGGGTGACTATCAAGCAGGATCAGTTTGCTGCAGGTTAAAATGGACATTTGTCTCATAAAAGCCTGGTACATAACTTGCCATTTAGGGTCTAGCAGACTTAGTGACAAAGGAAACTTAGGCTCCCCTCCACTATTCCCTATTCTTAATAACCTATTTCTGAGAGATTTAGAATTTTTTAATTGACTTGACAAACATTTATTGAGCACCTACTATATTGCAAGCACTGAGCTAGGTCAGAGCAATTAAACTCTGGCCTTCTCATTCAAGAAATAGCATGCTAGTGGTGGAGACAAGTGTCTAAAATGGATAATTCTGCTAAACTGTAATTAGGTGCTATGATGGAAGCTGGGGAAGAATACAGTAGGTTTGAGAAAAGCAAAGAATAATATTAATCAATGTGGTAAATACTCGTCTCCTTTGAAGGAACTAACCATTGGTAGTGCTGAATTTACTACAATTATTTCTTGAAAAAGACATTTTAAAACCACTTCATTTTCTATCAGGAGCTTTTCTCAATAATTCATGAATTCCTTCATTGGTTATAAGACCTGAAAAGATCAAAAATTAAAAGTAACATAAACCTCACATAAAGGTGCCCAGGTAACCTAACTATCTACCATTCAAAGTGTGGGTCAACCCCAGTTTGAGTCAGAAGGATTAAGCTCAACCAGAATGCCCCAGAGAAACCCAACTGACCTTCCGTCAGACCAAGGCGATTCCAAAAGAAACCTAGTCACAGTTGAAGTTCTCTGAATTCCCAAGACCCCAGATTTATACTTGAAAATGCACTTGAGGGAAACCCAGCTATTTCTAAAGTTCTAGTAAGCTTTCGTGTCAGGCTCCTAGTCACAAGGTAGTAAACACTAATCTCTCTCCTTTTCTTGGGACCCAACTTCCATCCCTGCAGTTGAAGAGCCTCCCTGTTCATCCACCCAGGATTTACTATTCCTACAGCACTGCCCAGGCTTACCCAGGTTCTGGAAGCCTCTTGCAGAAAGAAAATCTGCAGTGGAGAAACTCCAGACATTATAGAGGGAAAAGGATTAGAAAACGGAGGACATCATTAAGCTTGAGTTGTTTTCCATTCAATAAAATGAAACCCAACTTGCTAGATAAAAGTAATATCAATTATATCTGGGCCTCTTAGATTAGCAATTATGCCTACCATAGCATTATTTTTCACTTACCACTCCCTGCTCATTAGAAAACTTCTAAAGAGTTCCCTGGCCTGTAATTTATCAGGATGCTTGTAAATTCATTTGGCTTTAAGACAAATAATCCACATTCTGCCAGAGGTGTGTTTAATCTACATCCAAGCGCTCACTGCCCATCTGATTTAATGGCTCTTGCTATTGACCCACGTCTCAAGCTCCAACACGGCTCCACAGCAAGGAAGTACGTAGGGATGAAGGGGGAGAGTTTTAAATTGGCTCTAATAAATGAGTATGCATTGCTAAGTAGGCATTTTTCCATCCTGCTTCACAGTACTTGGGACTAGGCGGCTTTCCTGAGTCTGTGACAAGCTCATGCCCACAGGCTTCTTAACCCCACCCACTCAGGGCTACAGATTCAGTCTGAAAATGGACCTTTTTTAAGCCTCTAAATCAGCTGCCTCAGGCAGCTACTTCTTTGAGACAACAAAACACCTCACATTTATGTGCTAGACCACATTCCATTCTAAGTTCTTCCCATGTATTAACTCATTTAATGTTGGCAATAAAATTAGGAGGTTTACTATTATGATTAACCCCATTTAAAGGTGAGGAAACTGAGGCCCAGACAGGCTATAAGGAGTAGAGTCAAACTTGGGCAGCCTACACTTCCTCAATTCTTTGTTCAAAATAAAACCTCAGGTCACACATAGTGTACATTTTTGGCTTTGCGTAAAGAATGTTTTCAGGTGAATTAAACCCTTGTGAAATCATGACTGTACTTTTTTTCTTCTTCTTCTTCTTTATGCTATCTGATGTCAAATAAATGTTGTTGATTGGAACCCCCAGATTCCACAACAATCAGATTCAGAGAGAAATGTCTCCAGATACCCCAAAATCTCCATCGACCCTATCTTATCTTTGATTGAGAGACATGGTCCTCTCTCAGAGGCCACCAATAAAGATGTGATCCAAAGAAATTAATTAATTTTAAAAAGCATTATTCTAGATCAGAGTATAAAGAACTCTCTACAGTATTCTGCTTTCTGACAGGAAACCACAAACACTACTCTTTAAGACATCTGTAGCTTCATCCCACAATACTTACTGTCTTTCAATAAGCTTTTATGGGTCTATCACTCACTAGCATTTCATACTCTTGCAGACCAATTAATGCCATCAAGGTGGAAAGCTCTCTAGATTTTCCTGCACTTTCTTCTAACAAACATGACAACTGACTCTTAGTGTCAGGACGTAGGCTCTACTTCTGATGTGATTCTGTGACTTCATTGAATGAGACCTGTTTACTTCCTTCACTCATTCAACAAACACCGAGTTCTGGGAAATCAGCAAGAGAGACAATGTCTCTTTTCTTCTGGTGCTTAAATGTTCTTGTAAGACCTAGACAATAAACAAATAAGCACTTAACTGCTGTGAAGAAAATCAGACAGGATAATGTGTATAAACAAGGGTAAAGGGGAAATGAGCTTAAGTGGGTCATTAAGAAAGGCCTCTCCACGGGGAGGCGATGGCGCAAGCCTGTAATCTCAGTGGCTCAGGAGGCTGAGGCAGGAGGATCTCAAGTTCAAAGCCAGCCTCAGCAACTTAGCTAAGCAACTCAGTGAGACCCTGTCTCTAAATAAAATACAAAATAGGGCTGAGGATGTGGCTCAGTGGTCAAGTGCCCCTGAGTTCAATCCCTGATACCAAAAAAAAAAAAAAAAAAAAAAAAAAAAGCCCTCTCTGTTGATCTGAGACTTGGATCCTGAGAAGCATGCACATTCCAGACAGAAAAAATGTTGAATGTACAGTCTTCAGATGGGAACAAGACAAAGAAACCTGCCCTTGGGAAGCTCACCACACATATGCTGCTTTATGATTTTATAAACTTGACACACAAATCCTTTCGACCTTAATTTTTGTGAACTAGAGAATGCAAATCACATCCATGAATTTCTGTCCCTCTTGTCACTGTACTGGTCAAATTCTCAGAACTATTAAGTCTTGGTTCTTTCTGGAGCTCTCCTATCAGGTCTAGCTGCAGTCACCTGGTACTACCTGTTGATAATTAACATCCTCAAACCATGGAAAACAGATTGTGCAAATTGGTCAGCCATGAAATTCTTACTGATTATGGCTGCTAGAGATTTAGCACAATTGTTGGAGAGCTGTATCTTTCATTCCTGCATAACTACCACCTTGCCTAGTCCCTCACCCCATCTCACCCCATCCCCAGGGACCTGATGGCTGTGTTGAATAATAACCGTTCTTAATCTGTTGAAGGCATTAGTCAATAATTAAGGATCGTATTTTGCATTGCTTTTTGTTGAGGTACTCCTAAAACACTTAGGCTTGTATCCAATTCCAAATAAGTCATGTAGTCAAAGTTCTAAAACTTAGTCTGATAAAGAAATAACAAACAAACAAACAAACAAAAAAGATAAGCTTTGCTCTTGATAAGCCTAGGATTTAAAAGCATCACAAAGTTAACAATACACGTACCTCATTTAAATGGTAAATATATCCTCACATTGAGAATTGATGTACTTTTTGCATTCAAGCCATTCATTATTCACACAGATGAATTCACTGGGCCTGAAGAGCTGTTTTCTCCCTGTGTCTCTTCACCTGGAGTACTTTGTATCTGTGCCTGTTTCTAAATTTCACCCTTTTTATAAGAATACTAGTCATATTGGATTGGGCCGACTCTAAGAAAGTCATCCTAATTTAATCAACTCTACAAAAACCCTATCTTCAGATAAAGTCACATTTGAAGTACTGAAGATTAGGACTTCCTCATGTGAGCTTGGATGGGCAGTGACACAATCCAACCCATAATACCAGGAATGAAAATAACCAGAAAAATATGACACGTGTTTAGAAAAACAAACCCATTGCAACCCACAAATGATATGAATAATAGAATAGTAGACAAAGACATTAGGTAAGATAACCATTAAAACCATATATACACATGTTCAAGAAGTTAGAAGAAAATGGTGTGATGTTAAGTAGTAACCTGGAAGATATAAAAGAATGCAAATAAAACTTATAGAGATATAAAAATATAATGTGTGAGATTTGTTAAAAAGTACAGTGAAGGGGACTAATAGCAAATTAGATACTGCAGAAGTAACAATGAATGAACTTGAAAACACAACAATAGAAATTGTTCAAAATGAAACTCAGAGAAAAAATACTGGGGAAATAAACAAAGCACCTGTGAAAGGAGAGACAACTCCAAGCAACCTGATATCTGTGCAAAGTGCCAAAGGAGGGAGGAGGGGCCAAGACATTATACATTATTTGAAGAAATCATGGCTGAAATTTTCCAAATCTTTTTTTTTTCTCTTTTTTTTTTTTTCTTTTGGGTACCATGGATTGAACTCAGGATGCTTAACCACTGACCCACATCCCCACCCTTTTTTTATTTTATTCTATTTTGAGACAGGGTCTCACTAAGTTGCTTGGGCCTCGCTAAATTGCTGAGGCTGGCTTTGAACTTGTGATCCTCCTGCCTCAGCCTCCTGAGAAATTTTCCAAATCTTAATCAAAACTAAAACCATAAAATCAAGAAGTTCAATAAGTTCTAAATACAAGAAACACAAATAAAACTCTACCAAGACACCTCACTTAAAATCAGTGATGGAGAATCTTAAGCAGAGGCCACTGAATAAAGACAGGTAAAGTACCGAGGAACTAAGGTAAGAAGGACAGCAGGGTTTTTACCATCGTTTTAGCCAGCCTTGTCACTGCTGTGACTGAAAGATCTGACCAGAACAATTTTAGGGGAGGCAATGTTTATTTGGAGGCTTGTGATTTCAGAGGTCTTAGTCCATAGAAGGCCAGCTCCATTCTGTGGGCCTTTGGGTGTGGCAGAGGGAAGCAGCTTACATGATCATCAGGAAGCAGAGAGAGAGAAAGAGAGAGAGAGAGACCCCACTCACCCAATACAAATATATACCCCATAGCCTCGCCCCAGTGAACCACGTCCTTCAGTCACACCCCACCTGCCTCCAGTTACGGAACAGTGAATCCCATCAGAAATTAATCCACTGATTACTTTAAGGATGTAGCCCGATCATTTCTCCTCCAAATCTTTCATTGTCTCACATGTGAGCTTTTGGGGGACACCTCACATCCAAACATAACAACCATAAACACTGAAACCAAGAGACAATAGAGCAACATCTTTAAAGCACTAAAAAAAAAAAAATCTGTCGACCTACATTCTACACTCAGTAAATATAGCTTTTAAAAATAAAGACTTTTTTCAGCATACAAAATTTGAAGTAATTCAACACCAAAACTGCCATACAAGAAATGTTAAGGGGCCAGGCATGTTGGAGCATGCCTGCAATCCCAGCTGCTCAGGAGGCTGAGGCTGGAGGATCACAAGCTCAGCAGTTAGTGAGGCCTTAAGGAACTTAGCCAGCATTTGTTCCTAAATAAAATATTTAAAAAGGGCTGGGGATGTGGCTCAGTTGTTAAGTGCCCCAGGTTCAATCCCCAGTACAAAAAAAAAAAAAAAGAAAAGAAAGAAATGTTAAGGGAATTTATGTGTATTTCGGGAGAAACCTCACCATTCTTTCCTCCCTCCCCTATCTACTTTGTGTTGAGGCTGTACTCTATGCCAAACACCGGGAATAAAGTGACCAAACAGACCCTTCAGCAAGCCCATTGAGCTTACATTCCAGCATTGAATATTTATATTCAAAGATATGAAAACACAGCATCATAGTCTCACTGCCACTGACTGGTATTGTTGTATTTGTATGTTCTATTAATTTCATCCAGACAATTAAACAAATAAGTAACAAGTAAGTCATGTGATGATAATTAAATCAGGGAAGACAGGGATGCTGCTTGGGAGCTGGTGGCAATTTTGAAGAGAGCAGAAGGTTTCCGTGAGAGGCCACTTTTGAGCAAAGACCCAAAAGGCATGTGTAAATACCTGTGGAGAGAGCACTCCTACCAGGCAGGCTGGGATGGCGGAGAGGCAACAGTAGAGACATCCAGGGGGCGAGCAGGATGGCTGAGCCACATTGTGCAGGGCTCTGTGGGTCACTGTTGGGACTCCCGCTTTTACTCTGAGCCAGATGGGAAGTCCTGGGGGTTGGAACTAAGGAGAAGCATGCTGTGTTGAGCAGACACGGAGGATCGGGGAGAAACAGCAGACTGTAGGAAGCCCTCACAGGGGTGCAGGCAAGAGAGCATGGAGCACAGACTAGGGGCTTTCAGCACACGTGGGAAAAAGAGGACCTGCGCAGGCTTCCCATCCGCAGCTGATGAGGCTTAGAGAGGCCCTGGGCTGAGAGTTGTAATTTTTTGGAAAGTTTCTTTAAAATAGTCATTGTCTTTAATGAAAGTATGAGGACTTTTAGAAGCCAAAAAGTCAAGATTTACATGTTGGTATTAAAGGTTTATCGCTAATTAAACCAAAGTCACAGCAGTCTCTCCAATTTTTAGAGCAAAGTTTTAGCCATTGAACTTTCTGCTTAGATGGCACTTAAATAAAAATTTTCATTTGTTTTTACCCTTTCTGTGAAAATTCCTTCTTACACAGAATCAGCTCACTTCCCGCCTTCATAAATGCTGTCTACTAATTAAAATTAAATTAAGTTTTGATGATTGAAGATTTGCGTTACCTCATAATCCCAATTCTGGTCAATAATTCATATTAAACAGACATTTGAATATAAATGTAAAAGATCCATGAATTGGGCCTGAATTTATGCTGAATCACAAGACATACTATAAATATTTGATTATATTTAAAAATACCTTCCATGTTGGGCTTTTTTTGGTTTTTGTCATTACAAATTTTTTCTACTAAGAATAGATTTCAAATGAACTCTGATTAATGGAATTATGGTTAATCATGATGTAAGGGTTTTCCTATGAGCCTAGTCTTTGAGGACCACAGAGCACATCATCATTTGCTGACCCTACAGCCAATTATGACACACACCAAATAATTGTTGAAATTCATCATCTTGTTTCTGAAATAAACATATTACTAAACTCAACCATGTTATTCAAAATATAGATCAACCCCCCCTTCCATGATAAAGCATATTTTTATAATGTTCCCTAATATTCTCTCTCCAGAGATCTTTTTTCTGGACTGATAAAACTGTTAACCAGACTTTTTCAAAATGAGAGTTGTTTACATTCTCCTGTGCATTTCAGTGACGTTGATTTGCACTGTCCTCCTTTTTCACTGGCTTCTTACTAAATTTTACCGGCCATTTAAATAGAAATAACATCAAGTCAAGCTGATGGTAGCAAAAATCACTACTGCGAAGTGTACTGCTCAGAGCTTAAATGAAAAAAAATATTAAAAACTGAAAAATTGAGATAAGAACTTTTCAAGAAATATGACAGGATAGAATACGTGAAACTTCACAGTATATGGATAAGAATTAAATTCCAAAGGAATGTTGCAAACTCAGTGTGTTAGCTTTCAAGGGCTGCCACAGACTGGGTGGCTTAAATGACAGAAATTTATTTTCTCACTGTTGCAGAGGACAGAATCAAGATGTCATGGGGAGGAAGAGAGATGCCCTCAGGGTTGGTTTCTCCTTAGGTGTCTGTCTTTGACGTGTAGATGGCCATATTCAGGCTCACACATCATTCTCCTTTCTATATATCTATGTCCAAGTTTCTTCTTTCCTTGGCTTAGCGATAGCTGTCTTCTCCCTGTATCTTTTCACAGGAGTATTCTGTGTATGTGTGTCTATCTCTAAATTCTACCTTTTTGTAAGGACACAGTCATGTTGGATTAGGGCCCACCCTAATAACCTCTTTTTAGCTCAGTTATATCTTTAAATCCCCGATCTCTAAATCCAGTCACATCCAGAGGCACTGAAAGGTAGGACTTCTACGTATGAATTTGTAGGACACAATTCAGTCTATAACAATTGCCATTTAGGGAAAGTATATAGTATAAATCCATTGTCACCTATTAACTATTTAAAGAATCATGACTTTGTGGTGGAGAGGGGGAGCTTAAACACCAAGAATGTGCTAAGCCCAGAATACACCATTTTACATACTAACTTTATGTACAGAGAATGACCACTAAGTCCTTCTGTGACAATGTAACCCATGGCAGAGACAGAACGTGCTTGGAGGCCCTCAAATCTAATCCATTTTCTGTTGAGCTCTGTGTACAGAAAGCAGTCATTAGCCTCAGTATGTGTCTTTTAAAAAGTTCCTTACCAGGTATCCTAACGTTTTGCATAATTTGTGAAGCCAGGTAAAAATAATTGCTTTGTGTTTCCTGAAAAGGCTTAACACAAAAAGGACATGTCTTTGAGCTTTATTTTTTCAAGTCTGAATTGCAATACTGCAACTCCATTTTGGCCCTGAGACAGAGTCCAAAACAAAATCAAGGCTAGTATCAGAAATTTATCCACGGCTAATTGATTGGCTCTCATGAATCAGGACCTGGCTTCGGAATGCTTCTCAATACAGCCACTGGCAACTGATTGGGGCTGACATACGAGGTAAAACTTATTTAGCATCTCTGGCCCAAGCAAAGTGAGCTGCCAGAAGCTACTATTCATCTCCTTCTAGTAAGTAATCCCTTCATTTAGGGGTTTCCAAATCAATTCAGTCCAAATGCTTGAGCAGCTAAACTGGAATCAGTGTCTGTGTTAACGAGAACCACTCTAAAAAGATCAGTCAAAGTAGGAATTGAATCCAGATTTTGTAGAACCCAAAGTATACAATTTAGAGGAAGAGAATTTCCTTTAATAAAAACCAAAAAAGTAGAAAATTTCAAATTGAAATGTATAGAGCCTCTCCCAGGGCCTCAGAAGAGTTCCAGGCAAGTGAGAAATCTGAAGTTTATTAACTTCATTAGCTTTAGTCTGGTATATCTGCTCTGCCACAAGGAAAACTGCCTCAAAATCAACTCTTCTGTAACAAAAGACCACTCCACTCCCCCTTTCCCATCACCTGCTCATGCACCACCTCCTTCAGCTCCTGTACACCTGTATCTAAACTGGCTCTGCTTCCATTGCTTTTCTTTATCCTCCCACCAGTTCTTACTCATGGCCACAGAATGGCTAAAAGAGGAGATATAAGACAGGCTGGGTTTAAGGAATACCCAGGCCCAGGACAATGCTTCCATCTTGTTCTGCAAGGAATGTGTATTTTGGTTACTGCTAGTTCTAAGATGAAATAAAGGTCACATTTTTCAGTGAATTAGAGACATGGCTCCAGGGGTTAGCCAATAGAGACCAACCATCCCTCTTTCATACCACCGAAATGCAAGTATGGAGGTTTCTGGAGATAGTGTGCAATTTACATAAAAAAAAAAACACAATGCCTTCTCAGGAAAGGGACAAAAATTACTCTGTATTTCCCCCAGATATTCAAAGTATGAAAGCTGATGTGATAGAATGAATAGGCTTTGTCCGAGGCAATGAGACATTTGAAAGAAAAATACAGCATTAAGTGTTGAATGAAACTGAACGTTACACTCCAGGTACGTATGATATGTAAAAATACAATCTACCATTATGTGTATCTAAGAATAACAAATTTTTTTAAAAAGAAAGAAACTGAACCAGGCAGTTCATACCATTCCATGCTTCAGGTTTCATCTCCCCAAGTTTATTATCGGTCCCCTCTCCCCAGAAAGAAATCAAAATTTCTGTTTCTTTTGTATCCTGCCTTTGAGTACAAACACAATAAATAAAAGGGGGGATAGGGGAGGAAGGAAGAAGAGAGCAGAAAGGAAGGCCTGCTTCAAAAGAAGGTCTGCACTTTACAGTGAAGCATCCTGTAGGGAAGTCTCCCCAGGCTACAGTTTGACTCTCCGCAATCTGTTTGCTCTTGGTGGTTCTATTGAACTTGATGTGTCTTTCTTCCTGTAATAGATGTGTGTTAGATGACTCAGAATAAGGAATTATCTGTCCTGCTTGACCTGAATCATCAATTAAGCAATGAAATATGTAAGAGGTACCTTCATATCCCTCTTTGCTGTGTCACTGTGTGTAATAGCCTAGGTGCCCATCAACAGATGGATAGATAAAGAAAGTATGATACATAGAGACAGTGGTTTATTATTTAGCCATAAAGAAGAATGAAGTTGGGCTGGGGATGTGGCTCAAGCGGTAGCATGCTCGCCTGGCATGCGTGCGGCCCGGGTTCGATCCTCAGCACCACATACAAACAAAGATGTTGTGTCCGCCAAATACTAAAAAATAAAAATATAAAAAAAAAAAAGAAGAAGGATGAAGTCCTGTTACTTGCAGAAAAATGGATGGAAATAAAGGACATCATGCTAAGTGAAATAAGCCTACACAGAAAGAAAAGTATCCCATGTCTTTTTCTGATATGCAGGAAAGAAAAAAAGATACCTGAAAATAAAATAGGGACTATTAGGGAAAAGTAAGGGGGTGGGGGGAAAAAAGGATAGAGAAGGCAAGAGAGGATAGAAGGAAAGTGGACATGATCAAAGCTCAACATATGCATGTATGGAAATGTCCCAGTGAAAAACAGTAAAGCAGTGAACCCATTTAGAACCCGCAGTGGTCATTAGTGACTGAATATAAGAAACAAATGCAATGCTTTCCAGGGCAGCTATTATAAATAAGGACAAGGCAGCAGAAATAGCAGCATTCTTCTTATAAAGAGCTCTGTCTTTTGATCCAAAGGACCTTAAATAAGGAATAAGGAACACTGGCAGAAGAAGTTATGAAAGTGCAGTGCTCAAGTCCCTTAGACCAGACCCTACACCACTATGAGGCAAGAAGGGGTCATTAAACTTGCCCAAGCTTGCCCAAGTAACACTTCCCACTTCTTAGCATTTTAACTACACCATTCATGAGGCTTTTGCTCTACCCAGTATTAGGTTATAACCCTTCAGGTCTTTTTCTTTTTATTTCTACTATTTATAAAAATAAAAGGCTTTTTTAAAGGCAATGATGTTGACATGTTCAACTTTGAACATCACATAAGACCAAACCTAGGGCTTGTTTACTGAGTCTACAATGGAGAAAATTTGTGGCATATGTTAATACAATTCTCATTGTCTTTCAGCCTTAAATTTATTCTCATATCTATTTATTCACCAGGTTTGAGCCACCAAAATCCAATAACTGTCTATAGTCTTTGTTAAACCCAAGACACCGCAAAATAATAGCAGAAACACTGAGTAGATGGTTGGGAGATACAGTCTAATTCTGGTGCTTTCTCTAAATGTAAAAGGGAACATTTGCTAAGTCATGTGACTTTGCTATACTTCTATTTCTTCCTCTGTAAAAGGTAGGGAAAGTATCTGTCCTGCCAAAGAACAAGAAAAGGGAGGAGACCTTTATTGTGTGTCTGCTATATGCTGGGCACTGGGTAGTTGTGCACACAAGAATCACCTCATGATTCTCATAACAACTTTTGTCTCTGTTTCTCAGCTTTACAGATGAGGAAATTGAGACTCAAGTAAAATCAACAAAGTGAACACACACATCTAAAGAATCCAACTTCAAACCTGCTCGGGTCAGGCCATTCAACACTTAGAGCCACTGAGCTGGTGCTAGGATGGTTGCTGAGGATGCAGGAATGAGTGCAGCAAAGAGCTTAGTGCCTCAGAGAGGATGAACACCTACCCAAGTCATTATATCCGAGTGTGTGTCCAGGATCCCCCCCACCTCACCCTGCTGCTTTTATTAAGACTGCAAGAGATAAATTATGTAAAAGGACACCACAGAGCCAACGGTATATTTTGAGTACTTGAACCAAACACTAAAGTAATTGTACTAGGAAATACACTTTAAATAAATAACTCTTTGGCCCTGACCTCAAGAAGCTTAGAATATTCCTGAAAATGTCAGCGCTTAAAACAGTGAACTTCTCTCATCTAGAAAATTCACTCACATGGAATAATATATCCTATTAAAATAGAGGGCAAAGTGAATATTACTAATTTTTCTTTGGAAACTATTTGACAACTGTAAAGGTGAAGACAAAACAGTGTCTGCAACGCAGTGAACACAGTGCTGTGTCCAATCAGGGGCTAAGACTGTGTGTTGTCAACTGATCATGATTCATCCCAGGTTTCGGTAGGTTTAAGGCTAGAAATATTCTACCACCCATATTCTGTCTCTGACCATATTTTTCTGTACAAATAAAGGCATTTCTTGGCTAAATAATATTTTTAAATTTTCATGATGCTTTTTATTTGAACCAGTAATATTATTTTTTATTAATAAAACCTTCTCATCTCATGTACCCTCGGATTGGGAATAGAGTACTGCACATGAAATTAAAACATCAAAATACACAAAGGAAATTTCAAAAGAAAGTCAAACCAAAGATTATGGCATAATTCACTAATAATTACAAAGCAAATGTGGTGTGGAAAGATGTTTTTTATATGATTGTTCCTTCAATACTTTTCTACTATTATGGGTCTTTTACAGGCAGGGTTTTTAAAATTTCTCTTCTTGTTGTTGAAGTAGTAACTAAAGGATCTACACAGAAGCCATAGGCTTAAATTCAGGGACACATAGATTCATCATGTTAAAAATAAGATGCGGTTTCAGAACTTGTCTAAAGTCACCCAATGTGAGAATACCTTGGGGAAAGTGCCTATGTGTGAACTGGCAGAGCTGGTCTGTTGACGTGCCAATCATAGGCGCCAACATCATTTGGAGGAGACTTTTCTGACTGAGCATAACATTAACAGGAATCCCTGTCTTTTTCTCACCGTAATCTTTTTTTTTTTCACATAGGCAAAGTCTATACCAGAGCCAGAGGAATGGTGGAAGAAAATGAAACCTTAAGACCTGCTGGTGAGCCAATTCTCTAGAATGTTCACTGTCTATCCTCACCCCCACCAACAAGGAAACATCAAAAAGCTTTAATTCATGCCACAGTGTACATCAAAGGAACCCAGAAATACTTAGAGCAGGTAATCTCCAGAAAAGATGAGACACTCCTGCCAATAATGTGGATTGGGGCCACTGTCATTTGTATAATAAATAATAGAGTCATTGGGTGCTTCTCCTAAAGCAAGCATTGGGTTTTATATGTAGTATATAATTTAATCCTCAAATTAGTCCTAAGTAAGTAAATAATTATCCTCATCCAATAGATGAAGAAAATTGAGCTTAGAGCCACCAGGGGGCTTGCCCAAGATAAAACCACTGGCAAGTATCAAATTTCAAGAACCATGCTTTCAACCATGTGCTGTCCAGCATGGTAACATCTAGGCACATATGACCATTTGACAGGGCTACCTTAATGTCTACTACAAATCTCAGGAAGGTTAAAACCAAAGTAGGTTAAAATACACACACACACACTCTCACAGACTCTCCCCTGACCATTTCCCCAGTGATTCTGCAGAGGGAAGCATCATCTCATCCCTGAATAACAGGAGATGAACAGAACAAGGGCCTACAGTACCACCATGGAGGCATGGAAGGGTTTGAAGCAATGAGAACTCTCACACGGCACTCAGGAAACTTCCATGTGGCCAATTCAAGAGATCTGTAAGATCAAGCCTCCCTACTTACCTTATCTTGCTAAAGGACAGTATCAGGGCTCTCCAGAGTAACAGAACAGAATAGGAAATATAGGTAGATGATAGATAGGAAATTATCTCATATAATTATAGAGGCTGAGAAGTCCCAAGACCTGCAGTCAGCAAGCTAAAATCCCTAAGGGCCAGTAGTATAGGTCCAGACTAAGTCCAAAGGCCTGAGACTAAGGAAATTCAATGGATTAAGTTCTAGTCTAAAAGTCAGTAGGCTCAAGCCCTAAGAAGAGCCAATGTCTCAGTTCACATCCCAAGTCTGGAAAATAACCGTGTCTCCTCTGGGGGTAGCAGGTGGTCAGGCAGGAGGAATTCCCTCTTACTTGTGGAAGATTGGCCTTTTTGTTCTTTTCAGGCTTCCAACTGACTAGATGGGGCCCACCCACATTATGGCGGGCAATTTGCTTAACTCGAACTATTGATTCAAATGTAAATCCCGTCCCCAAACACCCTTACATACACACTCAAGTAACGTTTAACAAAATGTCTTGGCACCCCGTTGCCGAGTCAGGGTCATGCCACAAAATTACCTTCACCAGGAGAGACTCCTTATGGAAAAAGAGATCAGCAGAACGTGACCCACTGTGCTCACTAACTGGGAAGACCATTAGCTGTGTGAGTAGCAGAGACATATCACATTTGAAAAGTGGAGCTCAATAAGCATTCATGCTTCCCAAACATTCTGACTGGTTCCAAAACTTCTCTTGGGACAGTCTTTGTGAAAAGTAATCACAGTTATGAATAACTGGAATTTTTAGAGTAGTCCTTATTAACCTTCCCTGTTCCACTCTGTAGCTACTCAGGTCCCTCCTGGTTCCTCTCCTGAGTCTACTTCCTGTCACAGAATGAGTGACCTCCTTTCACAACCACCTCTGATTTAGAGAACTTCTGACTCTGCATTCAAGATTTTTATATTTGTATGGTAAGTTTCATTTTACTAACATGGTACGCAAATGATGGGCTTTAATTTTACACTACCCTGTGGGCATCCTTTGCATGAGACCTGAACTTTTCCACCTCCACACCTCCTAAATAACTGACCATGCATATATGGCCCCATAAAGAATGCATTGTGGCATAGAGAGGTTTATTTGTCCAAAAAGACAACACAAACAGCTTGGTTTAACTATAGTAAGCACTTTATGCATATATATATACAAGTAACACCAAAAATCATATTTATTTCTTCTCTCTTGTTTTCCTTTGCAACAATCTAATATTGTGTCATATTTCAAAACAAAGTTTTTTCCCATAGGAAGGAAAGGCAGATTAAGTCAACAATGAAAAAAAAAAAAAGGAGTAATGTTGCAACATCTGGATTTGAACTTTCACACAGTTTTTCCAAAGATATTTATGTTTATTGGAACTCTGGTATTTTTAACCCTGAGCAAAAAATTTAAAATTCTATGGAGACAAAAATATATACCTATAAACAAAACAAACAACACAATGATCCCTTCCTGACTGAACTTTGAAGTATTTTTGCAACATTTTCCAAATTTGAGTAATGTATTTCCTTCTCTAGTCACTTAAAAATAGGTTGGATTCTGAGCTCTCAGGATTTATTGACAACTAAACTTAAACTCGTGTTTCTCAAAGTATGTTCCACTGGCAATTAATGCATTGGATGATAATGACATTCATGACAAGGCCAATTATTTTGTTGGGATTATGATTTATTTATGTCCTTTAATAAAAACCAGATGTTGCCTCATTACTGTCTTATACAGGAAGTATGTTTTGCAACGAATTCTGGTGAGAGCTTTTCTTCCATTACAGTGGTGTTAAAAATTGAGAATGATATTATTAAGTAATCTGTTCAGGTCAATTTTCCTAGGACTATAAACTATCAACTATAGTTGATATCAATTCATGTTTTTTAGAAATTGTGAGGCAAGATGAGAACAGAGAACTATATGAGAACTCTCATGGAACAGAGATTCCTGAATCTTATTGACAGTTTTTAGGCCACATACATA
Organism: Marmota marmota marmota; assembly: GCF_001458135.2. Lineage (NCBI taxonomy): Eukaryota > Metazoa > Chordata > Mammalia > Rodentia > Sciuridae > Marmota > Marmota marmota. Next base: position 9,135,748 of record NW_026000019.1, read on the forward strand.
GGAAGGGACCACAAAATAGCTGTGTTCCAACTTTGGTGTCTCAGGAGCTCAAAGAAGGTGGACATTCACTACCTAATACCAAATCCATTTGCTACTTGATTTTGGCAATTAAACTACGTTCTTGAGCCAATAAATAGTTAAATTGGTTATTAAATTAATATAAAGCCAGGAATGATCTTGGTGGTGTAAATGGTTTTAGAGCCAGGCAAATTCTTATTTCAATCTCAATTCCACCTTAGACCAGCTATGTGACTTTAGGCAAACTGATTAATGCCGCAGTCTAGCTGGGCACAAAATCACGAGCCACTCACAGCCTTGTAGATTCAAACAGCAATTCTTTATTCCCGAACTCACACCAGCACTCTACAAGCATGTTCTGGGCAAAATCCACACTCTCCACCGGGCTCTGAATCCCAAATACTCTCTGAATTCCGTGAGAACTCAATGGGAACTCAAGGCGCGCGAGGCAGCAGGATACGCCCTATTCCCAGCAGGAATCACCTTAAACCCCTAAACCTGGAACCGCCCTAAACCCGGATTGCCCTAAACCCCGATCCGCCCTAAACCCTGATCCACCCTAAACCCGGATCCGCCCTGGTCCTTGAGCAAGGTCACCTTTCATGCAAAGTCACTGCAAATGACCTGGGTCCACAATGGAGAGTCCTTCCTCTAAGCAACATGGGGTAGGCTGACAAGGAAATTGCCATGTGTCGTACCTACTTAGCTATGGCTCTCAGCAGATTAATTCCTTATTCAGTCTCTTCTGAAAATTAGGGTGCTAAAACATAACCTTGGTAGACCAGTAGTTTGGATTTAATGATATAAATATATGCACAGTGTCTGGTTTCAATTAAGTGTTAGTTCCTGTTCCTTGAACAACTTTGGGAATCAGTAGTAGACTTCATCTTGTCATAATTGTTTACTCACTCACTCAGGTATTTGCTAGAATGTTCTTCAATATGTGTTACCAGCAGCCTAGCCCAAGGACCCTGCCTGGATTCTGACTGGCTGGGTTCAGCCACCTGTCCACATAAGATACAGACAAAAGATGAAAAATTGAATAGTGAACCTTGGTCAGTTTGATCAAACCTTGAAAAAGCAGCTTGATTGTGTCTCTCCACTGACTCAACAGAAGCAGTTACAACTTACAGAAATAAAAGCTCAGTGATATATATATGTACATTTGGTTGTCTCGTGTTAGACAAGATTGGGGCAGGGTTCCTGACCTCCATTCTCTACTCCTCCTGCTTCTTGGATACCTGGGGCAGGGTTAGGGTTGGGGCACCCATAGCCCTTTAGCTTCCTTCTCTCAGCAGGAAGAAGTTTGTTCTTAATGGGATGGAGAGGAACAAATTTAGTCTGTTTCATATGTTGTCTCTTTATTTTAGGGGGTCTCCAGGCCAGAGGCCCTGTTGGGTTCCAATAAATTGAATTCAGTAACCTACTTCAGTAATAAGAGGAAACAATACAAAAAGGAAAATGAACTTAATCACAGTTTGGCCAAAAGAGGGAAAGGATTCTTCTCCATTCTACAAGATGTTGTAATTTATAGGAACAAAAGCCGAGAAATATATATGTGTGGATTTAGCCAGGCTCCTCCAGCCAGAGATGTTACCATTCCATTTCACCAGAAAAACATTCTGGGGTTGGGGGAAGCTTTTCGGATTCCATTTTCATCAAGAGAAAACAGAGCTGGAGAAAGATTTATCAGGAAATTGAGGAGATTGAATCTTTTAATGTTAAAAGACCTCTGTTACAATTTTCCCCATTTTTTTATCCCTCAGTATTGAGGAAATTGGGGTGCATGTCATCTGGCTGGCTATTTACTGGTGGGTCCTTCGGTATGAAGACCCATGGAGGACCTCTTGCTTGATCCTGAAAGTACCATTGCAAATTGTAGAAGAAGGCAAAATCCAAAATATTTAGTAGTTCTGCCAAGGGAAGAACTTTAGTGCTAGGGAATCATGTGTAAGAACTCTCTATAGCCACCCAGACTGGTTTGACTTTGGTGGGGCTGACAAATGGCTCAGACATTGCTAACTATTCAACCAACAGTTCAGTCCCACATTGCTGGAGATCTGTCTTGTTCTTTGAACTGACTGATCTCACATCAGGGAGGAAGTGACAAGAGACCTGTATCCCTGAGTTCGCATCAAAGACCCCCTCTTTTTAATTTTTTTTATACAAATTTAAGCAACAAAGGGTTTAGAAAGAATGGTCCTTAGGCTAAGCTTCTCTAGAAGTCCATTATTAAAGATACAAGAAATGAAAAGTAAATCTAGTAGATTTGAACTAAAAAACATAATTTCTCTAGACCTATCACCTTTAACTAACCAAAGAACTAACCAAATAAAATTAACGGTGACTCTGAAATGTATTTACATTAAAGAGTAAATAATTTACATTATCTAGAGCCCTTCTTATGCCAAACCAGGTTAATTACCATCTGGGAACAAAGTTTATTATTTCAAGAATTATAGTTTACAATGTTTAAAATTTTTAGGTACCACAGAACAGTAAAAATTTTGAATACTGACTGTTATGGTATAGATATGAATGTTCCCCCAAAACTCCTGTGTTGACGCAAGAATGTTCAGAAATGAAATGACTGGATTGTGAGAGCTGTAACCTCATCAGTCCCTCCCAGTTTGAGTGGACTGACTGGGTGGTAATGGGGATGCAGGTAGGGAATGGCTGGAGGAGGTGGGTCACTGCTGTAGGGCTACACGCCCTGGAAGGGTGCATATTCCCTGCAGGCCCTTTTTCACTGTCTCTCCTTCTTGACCCTGCCTTCCTTGAGTGGCTTCTCTTCACTGGGTCCCTCTCCCATCACAGGCTGCCTTGCCTGGTCCCACAGCAATGGACTCAGCTGCCTATGGACTGAGACCTCCAAAACAGTGAGCCAAAATAAACTTTTCCTCCTCTAAGCTGTTTTGTCCAGTATTTTGGTGACAGGAATGCAAAAAATAACTATTATACTAGTTACAAAAAATAATGCCTATTTACCAATTAAGAACATATATAATTGCATCCTAAATGTACTCTGCAAGTTATAGGGTAAATAGTATAGTTGCAAATCTCTTTAAAGTAGTTAGCTTTACACCTATCTATTTTAAGATCTTTAATTTTAAATTTATCTTGAGATGGAGGGTGAATAAATCAAGGTTGCCCTTTACTAACTATAAGGACATGGCTTACGCTATCTAAAACAATTATAAATAATAAATAAGGTATTATTACTACACAGAAAGTTTAGCAATTTGGGAAATAATTTAGTAATTTTATAACATGTTAAGGCAATAAGCATTATATCGGGACTATTAGGTTTCTAAAACTTTATACAATTTGTATCAATAAAACAAACCACATGATTGTAAAAGTAGTTCATGAAACCAATTATAAACCAAACTTTAGATCAAATAAAGATTTAAATAAACCCTCTGTTAAGATTTTTCTTAAGTAATCAAAATCCTAAAACAGCAGAAAACATAAAATTCTTGTTCTTTAGCTCAATTCTGTTTTCACTGGAGGATAATCAACATTCATTTTATTTGTAACAATCATAAATTTAAGGCCTATATATCGATAGAAACCTTTTCTAACTAGGGTGTGGGTAAAAATAAACTTACAGAGGCAAACTGGTCTCAAAAAAACAATATCTAAAAACTTATTAAGCATCCTTTTTTTTCCCCCTGTATGTACTATAAAAAATATCAAGAGTAATAATAAAAATTCTGAAAATATATATAAACATTTAGGTTACTGAATTGAAGTGGCACCCCCTTTCTCCACAGAAAAGCCTGCTTCGTCATGGCTGATTTTAGGTCTATCAGCAAAAGAGTCTATTGTAGATAAACTTCCTATTTTCATGTTGCCCTGTTTACTTGGCCACTGGCTGAGAAGATACCAGCACTCCAGGTGCTGGACACCCCCTTACTAGTTTTTCACAAATGTATCCAGTATAGTACTTCGAAGAAATATGCAAACAAGGCCTCTGAGTTGGGCTTTACAGAGATGTCTACATTTTTAAGATAAGTTACAAATGGGTCCATGATAACAGCTGGCAGGGGGAAGAAAGAAAGGGGAAATGAAGCTCTCCCCTTCTCAGGTGTCGTCCTTGAAGAGTTAACTTGCCCAGAAAAGTGAAAGAAAAAGCTGCTTTTATGTGAACTTCTGCAGACTGTGAACTTCTGAGCCCCTCCCCTTACATGCTGGGTATAAAACTCTGAAACTCCCTGAACTCAGGGTTCAGGGGATTGATTGATTATAGCAAAGGCTGTACCCTCTGAACCTGGCTGCAGCCAAATAAAACTGTTTCCTGCTACCTTCGGTGCCTTGCCTCATTTGTCCCTACAACAGAATAAAGATATAGATAGACAGATAGTTAATTTCTGAAAGTACTACTAGGGTTTATGATAAATTTACAGCAACACAACGATAAAAACAAAATTTTTAGCTCATTATAAATTCCTGTTATCTCAGGAATTAGAAACAGAAATGAGTTTTTTCGGTTATTTCTTTTGGTTTATCTCAAGCCTAGAATAAGAAAAGAAATATCAAATAAAATTAAATTTCTTGAGCTTAAAACCTCTAAGCTCTAACAATATATTTTAAATAAGACTTAATTATAAACCTTTAATAATTCTATCCATGGCTAGACTTAGTCTCTAATCTTCTTTGTAAATTTTCAAATATCTGTTGAACAATTAGTATTTATGCCATGTTTTAGATTAACCACAAATGTCACATATAGATAGAGGTAAGCATTATATAGGTATATATGTATGTGTGTGCATTAATATATGTATGTATACACGAGTACATATGTGTATATATGTCTATATATATATATATATATATATATATATATACACACACACATATATATAAATAGATACAGATATAGATATAGATATATTTGAGGTATACAGCCTGAAATTTTTGTTGCCTCTGAATCAAGGTTTCCCTGTAAAAACAAAATGATTTTAAAAGCAAATTTGTGAGACTCTAAGTAGTAGGTAGGAAAAATGCAGCAGCTCACCAACTGTAAAGTAGGAGATAACTCCTTCCTTTTTATTATAGAGTATTGGCATTAAGTCCCCAAAACAAATAGACTCATCAACAGGCCAAGTAGGTGATAACCATCAACTCAATTTAGAAAAGGTTTCACTGATAGGTCTTTATAGCACAACAAAGGATAGATTTTTTTTTCTAAAAACCAAATGAACATTTATAAACATCTGTCCTATATATGTATCTAATTTGCTCACTTTAACAATTTTTTTTAAATTACCTGTGGAAATTAAGCTTAATTAACATTTTTGTTTTTATTTTTTCTTTTTTGCAACTATTCTAAAAGTTGCTTTACACAGAATACAATAATGTTGAGCCTTAAATACCTAAGATGTTCATTCCCTCAATTGGTTAGCAAAATGTGTTAGTAAATTTTAAAGATTTCCCGATTACCAACAAAGCCAAATTAACTTTATATGTTAAAAGATGTAGCTAAGTCATCTTGAAAAACCAGCCTCTATCTCAGAGCAAAGCTGTCCAAGGAAGGGACATGGCCTTTGTCCTTGGAAAAACCCACAGAGCACTCCTAGGCCCATTCCCACCCTGCTAAGTTGTTTATCTACAGGAGAGATCTGCTGCCTGCACCAGGTGTCCCTGACTCAGTCAGGCTAGGTGGGGATCCATAGCAGCCCCCTAGCAGCCACCAATCAGCATGAGACAGGGAAATACCTCGGATGCCAGATAACCCTCCCAGTAGTTTATGGTAGTTGATAACCTGTTGGGAAACCATGTAGTTCAGCACATACACCCCTCTTGGCTTAAACCAATCAGTTCAAACGAATACCCCTTTTGTACTGACCAATCACCCCTACCCAACTTGTTCCCACCAGTGAATGTGCTAATCATGATTTGTTATGCTGTATGTGAAGTCCCTGCCCTTTTCAAAGAATGTATATAAGCTCTGCTCAAGCTGATCTCGGGGCTCTTTGCTCTTTACCTCTTCGAGGTAGGCTTGGAGCCCCAGCATGCTGGACCCCCAATAAACCCTTTGCTGTTGCATGAGACAGTCTCTTGGTGGTCTTTTCCTCTGACGTTCGCCTGACCTTTACAATCTGAATTTAAAAAAATTTTTTTGAGCCAATTTAACAGCTTTAAGTTATGTGACTGCTTATATATCTATAATACATTTTGGTAGCAGGCAACGAATATACAAACATAAGCATACATGTAATTATTTGCCAGTTTTAAAGTCTAGACTGTTGATCTAATTACTTTTATCAAGCTAAGCAGTCCTTAAATCTCAAATTTGCATTTGCAAAGGTAAAACTGTCCGTTAAAGACAAGTAGAAAATTTACATCTCAAAGACAAAAAACTTCATCTAAGGCCCAGCAATCTTGAGTCATTAGTTTTCAAGGTAGGAAGAGAAAACTGGAAAAAAAAAAAAAAAAGATGGAAAATCAAAACTGCCTGCAATCAGATAAAACAAAAATACGCAATTGAAGTGTACAGAATCAAAAAGTGAATTCACCAGAGAAAGAAATATAGTGAGCTCAAAACAAAGCAATAATAGATATCCTAGCTAGAGTTATTTCCAGGAATCCTGGGGCAGTTTGCCCAGGTAAGTTTTAATTAAACTTTGTCCAGTTTAGATCTCATTTTGTTAGAGATTTTTGTCTTCAGGCCAGGGCAAAAATAGATAACAGGAAGGTGTTGAGAGTCAGTAAATTATGTTACTATGGGTTTCCAGTGGGTTGCCAATGGACCAGTGACCCTTTTTCATGTCTTGGAAAGCTCTGCACACCAAGAATTATGGGTTGGTCAGATGCTGGGTGACCACACTTTTATTGTGGGTTGGAGGGAGCATCTCTCTTATATCTTTGGAGTCCAGAAAACTCTTATGTAGCTACATCTCTGTTGTTGCAGCCAACAGATTTTTAGCCTGTTGTCCAATAGTCAAGTTAACAAAGAACACATAAAACAGTTGCATTAATTCAGAGTGCTCTTTCTGACATACAGTGTTATGCTCGAATTCGGGACCCCCAAAAGACCACCAGAGACCCAAGATTGATGTAAACAGCAAAGAGGTGTTTATTGCGAGCTAGCTCGGTCCTCCACACGCACACACAGCAACTGGTGACGCTGAGAGGCCCCAAGCCCAGGGTTTGCAGCAGTTTTATACATTCTTTGGGGAAGGCAGGGACTTCACATACATCATAGCATCTCTTAGCAAATCATCACACACTGCGGGGAAAATCAAATAACAACTCTAAAACATGATTAGCACATTCACTGGCGGGAACAAGTTGGGTAGGGGTGATTGGTTACTACAGGAGGGGGATTCGTTTGAACTGATTGGTTTAAGCCAAAAGGGGTGTACATGCTGAACTACAAGGTTTCCCAACACGTTATCAACCACCATAAACTACTGGGAGGGTCATCTGGCATCCCAGGTATTTCCCTGTCTCATGCTGATTGGTGGCTGCTAGGGGGTTGCTATGGATCCCACCTAGCCTGACTGAGTCAGGGACACCTGGCGCAGCAGATCTCTCCTGTTATTTGTAGATAAACAACTTAGCAGGGTGGGAATGTGCCTAGGAGTGCTCTGTGGGTCTTTTCAAGGACAAAGGTCATGTCCCTTCCTTGGACAGGCTTTGCTCTGAGGTAGAGGCTGGTTTTTCAACAGGCCATGCTGGACCACAATAATAAAATCATTCAGTCAAAATTTCTCTAAGAAAAGCATGATAGAATTAACGCTGTTCATTTTCACAATAGAGATCTCCAAACACTCTAGTTCTCTATGATTCTTATTGTGTCTTTCAGACAAACTGACTCCATCCAACAAACATTCCCTGTCAGAGTCAAGGTCCAAATTTTCCTATCAAACAGGAATTTAAGAACTCCAAGTTGAAGCCCCAATGCCAGGAAAAGAAAGGAGGAGAGTCCGAATGCAGTATCAGCATGACTAGGGAGCAACAAAATTTGGGGCCCACTGGATTCTAAAAATTATTCTTTCTATTCACCAAAGGTGGCCAAGGGCAGCCATACTAGCTGATGGTTCCCTTTATTCAGGGGCAGCTAGCCCCAGGCAACGCCCCTTGAAGCATAGTCCCAAGTAAAGCTCCAATTCTGTTACCAGCTACCCCTGGCCAGAGGTCCTGCTGGGGCTTCTGCAGATTGAATTGGGTCACCTGCTTGCATCAGAAATAAGAGAAAACCATATAAAAAGGAAAAATGAATTTAATTGCAATTTGGCCCAAACTGGAAAAGCAGCTAATCTGCCTCCTCCATCCTTCAAGAATGTTACAATTCACAGGGGGGAAATCCAGGAAATATCCCTGTGTAGATGAACCCAGCCCGCTCCAGTCAGAGCTAAGTTACCACTCTATTTCACTGAAGGGGCCAGGTCAGGAGTGGGCAGCTTTTCAGTTAGGATTCTTAGCATGAAGAAACTCTGTTTAGAGTTATAGAGAAACAATTTATCAGGAAATGGGGGAGACTGGGATTTTAAAGGAGCTCTGTTACATTTAGAGATTAAAAAGATTCTCAGGACTTTGGAGCTCAGTGATGAGGAAACCTCGATCCAGTGACCCATTTCATGAATAGAACTCACATCTACAAATGGCTTTAAGCTAAAATAACAAAAACATCAAAGTCTTTACATAACAGTATGCCTACGGGCCTAGCTAGAGTTTTTGAAATCAGATTTCGATTTGTAACACTCACTGAGTTTACTAAAGTATAGGCTCCAGAGCAAAGGGAAGGAATTGGATAAGTCAACTGAAAAACCATGATGAACATGCAGAAGGAAATAGAGGAGATCACAGCAAACACAACTTTTATGTCCGAGTTCCTCTGGCTTCTCTGATACACACTGCCGAATGCCATACTAGTTAAAACAATGGTACTTCCAAGCCAGGGTCCTGTCCTGAGCTATCTCCGGCATGACTGACTGCTCCCCCTGATGTGTGAAAGGATCAAGCTAGAAATCAATAAAGTGGGATCCTGGCTTGAATAAGGCACAGAAATAGATTATAGAAGGTTTAGGTAGATAATTGGGCAAAATTACTGGAAGACGATTGAGGCACTATTCTTATAATTTTGTAGCTGGCATAACACCAAAGACAACAATTTTCATTTTTTAAGTCATAGCTTTACTTATCTAGACACAAATTATATGCACATTGGAAAAAAATCTAAATTAAAGATAAATGATAAGCTGAAAAGTGTTTTCTGACATATGTAAGAGAAAATGAGTCATTAACATTAAAATATAAAGTATTTATAAGCACATAAGGAAACATGATTAAATTAATAGAAAAGTAGAAAGAGAAAGTAAATAGGAAATTCATGAAAGGGAAAATTAAAAAAGCAAACGCGTAGTTTTTAAAAGGTAACCTTGACACCTACTCAAATAGATACAAATTAAAGCAATTAAATAGCATTGTGCCTGTTAAATTTGCTGATTATTTTTAAGTATCAATACAGAGAACAGACATAACCGTAATTGAGCACAAAACTATGTATAAAAATATTCAAATACCACATTTATAATAATAAAATGATTTATAATAAAAAAGCTGAAAACAAGTGTCCAAAATAGAGATTACAAACTAATTTATGTTTATTTGGACTAAGTAACAATATAGTCATCAAAATGATGTTATGGAAGAGCATGTAATAACACAGAAATATGTTAATAATAGCACTGGGGATATGGCTCAATGATAGAGCATTTGCCTGGCATGTGTGGGACCCTGAGTTCAATCCTTTGTACTGCAAGAAAAAAAAGTTAATAATTGATTAAGTGAAAACAAACTATCAAGTAATAATATATAGTATTCTTCTACAAAGAAATAAAAAGAAACTTTTTAAAAAATTTTGCTTTTTACAAGCATCTATATTTTTACCGTGTATATGCACAACTCTAGTCACTTTGAAACTATTTTTAAAAGATGAAATTGTTGGGGCTGGGGATGTGGCTCAAGCGGTAGCGCACTCGCCTGGCATGCGTGCGGCCCGGGTTCGATCCTCAGCACCACATACAAACAAAGATGTTGTGTCCGCTGAAAACTAAAAAATAAATACTCTCTCTCTTTAAAAAAAAAAAAAAAAGATGAAATTGTCCATTATCTCAATCATTTTTAAAAAAAACAAATCACAGAGAAAAAGAATAACTGGAGGGAAAAAATTAGAACCTGCAAAATATAAACTATTCCCTAACAAATGTTTAGAGAAAATTCTTTTTTCTTTAAAGGACATCAACAACTGGGCGTGATGGCACATGCCTATAATCCCAGAGGCTGAGGCAGGAGGATCGCAAGTTCAAAGCCAGTGTCAGCAAAAACAAGTTGCTAATCAACTCAGTGAGACCCTGTCTCTAAATAAAATACAAAATAGGGCTGTGTATGTGGCTCAGTAGTCCAGTGCCCCTGAGTTCAATCCCCAGTACCAAAAAAAAAAAAAAAAAAAGTAAGAACATCAACAACTTGCAGCTAGAAAAAATTCTTGAACATGTTTTGTGAAAAACTGGACATTTTTAAATAATTTTGTTATAATATGAAATAGCAAATATGTTACTGTCAATAAAGCAATTTCAAACTGCTATTGATTTTACTGATAGAGTACTAAGTTAATGACTTAAAAAAATACTGTAGACTCAGTGTAAATAAATTTCTGGAACGTATTTAGGTGCCTCTAAATATCCCTGTGGATAAGATGTGAAGTAGACCTGAGTGGATTTTATAATTGCTGAACAGTACAAACACTCAAGAGGTTTTCAGCCCAACCGTGCCAACATGGAAGTGCAACAGTATTTTGTTAGTGGTCTGTCTTTTAATATTCTTCATTTAAAAAATAAGATGATGACACAACTTTCAAATTTTTAGATGACATCAAACTGGGAGGTAACAGAAAAAAAAAAGAATCAAGAATCTCTTGACAAGTTAGAATTCAAGATCAGAACCAATTCAGGAAATGAGTAAGGAAAATAATTTACTTCTGTATATCTGCTGCTAATGATTTGCAAAAGCTTTTGGAATACCATAGTGAGAGAAATTTTGGAGGTACACAGGGCTCTGTTAAAATAAATCAATGGCATCTTTTGGTTATATTCCTATAGCACAGTGTATCACTGTGCTAACTTAAAAGTAGAGATTTATTTCTTCATTCATTCATTTAACTACTACTGCAGTTGTTACTACTTATACTAATATATATATATATATATATATATTTCTACTATTTATACTAAAGTTTTGGATCTCAATTCAAGCCCAGGCAGTTTATTTCCAGAATAGGTGCCCCTAAACACAACACTGTTATATACAACATTTTGCAAAATAATACAGACTATTACTATGTACTTAATAAATTTTACAAGGTATATTCTAAATTTAGGGCAAGAAAATAAAGACATATTCACAGTATAAAATAAATTTGAATTTATTTCAGGTCCAAAAACAATTTAATGGCTAAGAAAACAAACTTCTAGATTCCACTAATAGGAACAAAATAAGGGAGAGGCGAAGAAAAAAGGGAAAGGAAAGGAAAGGAAAGGAAAGGAAAGGAAAGGAAAGGAAAGGAAAGGAGGAAGGAAGGAAGGAAGGAAGGAAGGAAGGAAGGAAGGAAGGAAGGAAGGAAGGAAGGAAGGAAGGAAAAAAAACTGGATTGTTGATTGTCCACTGGATACCCGATAATTTATATATATTATCTCATTCACTCTTTATTAAACCTTTCAGAAGTAGGCATTTGTGGAAGATGGGTTGCATTATCAGCTCCAATGGCTTCTCTCCACATTGCAATTTGGCCAGTCAAGAGATGGAATCTTCACTCCTTGAGTCTGGGCTGGATTTGCTTTGGCCAAGAGTGCAACTAAAGAGATATTATGGTAGCGCTGAGCATGGCTCTCACAAGATTTTATGTGCTTCTACTATTCCTTCCTTGGAATTCTACTAATTTCTACAGAAACATGCCCAGATCCGCTGCTAAGTCATCACAACCACACTAGCCTGCATCCAACATAATGACTACATCTAAAGTACAGCCAAGATCAACTAATTCTCCCACAGTCTCTTGAAAAATAATATATGGTTATCTTTTTAATTTGTTAAGCTCTGGGATGTTTTTATTATGTAGCAGTAGTCATATGACACAGTATTAGCTTTTCTTTTGTAAATGTAGAAATTGAGGTTCATTGGAGTATTTTACCCAAAGTTAACATTTGCAAGTGGCAGAAGCTAAAATCAATCCCCTTCACTTCAAAGCCCACCCTCCTAACACTCTACCCTATGCATAACATCCAGATGTTAGAATAATCTTCTTATTGAGTTCTGCACTGAACTGGCCACATAGTAATTGCTATACTTAATTCTATACAATTTAAAATGAATCCAGGTGAAAATGAAAAGAATTTTATGAAGTCTATAAACAAAGAAAAACAAGAGAACAAAAGGTTTGCTTGGGTGGGAGAAGATAAAACTCATAAAGGACAATAAAGAGGGGGAGATTATTTTCTGTTGCTTCTGTCTCATGCACTCTGATTCCATTAGGCAGTACACCCCCTCCACCACTTACCAAAAGAACACATCAACCTCTCATGTTTATTAATTGGGTTTTAACTCTTGGTCTCCAGGGTCTTCTTGACCTCCATTGACTCACCTTGAGCTCTGGATGATCCTTGACCCCAACTATCTTCAGCATGACATTTTCTTAATTCCTTTCCAGGTATCATAGTTCCCAGGTAGAGGAGGCCTCTGAAATTTGCCTCTTCCTTGAATAACGCCATAGCAGGAAACCTCCACTCCACAAACACATACACATTTTCTAGCAGACCTTTCTCCAGAGTTCAATGGCTAAAACTGACAAGATTTCGTCAGATTTTAGCTTTAAAACACAGAGACGAGTCTAACAATTAGATTTGTCAAATCCAAACACTATCTCTTCTTGACACAATGAAGACACAGTGAATTCTAGAAAGCACGGTATGTCACATCAGGGAATTCTCACTGTCATCTCACTTGGATAACACAAGCTACTGAAACAAATAAGCAGAGGTACCAAAATTTAAGAAGCTTAAAACAACATCACTCCTCTATCAATCCAAGAACTGTCTGTATTTGAAAGTTGCCCTGAATATGGTCCTGAGGGATCCTGGTTCCTTTTATGTCATGGTTCCACCATTTTCTGAAAACATGGAGTATTTGGATTTATTTATTTAATTAATTAATCCAGTCAGGAGGTGAGAAAAGAAGATAGAAAAGGTTCTGCTTCTTAACCACTTCAGCCAGCAAGTTATGTGTGCCAGATTCCGTTAGTGAAAGCTAGTCAGATGTTCCCATAGAACTGGGAAATGCATTCTGTTTTAGTCAACATTTTGTCACTGTGACCAAAATACCCAACAAAAACAACTTAGGAGAAAAAGTTTATTATGTCTGAAGTTTCAGAAGTTCAGTGCATGGTTGGTCAACTCCATAACTCTGGCCCCAAGGTGAGGCAGAATATCATGGCAGAAAGGTATGGCAGAGGAAATCAGAACATGGTAACCAGAAACAGAAAGTGAGCTCCACTCACTAGGGACAAAATATAAACCCCAAATACTCTGTTATCTAGTTCCTTTAGCCATACCCTAACTGCCTACGATTACCATCCATTTAACCATATTGGTGGATTAATCTACTGATTAGGTTATATATCTCATGATCTAATCATTCATTTCACCTCTGAACATTCTTGCATTGACTTACACATTAGCTTTTGGGGGACACCTCGTATCTAAACCATAACACAGTCATTGGCTGGAAAATAACTGTCCAGCAATTATTCTTCACTGTGGAATTGGGTGTAAATCTCTGATGGACAGCCAACCAAATCTACTGCCATTGAATGATAAAAATAAATGAGCTTTAAATTCTACTCTAACTCTGATTTTCAACTTTCTTAAAGGTTCAGAACCATAAATATCCACTTGCACTTAACTGTAAATTTTTCACATTTCAAGTTGAAGTTATTGACTATAAACTGATTCATTAGACTTCAAGAGCTTTGAAGGAAAAAATTGACTTTTTTAAACCTTGATTTCTGTATGCCCAGAGCCTCCTGCACACAGTAGCTGCCCATGGAATATTTGTTGAGTGAAGGAACTGGTTATTATGTTATTCAAGTTTCTTTATACAACGTGAACCCAAACTCAACTTGAATTCAATGTCAGAAATGTTATTTCTTAAGAATACATTTCTTCTATCCTGTCTGCTCCTACCATGTTAAGCTAGGCTTGATTCTGTGAGAATGCAATCTTGTGGTTCTTCATTCATTTCAGTTTACACTTCTTCTCTACCTGGGTGGTCCTCTACCCACATTCCCCTCCTTTGAGAGTTGGTTTAGAAATAATCACCTCACTTCCATATCTCCCAGTAGATTTGCACCAATTAAAACACACACACACACACATCTTGAAAAATGATATGTCTCCCTCTTTTATTCCCTTTCCTCCAAACACATAGTGGTCTTATTTGTTTCAAATTAGAGAAGACATAGAAAACGAAGAATCTTCAAGAACTGATTTCAGGAGGCAAGCTTCTATGACTCCCATAATTACTACAGCAGAGATGGTTTTAGTGTTTTGTATTTGTGCTGAAATATTTATAAAACTTAAAGCCTTCACACTAAAATCTTTAATTTTTCAAGTATTATAAAAAGAGACAGAAAAAAGAAAACAAACACTAACTGAACACTTGTAGGTTCCTGATGTTAGCTCTTTACAGACTTCACTCATCAAAATCTCGAATCAACATAGCAAGAGATGAACATTATTATCACCATGTAGAGATGAGAAATGTAAAATTTAGAAAGGATAAAACATTGTTAGAGCCAGGATGCCAATGTAGACACATCTGACTCTGTGACAGGCTGACTAATAAATAATCCCATAAGATGCCCATGACCCAGTAAAATAACTTGTAAATGTTACCTTTATGGTAAAAGAAACCTTGCATGTATGATTAAGGATTTTGAGATGAAGAGATCATCCTGGATTGTCTAGGTGTACCCTAAATGTTGTCCTAGCTGGAGAGAAGCAGAGGAAATCTAACTAGAGGAAAAAGCAGTGAGAGCCTGAGAGCCAAGGTTGCCTCTAGAGATGAAAGAGACAATGGACACATTCTTCCCTGCAGCATCCAGAAAGAACCGTCCCAGCAGACACCGGATTTGGGCCTCTTAAGACTCATTCTGAGACTTCTGACCTCCAAAACTGTAAGAAAATTAATTTGCATCAAATTTGTGAACTTTGTTGTAGCAGCAACAGGAAACTAATACAGGCTCCGAACCTGGAGAAAAGTTTAATTAAGTCAGTTCAGCATGACAAACAAAACAGAGTACTTTTAACACCTTCCATATCAGGAAAAGCAACAACTAAGCCATGTCAGACTACCCAGGGAAATTCCAAATGTGAACACCCGCCAAGAACATTTTGACCATCATCATGGCTATTCCAAAGGGATATCTGAAATCTTTAGCCAAGTGCTGCAGCAGATCTTCCTGAGTGGGAGGAAGGAACAGTGTGAGGGCCAGTCAGTCCCTCAGGCAGCCAAGCCCTAAACCTTACAGAATCAAATCAAAACTCTGAACTGAACCCACAAGCCTGAGGTGGCCAACACAAACCTCAGTAGAACTAGGTGTACTTCCAGTAGCAAAACACTTTTAAACCGGGGCCATATTACATTTGCAAACCTTGGGGCAAAGCCTTGCATATGTCCTACAGTAGTCCAAGACTGGAATTTACCACAAAATGAGTAACTCAGAAAAAAAAGTTTGCAAACTGTGGGCCCAGCCCAGATGGAAAAACAAGCTACTGGCTTTGATGCAGTGCAAACGCCAGCCCTGATGCCAGCACTCGCCTTCTCCAGGATTGCAATTGGCATAAGAATGGGAATTATAGTCATTTGAATTATGCAGACTTTCCACAGCAAAGTAAGTACTATCATGATCTGAAAGAAAGTCTGTTTACGTCTTCTGTTGTTCATTGAGACAATTCTTTCTGGCTCTCCTGTCTGCTGTCCAGTGATACTCTCCAGGGGAAGTGACTCAAGCAGGAAACAACCGCCAAAGCCAAGAGAAAACAGAATCTTATGAATGAAATTAGCTTTTCTTTTCCTGCCCCCTTTTGACTTGATGAATATTTGAACAAGAAAGTTTTAAAATCTTAGTCTTCTGAAGTAACTGAAAAGGTAAAGTTCAGAAGTACAAACGATAAAGTTGTCTGCATCCTTAGGAGGTTTCCCTGTTAGAGAGAAACAATAACTTAACCAAGGACAAAACATAAACATAATGAGAAAGTTGATAGAAATCTGAAATGATTTTAACAGCAAAAATTTCAAGTAATGAAAGTATTTTACCAAAAATTCTTAATAGTAGAGGTCTTCTCAGAATGTAAAATTCCACTTATTCCCCCATCAATCTCTTTTAAATGCTAATATTGTAGGTATAAGAATAATCAAAAGTCTCTTAAAATTATTTTAATGATAACTTTCATTTCTTAAGAGGCCCAAATCAAGTGTCTGCGGGGCTGGGGTTGTAGCTCAAGGGTAGAGCACTCACCTGGCATGTATGAGGCCCTGTGTTTGATCCTCAGCACCATATAAAAATAAATAAATAAAATAAAGGTATTGTGTCCAACTACAACAAAAAAATAAATATTTAAAAAAATGTTAGTTAAAAAAAAATCAGTAGGCAGTAATGGAGCATCAAATATTCACACAAAGGGAGAACAACAAAGTCAATGCCCTGTCAAGAGTTCATAATCTACTAAAGAGAAAAGATATAAACCTGTAAAACATGGAACAACGAGGTTCAAAAAAATAAAAAATAGAACCATCACAAAGCAGTTCGTGGGCAGATGACATATAAGCAAGTGGCTTCTGTGGAGTTTAAGACAGGGTACTTAGAGCTGCAAGACTTGAAGAAGACTAGAGGATTTGTGCCTTCTTCATCAAGACATAACGTGACAGCAAGTAACCAGTGGGATAGGAAATGTCAAACCCCAGCTCCACTGCTTGCTGGGCCTCAGACCTGGCCATTACGTACACACTCTGAGACTGGTGACTTTTCTCTCTAAAATGTGGGTCAAAATCAACTCCCCACATTGCACTGGGGTTATAGTGAGAAATGTATACAAAGTTCTCAACAAATAGTAAATGCCTAATAAGACTTAAAAACTTTCATTTCCCTGGTGAGTCCGTCTCCAATAAAATTATTTTCTGGGTTTTGGTTGTAATTGTTGTTGTTTTGGTAAATCTTAGTCTTCTAAGGGGGGTACTTTTACCACTGAGCCATATCCTCACCCTTTTTTAATTTTTTTACTTTGAGACAGGGTCTTGCTAAATTGCTGAGGGTGGCCTTGAACTTGCAATCCTCCTGCAGTCCTGGCTTCCAGAGCTGCTGGGATTTCAGGAGTGAACCACTGCACCTGACCAAAAATTATTTTCTGAGACCATTGTGACACCTTTATTTTTCACAAACCCAAACATACATTTTATTTCCGAGGTCTCTTGAAGCATTAGCTCTGTAAATATTCTGCTAACTATTTCATGGTGACTTTTAAGTTCCCCAAGATGTGGAGAGTCCTATGTAATTTTATTGATGACTCCTAAACTGAGAGCAAAATCATCAAGCGCTGCTCCTAGACAAACAGAGCTAAAGGTTTCCCTGACTTCTGTCTACTTTTTTTTAAAAAAGTCTTTCATATTTCAGACTTTCATAAATTTAAATGTTCTCAAAGGCACTGGTCTTGCCACATGTTGCTCTGACAAACTTAATGACCTCTGTAGCATCAACCTAATCAGAGAATGTTAACAAGACCAGGGCGCCTCTCAGGCCTCCTCTTGGTTCATGAGTTTTGCTTGTTTCTATTGTCACGCAACCTATGGGTAAAGTGAACCATCTGTCTTAGAATTTTTCTTGTCCATAATTACAAGAGAGACTGGGTAGGAGAGTATGGATACGCTTAACACAGGTCTGTCACCATTTGTAGGGTTGGCAATTGGGCAGTGACTCAGGGCTGAGAACCAGTAATAAGAAGAAGGAAATATTTCTCTATAAGCCAAAGTGTAAATGAAAATGAAAAGCCCAGGAGTGATCACGTAAACGTATCCAGCCAATGGACAGTCTTTCCCTACCGAGCTGGATGATGGACTGGTCCTGCACGTTACCTTGCCCCATCCTCAAGCTGACATTTTCTGATTCTCCCCTTCAGTCCCGCAGCTGCCTTCGTTCTTCTTTGGGATATGATTTCCTCTGAATATGAAATATAGTGATTTCAAGTGGCCTAAAACCTATGCCTCAGTTTTGATGCTCTTGTTTATTCTGCAACTTCTATTGATGTCATTTGGAATGGAAATAAGGCATGCAAAGCCACCAGGACCATGGAGATGAGACCTAACACCACTTAGGCTGCCCAAGAATAAATATGACTGCCCAGTCAGGTCTGGGTTTCTAGCCAGCCATCACAGATCCACTTGGAAAGTGACTCACTCTCAGAAACACTGTCTTATGGGAGGACACAGAGCAGCTACGTATTTCCTCCAGTCGATGATGGATATTCTTCTAGAATAGAAATACGACTTCCAGCTGCGATCCAAAGAAACTTGCTAGGAATGTCCTTTTTAATAAAATGTTGCTAGTAGTATAGTGGTTTGTTTCATAATCGAAGGCATCTTCACATGGAGGACATGTGTCCATTATCCTGGAAAGAATGACACTTCAGTTGAGGGCTCAAGTTTACAGGCAAAAAGTCAGACTTAATGCCACAGAACTGTCCACTTGAAAATAGTTAAAATGGCAAATTTCATGAAATACATTTTGCCACAATTTAAAAAAATTTTAAGCCACAGAATACATAACTACCCCCTGGGTTAATAAGTCAGTATTGTACAAGGAAGCCAGCATTGCATAAGACTCCTTGATGAGAAGCAAAGCTTTCCACAGAAACCAACTGTTCTCTGCCTCCAAGCCTGGTCTTTAAGAAAAGCATAGGAAGAGCCTAAGGCATCTCTTTGATTAGTCACCCATGATCCAGAGAAGGGCACAGTTGTTCCTACACAGGTAGGCTGGGACAGGAGGAACTGGAGACCCAGAGGAACGATGACAATCACTCTTCTTAGTTCTGAGTCAGGGATTATCACAGTTCATTTAGTGCAAAAAAAAAAAAAATGGTGTTGGAACCCAAAGTGAATTCTTCATGGTATTATTGTGTTTGGTGAATAGCCCTCTGGAGCAGAAACAATCAAGGCAGCAGAGACACCTTTCAGAGAGCCAAGCACCCTCATTCATTAGGCCCTACTATTGTTCCCTTCAAGTGGTGCAGGTCCTGGCAGTTCAATAACCCACAATTGATGCTTCTGGGTCAGAAGTAGTCTAAACATGTCACTAATCCTTCTCCCCCTTGCTTAGCATATGGTAACATGCAATGTTCTATACTGGACATTGCTTATCAAATTGGGCATTCAAGATATTGGCCAAATTATATCATTATATTATGTACATGTATGAATATGTAACAATAAATCCTATCAATATGTACAACTATCATGCACCAATAAAAAATGTGGGGGAAAAAATTGGGCAATCAGTGGGCCAGTGTCGTCCAGGTCAGGCTCTCCAAGGGAAGATTTTTTTTTTGTTGGCCATATACACAGATGCCAGCCCTGACTCCTACTTTGTTCATAAAACATTGGGCAAGCATTGAAGGGGCTGGGAAGGAAGCTAAGTGATATCTACAGAGCAGTTCAACATGTCCACCCTTTCTCTGAGAGTCACCCTGCCATAGATGCTCTTTGGCCGTGACCATGAACGACATGCCATGGGGCCCACTCCAGAGGATCATCCACTGACTTCCCAAACCTCCTCACCATCGGTTTTCAAGTCTTCTTACAGGCAACATGTACCACAAGGTGTACTGCTCAGAGTGCTGGGAGGGCTTCCTTCTCCTCTAATCTAGAGGGCAGATAGCTCTGCTGGCACCTAAGCTGTCCACCAGTATTGGCAGAGCCATCTGTATATAAGACTTAAACAAACTCACACTGAGTCGAAGTGTGGGTGCTACACACACAATGGCAAAATAGTGGGATCATCAAAATGTCCATAAATGGAGATTGGCTAAATAAAGTATGCCTATAGAATTAAATAAAACATAGTACGTTCATTTTAAATGATGCCATGAACATGCAGTGAGATGAACACTATGGTTGCTACATGGTTAAATGAGAACATACCTGTTAGAAAACAGTGATTGTCACTAAGATACAGAATTGTAAGATATAAGTTTTCTTCTTTCTGCTTATTTGAATATTTTAATTTGAATAGTATGAATATATCTGACTTTTATAACATACCATTAAAATAAAACCTTTTGGTAAGAAAAACACCACCACCAAACTTCCTAACAACCAGCACGATTTGAATGTCTTTGTAGGGCATAGCACTTGCACATACAAGGTTCTGAATTCATTCCCCAGCACTGCAAAATAAAAATAAAGTGTTTAATTCTAGCTAAATAAAATAAATTTTTGGTCAATACAGCAGATGTGTATCTTAGGTGTAAGGCCTTTTCTATAATCTATGTATATGGTATATCTACATATTATTTTATTAAGATTAAGAAAATATATTTACTTATTTGGATATGTGTTTTCTTTTATAACATAGTATTGACCTTACCAATGACTTATTCATTTCAAAGTTCAATTCTAACCATGTTTCTCCAGGGAAAATACAATCCACTCTGTATTGATTTACTCTATGATAGTATCTAAGATGTGCTACAGAGGAAATAAAAATTGCAAGACTTTCCTTGGCCAGAATCCCCCTAAAGAAAAACTTGACTTTGTCCTCTTGCAATTTGGTTACTTACGTCTAATAAGGCATCTTCTCAGCAAGTGGACTGCCACATAAATGCATCTACAAAGTTCAGCTTTGTCCCTTGGGTCAGAGGCTAAAAAGAGAACAGTGCAGTTTTCTAGAAAGATTTTCTTTGAACACATTTTTGTGTTTGTTCCACATTCCTAATTATCCTTCACAGATTCACATTCAATTTTGGGGTCAAAGTGCTAAGGCTATTTACTTTCAAAGGACTACAACATCGCAAGAAATGACATAAAATTGAGTCCAGGTATTCGTTTTCTTCATATTGTGGTGGCTATTCTTCCCCTCACCCCCAATGAGGGCACACAGAGATAGGCATTTTGCACAGCCTGTGACCACTGCCCATTTAGGGGCCCTGTGTTGACAGATGGTTACACACCTTCACATCCAGAAGGGAATAAAAATGACTACCACCCCACAAAATGAAGATTTTTAAATGAAATGGTATAAAAATAATTACCTAGAAATATCCTTCCTATAATATGTTACAGAATAAAGCATATTGCTTGCTTCTTATTTTCCTTGGATCCCCTGTTCATCCATATGCAACCATGCTGATTCTTCCCTCCCTCAGCATCCTCTATTACATTAGCATGCAGACTTATCATCAATGATAGAGATTAGCCCGCAGAGACTTTGAGAGGGTCCCTGACCTCACAATATCTTCTCTAGTGGCCTGAAATTCAATTCTTAGAATTTCATTTT
The DNA here is from genome assembly GCF_001458135.2 of Marmota marmota marmota. Taxonomy (NCBI): domain Eukaryota; kingdom Metazoa; phylum Chordata; class Mammalia; order Rodentia; family Sciuridae; genus Marmota; species Marmota marmota. The sequence continues at coordinate 9,157,376 of NW_026000019.1, forward strand.
GAGGTCTTGAAGATTCTGGGTTTGTTTCCCGCCCCCCATCAGTCTCCAAAAATCTCATAAAAGAGCAAATCCTAGGAACTGGTAGCACCCTGAGGGTGTGGGGATAGGCTGCTAGTTTAGGGGACAGATTCCAGGGGAATGAAGCCAAAAAGCGGGTGGATTAGGGCCGAAATCTTACTGGAGGACAAATTCAATCTCAAATATAAAAGCATTTCTTCAAGTTGCTCAGTTTATTTTATTGCTGTTAAAATCTCCTTTACACTCGTGGTCAAGCCAAAATGATGACAACCCAGAAGACTGAAGTTCTAAACTACACCTTAAACTAAGCAGTACAAGGAAAGGGGAGACTGCTAAGCACTTTGGTCCAGGGCAGGGGCAGAAAAGTGCCCTGTTGCTGAACGATGGCCCATGGCCGGGGTGTTCTGTTTGTCCTTTACACTTCCTTCCCCAATGACACCATATCCCTTATACTCAAAGCAGAAGTTTCTGATCAAAGTGTTGCAAAACCTAAGAGGTCAAAAGCAGTGTCTCAGAGGCTTAACCATTAAAGGATGTCACAATCGCTGTAGCCTTGTAGCCATTCAGTCAGGGAGGCGAAACCTCCAAGATCAAAGCTCCTCCCTTTTTCCCATAATCCCTGTCCGAAGCACTTTGAGGCTGGCCCAGGGCAGGGCTGGCTGGGAGAGGACCTGATTGATGGTCTGCCTCTCTCCACTACTCTGTCTCTGGAATCGTTCCCTGGAGTCCACATTTCACATCATCAGACTCTCAATGGCATCCCAGTGACCTGGTGCATCAGTATTCTATTGGGAGATTATTGAAAATTAAAGAAAAGTTTCCACCCATATTGCCAATGATATAACTTCAGCCCTGTGCAGAAAGACAATTAATTAACCCTCTTGAGAGGCTGCCTTCAAACTTCTCAGACCTGGTGTCCCTCCACTGATCCTCACAAACCTGAGCCCCCAAGCTACCTGGTGGATTGGGGCTCTTTCTGACACCCGGGCACAGCAGCCTGCACCTTGAGCAGAGTATCTCCTGCTTCCCACTACCCACATTATTAGACAGCAAGGGCTGCCATAACAAATCCCACACACTGGGTGGCCTCAACAACAGAAATTTATTTTCTCACGGTTCTGCAGCTGGAAGTCCAAGATCAAGGGGACAGCAAGTTTGTTTCCTTCTAAGGACTCTCTCCCTTGCTTAAGATAGCTGCCTCCCCCCACAGCTTGACTTGTCTAATCTCCTTTTGTTTCAAGGACATCAGTCATATTGGATTAAAGCCTCATTTTACTTTAATTCCTCTTTAAAGACCCTATCTCCAGTGGGTGCAGTGGCACTTGGAATTCCAGCTACTCAGGAGGCTAAAGAATGAGGACCACAAGTTAAAGGCGAGCCTCAGCATCTTAGTGAGACCCTGTCTCAAAATAAAAAATAATAAGGACTGGGGTGTAGCTCAGTGGTAGAGTGTCCTGGGTTCAATCCTAGTACCATTAAAAGAGGGAAGGAAGGAAGGAAGGAAGGAAGGAAGGAAGGAAGGAAGGAAGGAAGGAAGGAAGGAAGGAAGGAAGGAAGGAAGGAAGGTCCCTACCTCCATAGACAGTCACATTCTGAAATACTGAGCTCATAACACTGTCCTCTGATCTTCTGGAAGAAATTTCAAAAGCCACAGAAAGCAGAGCTGTTGTTCTTTGATTTAGCTAGGAATGGTAAGTGCAGGCTTTCTTTGAAGACGAAGGGTCCTAGCATCTAAAATATAGAAGGGATGTTCCAGAAAAGAGAACCCTGCTGAGCTGGTGTTAGCTCAAGGAAGATGACATGAACTAGGAGAGAAACCATCCTAAACCATAACCCTGGCATGACTCTACCCAAAAGAAGTGGAGGGTCTCCTGCATTGTCACCAGATGGTTCAGGATGGGGAGCACCATCCAGTTGGATGCATTAGGGACTTTGAACAGCCGACCATGAGTAAGACAGGCTGGGATCACTCAGCCTTGACAGAGGGAATAATCTGCTTTTCTCCCAGACCCAGCAAGAGCATATGGTATTACCTTAGGGCTGGTTTCTCATCCCATACAGCCAGGCTATTCTTTTCTGTTTTTGCTTCCTTTCGGTGACAGTAAGAGAGCCACATACTGAACTCTTATTGTATAGGGAGATTAATTGCTTTATATACATTATCCTGTCTAATCCTCATGCTATCTCAACTTAGTATGGAAGAAACTGAAGCACAGAGAAGTTAATTATCCAAGGTCACACAGCTAGCAAAAAGAAGAGCTGGCATGTGAGCCAAGAACTCTGACTGCCGAGAACTTAGCTATTCTGTTCATCAATCTACCCTCAGGAGGTAAAATGATTTGACTAAAACAGTAGGCTGAGAAAACCATAAGCTTCATCTTCACGAAGCCTCATGTTCAAATCCTAGCTCTATAACCAAGGGCAAGTTCATCTTTCTGCATTTGATTGTCTCCTATTTGACAGGGGGATAATTTAGGAAAAGTCCAATCAAAGTAACTCATAAATAGTACCTATCATTATGACAATTATTTTTCTCTCCTAGCTCTGTTCTGTGACTATATTTGTAGTGATATGGACCAACAATATTGTATTGAAATAAAGAGTGGTGCCTTACTTTACAAGTTAACAGTAATTAGAACTATTAATTTAAAGTCATTCTTTTAGCTCATTCTTCAGCAAAAGTGAATTTCAGATGGACTTTTCTTTTTCACCTCCTTTTTAAAATCACTACTGATTGCTTATTAACATTGCATTTTGATTATCCCTACAGCATCTCAATCCCTTAGGAAGACTCCATGAATAATTTAAATTTCATGTTTAATTTATTCTACATGCTTATAGCAACTATTTTCATAGACTGATCCTTGTTAAAGTTCTCCAAGGCCTTGAGGCACAGGTGGCGCCATTAAAAATGCATTTCTCAGTTTTCTTGAGGGATTCTTTTTAAAGTGCAGGGATGGGCAGGATCATAGTTAATTGACAGTAGATAACATGCTACTTTATTCACCATGCTTGAAGAAATGTTGCTTTTTTGGTCTGAAATTAGTTATGTGCCAATACTTTCCACTTCCTGCTTTGGGATTATAATTGAAGGATATAACATAAGATGGCATGACAAATTTGACTCTTTGCTAGGAAATTGTTGAAAGGAGAATTATAGGGGAGAATTAGGAGAGGGAGATGAGCTAAAGAGTGAGAAATGTATATTTCTTTTTTTTTTAATCTTTTTTTTCAGAGTTTTTTAATATTTATTTTTTAGTTTTCGGCGGACACAACATCTTTGTTTGTATGTGGTGCTGAGGATCGAACCCGGGCCACACGCATGCCAGGCGAGCACGCTACAGCTTGAGCCATATCCCCAGCCCGAGAAATGTATATTTCTGAGGAGGACCTTAGAAAATTCAGCAGTAGTGGGATTTGGTAAACAGGCCAGAATCTTTTCCAGGCATTATCCAGATTCTCTGAATGGAATAATCAGGAAGATGGGGAATCCTTTTCTCTGGTGGTGAGCCCCATTCTCAAGCCAACATGCATTTTCAATGAGGTATCACCCTCTTGCCTGGGACAAAAGTGAAACTAGAACAAATTCCAAATCATATAAATGGTATATGTTTCATTCATATTTAACTTGAATTTGCAATCTCCTAATAACTAATTTGGGCCCCCTTGTAAATGTTTCCTATTTATTGAGTCAGTAGGGTTTTCATTTGTAGAAGGCCAAAAAAAAAAAAAAAAAGAACACAACAAAGGATAAACCAATTCCAATTAACTTGGTTTGGGAGGCACTGATTCTGTTATGCTCGAATTCGGGACCCCCAAAGACCACCAGAGACCCAAGATCGATGCAAACAGCAAAGAGGTGTTTATTGTGAGCTAGCTCGGTCCTCCGCACGCACACACAGCAACTGGTGATGCTGAGAGGCCCCGAGCCCAGGGTTTGCAGCATTTTTATACATTTTTTGGGGGAGGGCAGGGACTTCACATACATCATAGCCTCTTTTAGCAAATCATCACACACCGCGGGAAAATCAAATAACAACTCTAAAACATGATTAGCACATTCACTGGCGGGAACAAGTTGGGTAGGGGTGATTGGTCAGTACAAAAGGGGTATTCGTTTGAACTGATTGGTTTGAGCCAAGAGGGGTGTAAGTGCTGAACTACATGGTTTCTCAACTTGTTATCAACCACCATAAACCACTGGGAGGGTCATCTGGCATCCCAGGTATTTCCCTATCTCATGCTGATTGGTGGCTGCTAGGGGCCTGCTATGGATCCCCACCTAGCCTGACTGAGTCAGGGACACCTGGCACAGCAGATCTCTCCTGTTATTTGTAGATAAACAACTTAGCAAGATGGGAATGTGCTTAAGAGTGCTCTGTGGGTTTTTCCAAGGACAAAGGCCATGTCCCTTCCTTGGACAGGCTTTGCTCTGAGATAGAGGCTGGTTTTTCAATTCTACTTGGATTCCCATGAATTAACATTTTCCTTTTAGAATAGACCTGTGGTTAAAGGTATCCCCTTCTTGATGATGTTATACCCCCAACACTATGAGGAGTCCAATCAGCCTTGGGGAAATCTCTCTTTCCCTTAAGGAAGCCCTATACTACTAACCAGTAGGATTTTTAATCTACTCACCAAACAGATGGACCAGACTCAGGACTGACTCTAGAATTTTCTAACAAAATAGTTGGGGGATTTTTCTCCAAAACATTGAATTATATTAAATAAGCCCTAAAGTAAATTCTAAAGTAAATCCATAAATATACCTTCTATTCTCGCAGCCATCCTATAAGGTAGGTACAATTTTAGCCACATGTCATGTTGGAAGACATTGAAGCTCAAAGAGGCTAAATGACTTGTCAAGGGTTTTGAGGTGTCCTAGTGGTGAATCCAGAATTCCAACCAAAGCCTGTCTAGTTCCAGAGCTCAGGGGCACAACCCTTGTCCTCTACTACCTCTGTGCTCACCTGACTTCTGAAACACCATAAAAGCTCTGATAAAGTCTATTCCTGGACATAGTATTTTTTTTAAAGAGAGAGAGAATTTTTTAATATTTATTTTTTAGTTTTCAGCAGACACAACATCTTTATTTGTATGTGGTGCTGAGGATCAAACCCAGCACCACACACATGCCAGGTGAGCACGCTACCGCTTGAGCCACATCCCCAGCCCATGGACATAGTATTTTAATGAAAGAGAGTCTTCCAAGATTTCATGGCAAAAATTGTTAAAAAATAAAAAGAGTACTGAAGATGAATGAAAAATAAAATTCTTTGAGGTAGTGGACTGGGTACATGTGCTGGAGTTTGCTGATCTTCCATCAAAGTCCTGCTTCTCAGTTTACAGTGTTTGGACTTTATCTGCCTACTAGTTTCATTACAAGCTACTCATTAACTGATCTTTTCTATTTAAATCAAGCTGGACTCCTTAAAATTCCTGCAACAGATTTTCCTGTCTCTGTTTCCTTCCAGAAGTTGTTCTCCCCCCCTTGGAAATGCCCTAGAGATCTTCCCATCAAAGGATGGATCTTCCCACCTTCCTGGATCTGAGCTGACTTTATGGCTTGCTTTGGGCAGTAGGATGTGGCAGAGTGACATCATATGACTCCCAAGCCTTGGCTCCCAGAAGTTCTGTAGCTTCCACTTTCTCTGTGCACACTGCTACCCACCAGTGAGAGGCACTATGAAGGATGAGAGCCATGACATCCAGCCATGACAAGGGCGAGGCCATCCATGACCAGCTGAACCACCAACTGCAACAGAGGCAGAGTACAGGTGAACCATCCTCCCTGAGCTCTGCACAAATTGCCATGCCAAAGAGGAGTGACAAATGAATGGTTGATGTTTTAAGCCTTCAAGTTTGGGGGTGGTTTATAATGCAGCAGATCACTAATATGTGTCTTTTTATCCCTTCCTTCCTAATATGTCTACTGCCTACATATAAGCTGAGCTTCAAAGCCACTCCTACAAGAAATTCCCAGATTGAAACTTCCTCACTTGGGACTAAGGAGATGCCTGCCCCGCAGTGTGATTCTAAGAGCACAGAGACCCGAATGTCTCTCTATATGCCTTCCCATCCACTGCTGATGCCTGGATCTTACCACTAAAGTTTTAATTGCTTACATAAAAGCATAAATGTCTGTCAAATTTCAAGTCTTGCTAGAAGGGATAAAACATTTGTGCTTTTGATTTTTCTCTTATTACAAAAGTATAAGGGAAGAGAAAGTGTAACAAAGAGAAAAAAATTTAATAATTCAGATCCACTTGAATATAAGCCTTTAGGGAGATAAAGGAAATAATTATGTATCTAATTTCAATGTTTAATTTAGTTTAACTAAGCATACATATTTCAAATCACATTATGTAAAATAACATTGATTTAGAAATATACCTTTTTTTGGGCTGGGGATGTGGCTCAAGAGGTAGTGCGCTCGCCTGGCATGTGTGCGGCCCGGGTTCGATCCTCAGCACCACATACAAACAAAGATGTTGTGTCCACCGAAAACAAAAATAAATAAATAAATATTTAAAAAAAAAAAAAACGAAATATACCTTTTTTCCATTCTTCCATTCCATGAAAGTATCTGATTCAAAGTTGCCATATGTCCTTCATTTCACTAGAGACACTTTCTTAGTCATCTTACATTTTTCCAGACATCTCTTTCATCTGTTTTTTTAAACTATGAGGACCCCATTAAAATCTTTTTCCCAAGCAACAAATACCCATTCATAAAACACTGCCAATATTTTGTACCGCACTTATCCTTCAAGGGTCTATTAATGATTATAATGGGTCAACACTTACATACAGTATTGCTTTGTAAAGGGAAATTGAGAAAGCTGGTTTACAATGATGCCAGTGGCTAGGAATTTGGGGGATTTTTTTTTCCCCAAAGAAAAGATTCATTAAATTCATAGTAAATTTTTTTGCTTTTTTTTTTTAACCAAACACTTATAATCATCTATAAGTCTGTAATTTCCTGAGGTTAATTCAAGCTAATGTATTTTCCCCAAATAGTATTTTGTATTTAAAAAAAAAAAAAGTCAGCGAATATCCCATAATGCAACAAATTTTAGAAAGACTCAAATGAGATAAATATTTTGGAGGGGAAACCAAATTTCCTCATCTGACATATGTGGTTGTATATCATGCTAAACGCAATCAGTTGTTTAATTCTTTGTAAGAAAGGTATCAAAAACATACATTGCAGAAAAGACAGCCTTTTTAACAAATGGTACTGGGAAAAGTGGTTATCAATATGCAAAAGAATCACACTTAACCCTTATCTCTCATCTCACACCCTACATAAAAGTCAACTTAAAACAGATCAAAGACCTTGGAATTAGACCAGAAACTATGCAGCTTCTAAAAGAAAATGTAGGGTTAACACTGCAATATAAAAGCACAGGCAACAACTTTCTCAATAGACCCCCTAAAGCTCAGAAATTACTGCCAAGAGTTACTAAATGGGATGGCATCAAATTAAAAAGCTTCTACACAGAAAAGAAAACAATGAAGAAAGTAAAGAGAGAAACTTCAGGATGGAGAAAATTTTTGGTAGCTGCTCTTCTGACAGAAGATTAATATCCAGAATACATAAAAACTTTAAAAGCTTACACCAAAAAAGAAAAACCCACAACAAATAACCCAATTAATAAATGGGCAAATGAGCTAAACTGACACTTCTCAAAAAAGAAATACAACAAAAAAATATATGAAAAAATGTTCAATATCATTAGCAATTAAGGAAATGCAAATCAAAACTACACTGAGATGCTATCTCACTCCAGTCAAGAATACAAACCATAATAAATGTTGGAGAGGATATGGAGAAAAAGGAACATTTTTACACTCTTGGTGGGATTATAAATTAGTACAACTACTACGGAAATTAGTATGGAGGCTCCTGAAAAAAACTAGGAAAAAACCCACCATATGACCCAGCAGTACCACTCCTCATTTATCCTAAAGGATTAAAATCATCATGATACATGATGTATCATGATACATGATATATGATACATGCATGCCCATGTTTATAGCAGCACAATTCACAATAGCCAAACCAGCCTAGGTGTCCATCAGTGAAAGAAAGGATAAAGAAAATGTGGTACATATACACAAAGGAATTTTATTTAGTCATAAAGAAGAATGAAATTATGTCATTTGCAGGAAAACAAATGGAACTTGATAAGATTATGTTAAGTGAAATAAGCCAAACTCAGAAGTCAAAGTTCATGTTTTTGTCATATGTGGAAGCCAGAGAAGAAAAAGGTAAAGGAAGGTGGGGTGGGAGAATCTCTTGAAAATCAAAGGGTGATCAGTAAGTAGAGTAGAGGAAAGGGACCAGGGGATAGGGAAAGGGAGGGAAAGAGGAAATACTGAGGAACGATAATAGCCAAATTATATTGATATATTTTGTGCATGTACAAGTATATACCAATAAATCCCACCATCATGTACAACTATAATGTACCAATAAAAATATAGGAAAAAAATTCTTTGTAAAAGCAATACACCATCATTTACTTGACTTCCTTTTTACTCTTGTACATTTAGATTGTATGGAGAAGCAGAAATATCTCAAGAAAATATCAGCTCCTTCCACCTTAGTGTGATTGCTTTTAGATTCCTTTTTTCCCTTTTACTTTATTGAGTATCTACTCAAAGTAAAATATACCAAAAGTGAATAAGAGAAGTCCCCCCATTCCAAAATAGACAGAGCTGCAAACAATTAATTGCACAAAATATGATAAGCATTTGAATGAGGGGTCAGACTAAATGCTTCAAAAATAGTAGAGAGAGAAGGTAGGCCACTCAAGAGAGTGGTCAGAAGAAGCTTCACAAAAAAAGTCAACAATTAAGGGTTTGGGGACTTTTTGATGGCTTGTTGATTTGCTCATTTTTTGCTTACTTTAAGGATATTAGGACTTAATTTTGAAAGCATTTGCAAAGTTGGGGGAAATGTTCAGGAATCTTTTCTCATATGGTTTCCTGGAATGGATCACCTTGGCTGTGTAGAAACCAGTCTGACCACACCTCTGTCAAGCAACAGTGGAAAGTTTCCTGGACTAGGCACTTCCCCTAAGAGCACGTTTGGATAGGGGTGAAAAAGAACCCAGGGGCACCTGGCCCTGAAGGATGGGACAAGAAAGAAGGCAGGGCAAGTGAGAGCATGAAAGGCCAGAACCAGCCTGGCATCTTCCCCGTCTGGCTAGGACCAACCCTGCCACTCCCAGGCTCCTCAACACTCTGCTGTGCATTTCCATGCCCACATGCCCCACAGGGACATTGCTGCCTGTCCTCACTGGCTCTTCAAAACATGCAGGTCTCCTCACTCTCCAATAAGTTCCTGAAGTTTAATGGAGATAGCAATATTGTAACTACTGAGTCCAAGGCCTCCATTTCAGGCCCCAACTTCAGGCAAGAACAGCTGTAGTCAAGAGGGTGACTTCAACCTCATGAGACCCAGAATTACCCAGCTCAGCTGCTCCTGAATTCCAGACCAACAGAAATTCTGAGATTATAAATGTTTGTTGTTTTAAACCACTAAGATTTTGCAGTCATTTGTTACACAGCAATAAGTAACAAATACAAGGACCACAAATAGTTTGTTCATGTGAGTTATAACTGTTTATGCCTACCATGCTATAAATTTAACATGGGCTCTTGGTGGCGCTAGGTCTTCCCCTGTCTCCTCTGTGCTCTCTTTTCTGCCCAAGTAACCTTCTCTCCCTTTCTCTCCATCTGTAGGCACCACCACAGGCAGGTGACAGATGTGCCCCTTTTGGCTACACTAACCTTATGAATTCTTCACCTCAAATCTGTTTCTTGATTTTACATGGCACTGTGAAGTTGACATTTTCTGACTATTCAAAGTACACCACACCCTAGAACTCTGAGATCTGTATACTTCTGTGCCAGGCTGGGGTGCCTGGCCAATCCCAGGATAGATAACACCAGGCTGGACTGGCTAGGGCCGGCTAGGGCCAGACACGTAGGCTTACAGAGCTTAGTAAAGATTACTAAAACAATCAAGTCTCAAGTCAGATGTCACCTCTGGAGAAGAATGTTTTCTGATCACTCCACCTAACAGTCACCACCCCATACCATATCAGACTAAATGACTATTTATTTTCTTCATAGCATGTGTCACTTTCTGAAATTATCTTGTTTATTTCCCTATTAAAATATACCATGAGAGCAGGAATCTTCTCCCAATACCTAATGCAATGAATTACACTAATGAAGCTCTGGTGGGAAAGAATAAATGAACAACTTAGAGTAAATGTGACCCCCAAAGATGAATAAATATGACACAATGCTGGACATAGAGATAAATACAATAATTTTCCTGACTTCCAAGAGCTCACAGTATGATAAGAAAAAAGAATAAGAAAATAATTGCAAAACAGTAAGGAAAGTACAATAATGTGTACATAGGTACAGATAATTTCTGAAGGAAGTAATTTCTGAATTTAGTTTTAAAGCATTCAATGGAAATTTGCCAGGTAGGTAATAAAGGAAACTCTTTGAAGAGGGCCCCTTGAATTTTCATTCTGACCTAAACATTGTCCTCATTTCCATTCCCCATGGAAACTCAGGATTAAAAATATCCTTTAAGATCATCTAGTATGAAGGCTCTTAAAGAGGGCTGTTGTGGTTTTTAAAAATGTCCATGATTCTCTGCTCTCAACCCTTTGGAGGAATAAGATTTCCCCTCCCCTAGCATGTGGGCTGTACACAGTGACTCGTTCTAATGAGTTGAGTGTGGCAAAATGGTCAAGTATGACTTCTGAGACTAGGGCATAAAAGATACTGTGGCTCCCATTTCTCTCCCTGCCCTTCCCTCCTCTTATCCTTCACTGTGGAAGAGGTCGGAAGCCATGTTGTGAGGACACACAGACAAGGGACTGAGGACTCAAGGCAGTGGCCATATTAATGAGCTGTGCTCCAGGAAGCAGCTTCTGCAGCCCCAGTTAAGCCTTCAGGCAAGAACAGCTGTAGTCAAGAGGGTGACTGCAACCTCCTGAGACCCAGAATTACCCAGATCAGCTGCTCCTGAATTCCAGACCAACAGAAATTCTGAGATTATAAATGTTTTTGTTTTGAACTACTAAGATTTTGCGGTCATTTGTTACACAGCAATAAGTAACAAATACAAGGACCTCAAACAGTTTGTTTATGTGTGCCGCAGTCTGGCTGGGCACAAATAACCAAGCCGCCACAAAGCCTTGTAGGTTCAAACAGCAACCTTTATTCCCGAACTCTCACAGGCCCTCTACACACACTTCCCCGGAACACACTGCCTGCATTGGGCTCCACGCGCCAATTCTCTCAGAACCCCACGAAAACTCAATAGGAACTCCAAAGTAGCCAGCGCCCGAGGCAGCAGGATCCGCCCTAATCCCGGAGCCGCCCTATTCCAGGAGCAGGGTCACCTTTCAACCATTCCCCCTGGCAAAAATGCCAGGCGTCATTCTGACTAAACTGTGGCTCTCAACATATGTGAGTTATAACTGTTTATGCCTACTGAAAATAACAGTAATAAGTGTATCACGTGTTCATATAAATAGCATTTCTATGCAAAGTAATTATTTTGCAAAACAACAACTATTTAATTAGAAAAATGGCATCCTTTTACATTTTTACATAGCTTCTTAAAATCCAGTTTAATAGAAGATAGCTATATCTCCTTCTGCATTTAATCTCTTAGAAAATAACAGATGGTCTAGCTTCTAGAAAACTTCACTATGTACTTAGAAGAGAGTAAACATGAAAAAAAGAATATTGACTAGTCCAAGTCCTCTCTCACACCCATGACAAGTAGACACATGGGTCACCCTTGAGCAAGGCAGTGACTGGAAACTCACTACGTCCAGAAAGCCCACTGTTCCCCTAAAACCTCTCAGTGATTAGAAAGCTCCTCCCTCGGTCATGCTAACTTGGTTCTCCTGTTAGTCTTACGTGAAAGGCTAAAGTCCATTCCTAATCAGGTGTGTTTGTGTTGTTTGTTGTTGTTGGGGGTGATGGTGCTTCAATCACTGCCTGTCAGGAGAGCCACTCAGCTCCAGTGAGTTGCACAGTCTGCTGTGGAGGAGAGAAGCCGAGCTGGTTGTGAAATCTCATACAGTAATTCAAAGAATGGTTGAGAGCACCAAATGGCCTGAGGCATCAAAGGAATTTGAGAACAAATGATGAAAAGGAAAAGCAAATTTAAAAAAAAAAAAAATCACAGATGGAAGGAAGCACAGTACAATACTCCAATAATCAAAAAAAAAAAAAAACAACCCCCATTATAGTATACGGGGAAGAGGGAAGAGTGAGAGTCAAGGTGAAGTGCAACCTTGAAATCTCTGATTGTTCAAGAGAGATTTGCAATCTAAAGGCAAGAAAATAAAACCAGTCAATTAAAATTGGGAAGGAAGGTTGTTTAAAAGAGAAGAGGAAGAATGAAAGCAAACGACAATGTTAAGGAAATCTTAGAAGCTTCTTTCAAAACTAAAAAAAGATACAGAATTAAATGAGGACTGGAAAATAAAGCCATCATGAATATAGAGAATGACCCTTGGCGTCTTTCTTTTCCACTCACTTCTAATCCCTTTTCCTTAAGTAAGTGATTTACAGTTATTACCCCTTTTTCCTGAATTTTAAAAATTGCCTAATGGAGCCAGGAAGCTACTGTTTGTTTCTTTTAATGGTACACATGAATGGGCTAACGGTGGGCACTGATTCATAAAGAGTCAAAAAAAAAAATGAGAGCTCAGGAATAAAAATGGGTCCAAGGAAAGAGATGCCAGGACTCTTACTGGATGTGTGTGTGTGTGTCTGTGTCTGTCCAGGACTCTTACTTAGACTTCCAACTGTTGCCTTCAGGGTTCACCTTGAAGTGAATCAGTGAACTGAATTTTGTTTAATGTGTAAAATTGAATAAAAGATCCACTGTAAGGAAACAAAAATGAAGTGATCTTACATCTCCCAATGCTATGTCACAATTGTCCCTGTGCAGTTATAGAACTGTACCTTCCAGGTGTCCTTAAGGACAGCTATCCCTGGCCAGGCCCCATATGGATCCATAATTTCTTACTTCTATTCAGGTGTGTCTGTAGGAGAAACAGATAAATTAGGTGGGTCTTTATTATTATTATCGTACCATACGCAAACTAATAAAGCAATTCTATTAAACAACCAGCTACAAATATCTCAACAAATTACTAATATGCCCTGCAAGTGTCATTTTTGTTCTGACCACCCATCTCTCTGGCTCCAGGTGGGCAAGGCAGAATCTCAGAGCTGTATCTGTTTTAGGGTTTTTATGCCTTTCTCGTCTTATTGTTACCACTGTTGACCGTTGACGAGTCCTTGCTTCCCCAATGTTGAAGAATAACACCAAAGAAGCACGCCGAGGCAAGGTCAGAGTAGAAATTAGAAGTTTATTAAAGGACAGCAGAAAAGACTTCTCTGGGAGGAAGAAGGGGACCCAAGAGGTGGAATCCGTGGAAGTGCGGTTGTCTCTCCATTTTATAGTTTCTTTCAGTGATGGAATGTAGGTGGGAAGGCCCGAGGGGTGGGACACAGGTGGGCCAAAGAAGTAGTCTGAGCAGGAAGGACTTCATTAACACTTCTTTGGGATGGACTTTGGCCTAGGGCCTTTTCAGGACCTTCATTAACATTCCATGAGTTGTCCTGCATTTCCTGGAATCATTCTCAGCATGGCCTCCATTTTAGATTTCACTCGGTATTAGACCCGATTTATCTAACTACACTGACTACCTAACTTTAAATCTGGCTTCATTATTCTGGGCACTTTTCACATGTGTGGTTACATAAAACACACACACACACACAACCACACACACACACACATACACAGCATCCACAGATGCTTCCAGATAACTCTGTATTTACCTTTTGGCTAGTAATAAACTATAAGGTTTTACTTACTTCCCTAACTGAAAAGTTTTTAGACTGTTCCATCTATTCCCCAGTGCTGGTCTGTAGAATACATAGAAAAAAAAACTGTTGGAAACATAAAAAAAATATATAGATTCCTGGGTAGATCTCCAAAAATGAAGATTCAGTAGTTCTAGGGTAAAACCCAGAAATCAGTATTTTTACTATATTTAATATAGGAATGCAAGGATGTACAGGACAGGCAATATGATATCATTGTTACAAATACAAACTGGCTGAGCTCAAACATCAAGGCCCACTTTTACTCTCTGTGTACACTTGGGCAAGTGACCTTATCACTCTGACTCATGCTGGTTGGATATTGGCAGGTAGAGGCATCTAGGGCATTGTGAGGATTAAGTGACAACACCTGCTCATTGTTTAAATGGTGGGTACTTTACTCTTGCTTTGTAACACATTTATTACTGTTTTAAAGGCTTGTATAATGTTTTTTCAAGTAAGAAATTTTTAAAAACTTACCTCTCCCAGGGGATCTTGACATTTAGTGGGCATTTATGCAAATCCTTTCCCTCCACAGGGGATTTGTGTGTGAGGCTGTGTGGATGGCTGCACTCCTTCCTTCCTGATCATCCATGTAGCTGTGTTAGGCAGACTTTGGTTTTCCCCTGACTCTGTGCTCCTTCTGCAGCTGCCAGGGTGAGCTTCCAATCTCACAGGCAGCCCTTCCTCTTAGACGCTTGCTCCTTCAGCACTGGACTCACACCTCTTGGAAAATGAAGCAAGGTCACCCTGAGTGCTAGACCACAAGGCTACAGGCACGGCTTCCTTTCTCTTCCTTCTTGGGCCACTGGCCAGCCTATTCCATAGGCTCGCTCACCTCACCACCCACCCCATCATGCTCTATCACTGAAGGCCCTCCCTTTCCTTGAGGGGCCTTAGCACAAGTTCTAATTCTATATGAACTTACTAAACTAACATGGACAGGGTCCGTGTCTAGTTTTTTTATCATTGTGTTTGAGCTCCTACTAGTCTTCTTGGCACATAGATGGCACTCAATGAAACGTTTTAAGTAGAAGGATAAACAAATGAGGACCCTCATCCATCAGGCCACCCCCATGGCCTGGCTCCACTGACTATCTCAGGCAGCCCACCTGTGGCCAGGTGCAGCCTGCACAACAGGAGGGTCTAGGAGAAATCCACTTAACATAGAGTGCCCCTGGAAGGACTGTTCCATAGGAAACAGCGCAGCCAGGTCATTGGGCTGTCCCTCTTTGATTGTCCCTTTCACAGCTGCAGAAACAATTAAATCACCACACTTCAAAAGGAACACCCATTCTATTCAATGAAGGCCACCCCAGAGTTAAATCCTTCCACTCCATCCTGCCTACCTCTGTCCCAGACAAATCCTGCCCAAGGGGCCAGTGGATCAGTTCTCTGACTCCTCCCTTCAAAGCTTCAGGTGAATTGTAACACCTGGTTACCAGATAGGATACAAGGCAACATGTTCAAATTGATTTTTAAAAAGTTCCTATGATCTACAAATTATCCCATGAATGTTTTTTCGAACCAAATAATCCACAGGTCTTAGAGCATTTTGAGCTTCTTGGGTAAGATATACTAAAACAAATGCTATCTTTCCTGCTAATGGAGTAGTGATAGTGAAATAATGCCCAAAACTCCATTCTATCAAAATGCAAGTATTTTACCCAGTTCCTACTCCAGATCCTCAGCTCATTTATTTTCTTCCTCAAGAACTATGTTGATTCATGTTTTCTAGCAGAAGATACAGAAGGCTGGAATGAGTTTGTTGTGACATACTTTGCCACAGAGGATTTGTATTGTTTCCTCACCTGTTAAATGGTGTTTCAATATTTTGAATTCCTGTTTAAGTTTCCCAATTTGGGCTTCAGATTTTTACATAATTCTTCAGCAAGAAGAAAAAAAAAGGAACAATTAAAATCCATACTTGCTGACAAGTTCCTTCTCTGATGCTGAGAATTGTATTTGCTTCTCTTTAATCCTCCCTTACTAAATACACCTCTGAGAAGTGACTTCATGTATCTTGCAACATACCACACCCTGTAAAGTGAATGCTTCCATAAGGCAGTGACTCAAACCCTAGGATGCTTTGCATAATGCTTCCAGAGGCTTTGTATTAAAAGATAGACATCTGCCAGTTCCTGAAGTCATAAAGCTTGACATATGTCGTAGACCTCTATATAAAAGTCAAAGAAGCCATTGCTACCGGATGTGCTACCTGCATTTAATATCTGTGTAAACTGTCGCAATCTTTGCTTCTGTTGTCACAAACACACCCACAACTGCCACTGGGTATGCACCACCGGAGCAAACAGACCACAGTGATTCCATCATCAGCCACTGTCACGACATCTGCAGAGCTCATCTTAGCAAAGACCCTTCCATGTGAAATCACATTCTCCCCCCTCTAGCTGCTTCTCTTCTGCAGTAGGAATCAGGTGTCAGCCTGAGACACTCCTATCTAGCAGCACTTCCAAGTTATTTGCTCGCTCCACAAAAAGTCAACAGAGAACAAGGACGTTAACCTGAATTATTGAATTTATTATTTGCATATTAATATTATTTGCATATTTAAGCAAATTCGAGTAACACAAGTGTAGTTCATTCAACCCAACTGTTAGCTGTGAAAAATATAGAAAAAGATACCAGGGACAAACAAAAAGAATGAGAATTATTTGAACAATAATAATAACAAACAAAAGAACTATTTGCCAGGACCCTGTGATTTACTGTTTCGTTCTCGTAACACTGTCCCCCGCTTCCCAAAAGATCCTTTGCTACTTAGCCTCAACTCTTTGACTCCTAGATTTTCATGTTTTAAAGAGCTAAGGCTGGTAAGTTGAGACATATTTACATATGATATACATAATTTGTATTAATTTATCATTCCTTTTTAACTTATAATTCATGATGCAGGGTCTGTTTACAGAGTCACACAAACATAGTACTACATTTCCAGAAAGGTCCCTTGTGCATGTTTCTTTGACTTCTTAACAAGGAGCTTACTCTTTGGACGCCTCTATATTCATTTCCTAGGTGAGCTCATCTGGTGGCCACATTTTAAGGGCCAGGTATATACTGATGACTCCCAAATCGACATCCCCTGCTGAACATCTCCCCTAGACTCCAGACTCATCTTCCCTTAGATGTCTAGTAGACATCATGAACTTGGCAAGTTTTGTTCTTTACCTAAAACTGCTCCTCCCACAATTCCCAACTGCTCATGCCAATATCTTTGGAGTCATCCTTGGTATCTTCATACCCCTACATCCAATTCTGAGTAAATCAGAAATTCTAATGACTCTACCTGTAAGATATATCCATCCAGAATGCAGCCACTTTTCACCCCTGCACTGCTATCTCCTGGGACCAAGCTGCCATATCACTCACCTGGATTATTGCAAGAACCACATTATTCCTCTCCTCCTCCTGCACTTACTCCCTGCTTTCAACACTCATGCAGGAGCCAGAGCAAAACCCTGCAATGACTTCCCATCTCACACAGAACAAAACCAACATCCTTCCCAGGACTTTCCCTGTGTTCTTTCTGCTTCAGTTTCTCTGGCCTCTTTGCTCTTCCTCCAATGTATCTGTCTCACCTGTTTCCTTGGCCTGCAAGACTCTTTCCCAGTAAACCCTTGGCTGACTTCTTCATCTCCACAAGTTTTTGCTCAAATCTTTTCTCCACGAAGCCTACCTTCACCATACTATTTAATACCATCACCTGCCCCCTGAATTCTCAATCCCCTTACCTTGTTCTGCTTTTTCTTTTTACCTGGGATTTTCCACCCTTTAACCTGCCTAGTTGCTCCTAAATCTAATGAGAAAGATGAAAGGGCCAAAAAGAGTCAAAATAATTTTCAAGGAGTCAAGGATGTTATCCCTACCAGCTAGAAAATGAATTGGAAATATGAGTCATTGAAAGAGCACAGCAAAGGTGCAGAGAGGGGAACATGGACCCACTGAATAAAGAGCCCAGAAACAAACCCACGTCTGCACAGGAACTTGGGATATGACCAATCGGCACCACAAATCATTGAGAGAGGAAGCACATTAAAAAACTCGTGTCAGGAAATATGGTTTCCTACTGGAAAAAGATAAAATTAGATCCCTACATTACATCAGTACAAAGTAGTTTCCACAGAAACTAAGGAATTTAAACATAAAAAGAAAAACTTTTCAACATTAGAAGAAAACTTAGAAAAGCATCTTTATGACATCTCCATAGGAAAATGTTCATAAACAAGACCAAAAAATGTACAGACCCTAAAGGAAAATACTGACATTTTTGCTATATTTTAATATTAGAAGCATGTATATAACAGAAGACAAAATAAACAAAGTTAAATAGTATGACACAACCTAAAAGATGATACATAGAACTTTAAAAGGACTGGTTTCCAGTACTTACATATCTTTCAAGCTACTACCAACCAAAAAGAAAAGATAAATAATTAAAGGGAAACACTAATGAGGTTAAGACAATTAAATGTTGAGATATATGAATAGATAATTCACAGAAGAAGAAAATTATCTGGCCAGGATAAATATGAAAATACATTTAATCTTAATAAATAAATATGCAACTAAAATGACACTTGGGGCAAGAGGTGAAGCTCGGTGATAAAGCATCTGCCTAGCATGTGGGGCCCCTGAGTTAGAGCCCCAAAGAAGAAAAAAATAATAATACTTTTCCAATTGGATCCACAAAGAATAAAAAGAACTCCAATGATGCAAAGTGCAGTTTTAAGGACATAAGGGGAAATTATATACCCTGATTAGGTATCCGAACTGTTCTTCCTTACTTTATAGAACAATCTGGCAATGTTCAATAAAGTTGAAACTATATGTATTCTAGAACCTAACAGGTCTATTTTAAGAACAGTACCTAGAGAAATTCTCATATATATACGTGATATTGTGTACAAACATGTTCATTGCTATTTTGCTAGTGATATAAAAAAATAATGATAAGTACTTAAATGTCCATCAACAAAAGAATATGTAGATTATATGAGACAAATTCACCAAAATAGTAAATGTCAAAACATAATTGTGAATTTAAAGAAAAACAATGTTCAAAAGCATGTATAGAATAGAATATTAACTATGCTGATTTTAATAATAATAACACAAAATGTTATTGATAAATATAAACTCATCTACTAAAAGTGTCAAACAAACATGGAGAAAGTATACATGCTGTGCTGCCGGGTGACCAGAGACACACAAGCAGGCCCTGAAAAATACAACAACATGGTCACAATTTTCCACTCTTCTTAGAAATCCACTCCTATTTACAGAATGACTTTACTACTCCTTCCACCAGAAGGTGGTCTATTGTTCCATCCCTTCAATCTGCTATCCTTGTGACTCATTTTCCCCAACAGGATATAGAGGAAGAAATATTGTGCTAGGAGCCTTGCACTCTTCTATTCTTCCTCTTAGAATCCTGCTGCTGTCTTATAAATAAACCTGGGTCTGCCTGCAAATGATGAGCAATACATGGCTCAGACAGCGCCATTGCCCCAGCCTACAATCAGCCAGCCACCAGACATATGATTAAGGCTATGCAAAGACAACAGCACCCAGCTGACCTGCCGGTAGACCATAAACACACAAGCAAGCCCTGCAGGAGATAAGCCTAGCTTAACTCTAATCAGTGGAACCACCTGGCTGACCTGTGGACTCAGATGCAATAATAAGTGATGGCTCATTTAAGTCACTCAGTTTTGGGTGTGATTTTTTTTTTTAATGCAGCAATAAATAACTGATGTGTGTGTTACTAGATCCCTTGGCCAGAGGCCTGACTCTGGGGGTCTTAACAGATCAAGTCTGGCCATCCACTGCCTCAAGAGTCCAACTGACAGAGATAGATGGTGAGAAGCAGGAGTTTAATTTGGTTTGGCCAGAATGGGAAGACACATGGTCTAGAAAACCATCTTTCCTGTTTGAACAGTAGTTCCAGGATTAGATGGGGATAGGACAAAAGCAGAGAGCCAAGAGGTCCACATGTGGCATATGCTGATGCATAGTGATCCCAGCTGGTCTGGTTGTAGGCCTGGTTCTGTGGGATCCTACTGGTGTCCTGCTAGCACCAAGTTTTGTGGAGGGGGACAGTTTCTCTTCTATTTCCTTTCCCAGCACAAGGTGACTGCCTGAAGGAAGCAAAGAAATAACTTAAAAAGAACAGGTTAGAGGAACAAAAATGGAGTCAGTTAAGACAATGGGTCTTCCTTTAAATCCCCTGAATTCAAAGCAGCCCCCATCTTCAGAACAAAGATCTCCAAGGAAGGAGGGAAGGGTGAGTATCATGGGGAGAGGGCAACTTAAACTTCTGCAATTAAATTCTAAGGATTTAAAGATATTCAGATCCTGTGTGAAACCTGAGTAGTAGTAACCTGGGGTCTGTTATACCTGTTTTTAGAATTACTCTTAACACTAGAAGTGCTGCCTAATCTGT
The DNA here is from genome assembly GCF_001458135.2 of Marmota marmota marmota. Lineage (NCBI taxonomy): Eukaryota > Metazoa > Chordata > Mammalia > Rodentia > Sciuridae > Marmota > Marmota marmota. Next base: position 9,177,813 of record NW_026000019.1, read on the forward strand.
GCCCCATCCTTTCCATTTTTCTCATGTTCATACAAATACAGTAGAAGTAGACATGACTAAAAATCTGGTTTGTCATTTAGTCTAGCTCCGCAGAAACTTGGATATATTAGACCTTGACTTATGTAACTGACCTCATGAGCCACAGTGACTCAGACTGACCAAATATTTTGGTCACACCCCGTAGTGTGGTAGCATATAAACAAGAGCTGAGAGAAAAACATCAAACCTCCAATTAATCAGAACTCAAGAAACAAAATTTCTTTCATGGAAAAAAAAATCTTCCTTTAGGAGAAAATAAACCAGCATCAATGCTATTATTTAATTTTCAGATTAAGTCCTGGGGCCGACGTTGATTCAAGTTAAATTCCTTATGTCGAACTTTAAAATAGAAGAGTGGATGTACACAACTGGGAAATATTTTTGTCAAAGACTGAGACAAAAATAAAGAGTTTTCTATTTCTTCTTCATTTTATAAATAAATAAATAATTTAACTGCCCATCTCATTCAGCAATACTGATTTTATTGAAATAGAATCATCTAGGGCTGGGGATGTGGCTCAAGCGGTAGCGTGCTCGCCTGGCATGCGTGCGGCCCGGGTTCGATCCTCAGCACCACATACAAACAAAGATGTTGTGTCCGCCAAATACTAAAAAATAAATTAAAAAAAAAAAGAAATAGAATCATCTATTTCAATTCTGCCATAATTCCAAGAGTTAAAAAGCACTGGTACTGCAAGAGGATGTGGGTAGGAATTATAAATAATTTATGTAAAAAGCTGGGCCTATCCAAAAATCCCAAGTCACCATGCAACCCGTTGAAAAAGTTCCATTCATCTTTACAAGGCAAGAGATTTCTAAGGAACCAATGTTCCTGATTTTGATAGGATCTTTTACCCTAAACCCCACTCATTTATCACAAACAAATTAAGTAATAAATGAGTCTATACCTAAAACTTTGGTGAAAGTATAAACAAGTAATAACCAATCCATCTACCATCCAGAGCCAGGAATGCAGAGGCTCCTTTTACGTATAAAAGTATGGAAAGGTCCCTCTGGGAGATAAGAGGTAAGAAAGGGCATGGCAACCAGAGGACAAGATGGGGAGAGGGACTAAGAGGAGCATGGTGTGAGACAAACAAAATGAAACAGAGAACATCCACTCTAAAGCTGGTGAAGTCACATGCCAGCCAAGGCAGCATAATCAATCAAAGCCACCCTAGCCAGACATGTGTCAGGTTCACTGATGAACAGCAGTGCAGACTACCCTTTCCCAGTTACTTATCTACTAAACACATCAACAGCCCTTTTTCCTTTCTGCTTATTCTACCATCTAAAAGTGATGGAAATACCATCTGTTCATCAGCTTCTCAAGTTTAATTTTTTATAAATAATGGCCATAGAGCATCAAAAACAGTGTAGCAGGTCAATGTGGTAGAGTGAACCAAATAGCAAAAATTACTTGTTTCAAATATGTGACAAAACAAAATTAAAAAAAACTAACCATAAGGGCTGATTGTAGCTCAGTGGTAGAGCACTTGCTGAGCACTATGAGGCACTAGGTTCAAACCTTGGCACACATAAAAAGAATTAAATTAAATAAAGGCATTGTGTCCATCTACAACCAAAAATTTTTTAAACTAACAATGTTAGCAAAAGCAATATAAAATATTGTCTTATATTAACATTTTAAGTCAAATGAATACAGAAAATTCTTAATAATATACCTCCTCTCCCTTTCCAAAATAATAATAATAATAATAATAATAATAATAATAAAATTAAATAAAACGAGAAAAATGAAACCATGGAGTGAATAGGCAATGGCAGGAGCTAATATTCCAGACCCTTACCATTTTTCAGGGCCCCATCAGGAACTGGAAGAATAAATATACTCCCAAGAATAAAATATAACCCCAACTAGCCTGAATTATCTTTGATAGAGAATTTTTTTTGAACCCAGGGGCCCTCTACCACTGAGCTACATTCCCAACCTTTTTTATTTTTCATTTTGAGACAAGGTCTCAATTAGTTGCTGAGGGTCATGTTAAGCTGCTGAGGTTTGCTTCAAACTTGTGATCCTCCTATCTCTGCCTCTCATTGATAGAGAATATTCGCAAAACTCTCAGATGAAAATGTGAGCTCAGGTCTTCCAACAAAAACTAAGTGAGGCTCCAATCTCCATATGCACCCTACTGACCATCTTCCAAATGGAAGAGAAACAAATCTCACATAAGGTGGAAAGTGACCAGAAGAAGCACCTATATTAGACCACATTCCACTGAGTGAAATAAAAAGGAACAAGACAAAAATCAATGACTTTACAGTGATGAAAACACACACAAAAACAGAAGAAAAAATTATGACACACACAAAACAAAAACAAAAATAAATGAAGGACCCGTCTAGAAGAAACCACAACTCAAGGAAAATTCTCTGTTTCCCCCAGCAAAACATAAATTCAACTAAATGAAAACTTAAAAAGTAAATAAAACTAGAGAATGAAATAAGATTTAAAAAAAAAAAAAACAGTTTGCAATGTTAAGAAAACTAAGCACCAAAACCAAACCACTGGATTAGGGGTCTCTAAACTCTGGGACAAATCCAGGCCACCACTTGTTTTTATAAATAAAGTTTTATTGGAACACAGCCACATCCATCCATTTATGTATTGTCTCTGGCTGGTTTTGCACTATAACAGCAGAGTTGAGTCACTGCAAAGAAACCGTACAGCCCACAAAGCTCAAAATATTTACCAAGCGACATTTTACAGAAAAAGTTTGCCAATATCTGTGCGGGAGAATTGATATATTATTCATGAGCTGGACCCTCCTGTCCTGGGTTTTTCTGCCCCGCTTCTATACTGCTCTTTCAGAGTATACCCTGAAATTGAATGTTAACTAGCATCAATGGAGTATAAGTAGATGGGTCACTCTTTGGACCACTGGAAATTCAAACTTATCCCCTGAGAATTATTGCATTACTGCATACCTTGAAACTGTACCTCACCTTAGTTTAGACCTAAGTATCTTTAATAATATATAATTGTAACAGTGACTACTTAGTTAATGCTATAGTCAGACTTGTGCTCTTCTAAGAATATAGAAAAAACTGCCAGGCAAGGTGGTGCATGCTTATTATAATCCCAGCTTCTCAGGAGGCTGAAACAGGAGGATTGCAAGTTTGAGTCCAGCCTGGGCAACTTAGTAAGACCCTGTCTCAAAATAAAAATTAAAAAGGGTGGGGCTGTAGCTCAGTGGTAAAGTGCTTGCCTAAAATGGGTTCAAACCCCAGGACAATACTGAAAGAACAAAAGAAAACAATGATAAAGATGGAATATCAATAAAGTAAGTTGAGGCAATACTAGTACCTTATGGAAAATACATTTCTGTTGTATAATAACCTAAAAATAAGACAATAGGGAAGGAGGAAACACAGGCTCAAAGTTTATAACACTTTACTTCTATAAACATTTTATTGGAAACATATTTGTAGTAAACATTGTAAAGATTATTTATTGATTTTTCAGGAAAAAAAATCAGGCTGCAACCAACCCTGATTGCTGAAGATTTATAATTCTTGTAAAAGATTACAAAGTACTGTGCAAATTATATGTTACTACTTTAACTGTGGCTAGAAATAAGCAGAAAGCACATTTTATGCTCACTGGACATTGGACTGGAATTTACAACTTTGAGGCAAAATATTCCCATTGGACAGGCTGCAATCAACTCCTCAGACCCCTAAACCTGGCTCCCATAGCCCCCATGGGTATTTTTTATTATTAAATAGAATATAAGTTCACTATTTGACTTACAATACTTCAAATACTATTTGAAGTATTGTCTAGAAAATAATTCTTGTTCAGAAATAACATTTTTAAATGTAGAGACCTCAGTGTAATGTCACTATTTTCTATATTCTCTATGATCACCACATTTCAATTTTAATTGCTCTCTGTCCTCAAGATCATGTTAGCTAATTTAACATTTTAGCATTTATTCTTAAAATATTTATCCAACCTAAACCATGTTCTCTGGGTACCATGAGAGGTGCTGAAGACATTAATAAAAAATAAAAATAAAAAAAACTCAGGCTTTTTGGAATTTAAAGTCGTGACTACAAATGGGATCTTCTGAGGTTGATATGTAAAACTGGACTGGAAAAAAATTCTCATGTGCAAATTCTGATTGTTTGGTGGATGCCTGAAGCCTTTTTAGAATTCTAAGAGAGAACCAGGACTTGGGGACAATTTTCCAAATCAATAAGTAATGACTGTCATGAGCGAGTGTGGTTTGATTCGTATTCTATGTTCAAGACTTTGGTAGAGTTAAAAGAAAAGAGACCAAGGATGGAATATCGGAGATTGATATTGAAGGTATGAGTGAGGGAAGGGCAAGAGAAGCAGAGAAGTGTTCAATGGCAATACCTTGGAAGCTAAAAAGAAGAACATTTCTGGAAGTGGTCCACCACATCAAATATCCAGTTCCTTAAGGAAGAAGGTTTGGTAAGATGTAGTTGATTGGTGACCTCTCTGAAAGCAGTTTCAGTGGAGTGGTGGAGTGGAAACTTAAGTATAGAGATTAAGGAAGTAAAGAAATGGATACAATCTTGAACTTTTTTACAATTCTAAGATCTAAGCAGCTCTTTGTACTGCTTCATAATATATAATATTGCCTATTTGGTTCTAGGCTTATTTCTTTGTTCAAAATTATATATCCTGAAATTGCAACTTCTAGGCCGTATTTTTCTGGCATATCCAAATTCCCATTATATTATTTTTCTCTATAAACACAGACAATTCTGGGAGCCTGTCTTACGTTATTTTGATGCTACACTCATACACTCACTTTGCCTCTTTTTTTGCTAAATTATTAACTATTATTTTTGCTAAACAGTGTCCTCTATTTCAATTATATGAAATATTCTCTTCCTATACAATATTTACAACTCCCAGGACATTAGATTAGCAGTCATAATGACTCTACTCAATTAAAGTTTGATGAGTTTTGAGTCGTCAGGATCTCTTATTCAATAATTTAAGTCTTTTAAAAACCCTTTTAGAATATAAAAAATTCTGAATTTGGCTCAAATAATGAATTACATTCCAGTGTGAATAATTCACTAAGGAATACTTCATCTAAGTCACAATGTGGTAGAAAAGGAGAAATAATGTGTGTCCTGAACATGAATTCTCAATGTGAATATTCACTGGAATTGTAGGCAATTTTACATGCAATTTAGAAGAGTCACAATGCTAAAAATATAGAGGAGTGAGAAGAACTGATTCAGTGGCATGTCCACGGCCCAGTTTGCTAAACTCACTAAGGAGAACCTGGAAATACCAGCTTCACTTGCACATCAAGCCTTGTTTCAGGAAAAGGATTGTACACCATGTTTCACATTAATTTGACTTTACCACTGCTTTTTATACCTCTGACCAAAACAATAAAAATTAAATCAGGATTCAGAGACATTGAAAGAAGCCAAGTTGGAAGAATTAAATCATGCACAGAGAAGAGACACATGCTTCTCCTTCCCTGTGACACTAAGGAAGACAATCAGTTGACTTCCCTGGGTCATGGAATTTAATTAGATTTCTAAGTTCCTTCCTGTCCTAATGCCATATGTCACCAAGTCTACAAAGAGAGGAAAACAGAAATAAAATGCCAAGAGAAATTAGAACAAAGAAGACCAGCTTCCAACTCAAGCAATAGGAAGAGAGCTCTCATTTTAAAGATTAGGCTTGGGTTCCAGTATTTAAGGGAAAATAGCCCGCAAATTCATTCAAAAGCAAATACTGGTCAGTTCATTTTTTGAAGCTGCAAAAATGATCATAAATTATATTAAGTTTAGTTATGTTCTGTTTAAATGAGCCAGTATAGGCAAACCATCCTGTATAAGTCAGGATGAAGGAAATGCCAATTACATCATGAGTCATTAAGGGAGAGATTTAAGCTATGTCAATAGCTTATGTAACAAGAATAAATTCTTTTTTATTAAATATTAGTGTAAGACTTGTCATGTAATTTAAAAGTTGTGATCAAAGTTGTGTTGTAGCACACATAAACCACCAGCTCATTACTTCATAATTATACCAGCAATATTTTTTTCCATTTATTTTTATGTTCAATAAATATTTAGTCTTAATTTGGGAGGCAGTTTTTAAATCTAGACCAACCAAACAAAGCCAAAAATTTCATTCTTAGAAGCAAATCATTATTCATTCCTTAACTGAATTTTGTTTTACAAAAATCTTCTAACTTCATTCTCGATGACCAATGTAAGAAGGTTAATCATCGAAAAGACGCCAAGTCAAATTACTGACATCATTAAATGAAAACCACTTCTAAATAGATATACCAAGTTGAAGTTTGCATTTGCTAAAATGTTGAGAGAACTTTATCATATTTGCCATTTGAGTTAAGTAATAATAGCTTTCTCAATTTTTACTGTGTTCTAACTATACCAAGCATTTTACATACATACATACGTGCATTTAATGCTCTTGAAAATTTCAGATGCAAATATCATTATCCTCATTTTACAGACTAGGCAATGAAGGCTCAAAGAAATTAAATGCCAAAAAGGCAAAGCCAGGCTGGAGTCACCTCTGTTAGCCTCTGTGGGAGTGGGGAAGTGACAGATGGAAGGTGAGCAGTTGTTGAATTCAAGAGAATCAAAATTTCATGCTCTAGAAATATCAGAAAGAGTGAAATTCTATGTACCTGGTGATAATTTGGAATATCTATCAGGCACAGTGATTGATAGCCGATTGATTAAATGTAAAAATCAGTGGAGAGTGGTTATGATAGTAAGAAAAATAATGTTATTATCCTTGCTCTACAAAGGAGCAAGCAGAAGCTCATCAAGGTTGAACATTTACAGAAGTTCATGCAGCTAGTAAGAAATAAAGCCTAGACACATACTCAGATCTTTCAAAACCAATTCCAGTGTCTTTTCCTGCATGCCACATAACCTTCCCAAAGATGATTTTCTATTTAATTCAGTGAGGCCACTTACCCTTACTACTTTGTTGTTTAGATTTTTAGTGAATAACCAAGAGACTCCTGATTTCCTCCAAACCCAAACATTCTGTTATGTTATATATTGACCTTGGATATAACCTTGAACGGGATGCAGCACTGCTCCTCCTGCCTGGGGGAGCTGTCCTGAGCCTTCCTACCCACAGAACCTAAAAATAACAAAGGATTACACATGACAAGATGGCGATGTTATTAGCAGTTCAGTAGGGTAGAGAGGATCAATCACAGGTGAGACTTTGAAACATAGAACCAGCCTGACCTTTGGAAGGAACTCTGTAAATTTTTGTTGTTGTTGGTACTGTTGAACCAGGGGCACTTTACCACTGAGCTACATTCCCAATCCTTATTATTTTTTATTTTGAGACAGGGTCTTGCTGAATTACCCCGGCTGGCCTCTAACTTGCAATCCTCCGGCCTCAGTATCCAGAGCCACTGGGATTACAGGAGTACAACACCATACCCAGCTTATAAATATTTGCTTAATAATTAAATGAATAAACACAATCATAGTGACCACTTCAGGTTTAGACTGGTGGCCTCAGGGTGGTATGAATCCCAAGAGGTATATTATATGATCCACTGAGCTATAGGAAGAAAATCACAGAATTTCTAACATTTTTACCTCATCTTTTTAATTTCTACTTCATTTTATAGTGTATATGAAGCATTATCACACTGGTACTTGTAAATAATTTACAAATAAATGTATAAATAACCATATAAACTTTAGGTTATATTAATCAAAAGGTTTTATTGTGGGGATCCGATTTTAAAATTGTAGTTAAGAATAATCTGGTTAAGATCAATTCATTTGCCTTGCTCTCTGTATATGGGATTCAAAACATCTTATGCAGTGGTTCTCAAACTTTATTATACATTAGAATCATTTGGGTAACTTGATCAAAATTCAGATTCCAGGGTTCCATCCTGTTATATAACAACTCAGTAGATCTGCTATATAAGCCAAGAATCTGCATTTTTAAAAAATAAACCACCACATAAATCTGCTGCAAGTGTTCTCAAAAGAAATACCATGTCATAAGGCTGCAGTGGATTGGGGAACTCTGTCCTCCCACAGCCACCATTTTCAGATACCCCAGAGTGTTTTTATTTTTTTTTAATATTTTTAGTTGTAAATGTTCACAATACCTTTGTTTATTTAGTTTTTTTTTTTTTTTAATGTGGTGCTGGGGATCAAACCCAGTACCTCACACATGCTAGGCAAGTGCTCTACCACTGAGCCACAATCCCAGCCTCCCCCAGTGTGGTTTTTGAAGACCATGAGATAAGAATTCTTCTAGGTTGGAATAACTGCATATTGGTTTTTGAACCTAAAGCCTTGAAGAAGAAAAAATACAATGCTAATAATAATCCTAAAAGCAGCCACCATTTTTTGAGCACCCACTTAGGATACTTTATTTCTGATCATTATAAAACCATCAGGTTGCTATCATCAGCTTCATTTTACAGAAAAAATGGGTCTCCACAAGGGTAAGCAAGTCACCTAAGAGTTTCAATTACTCTTTGTATAGCACTAGGTTCAGAACAATAAATTGTTTTTTGTTTTAGTTTTTGTTTTTAAGATGCTGGGGATTGAACCCAGGGCCTCACACGTGCCAGGCAAGCACTGTACCACTCTACCACTGGGCTAAACTCCCAGCCTTTTCTAATATTTTTTCTTTTTTTTTTTTTTTTTTTTTTTTTTGTTCTAATTGGTTATACATGACCAGAGAATGCACTCTGATTCATGGTACACAAATGGAGCACAACTTTTTTTTCATTTCTCTGATTGTACACGATGTAGATTTGCACCATATGTGCAGTAGTCATACATGTACCTAGGGTAATGATGTTCATCTCATTCCACCACCTTTCCTCCCCAATTCCCCCTCTCCCCTTCTCCCTCCCCTTTTCCCAAAGTTCCTCCACTTTCCTCACGCCCTCCTCCCATTATGGATCAGCATCCACTTATCAGAGACAACATCTGACCTTTGGGTTTTGGGAATTGGCTTACTTCTCTTAGCATTATATTCTCCATCCATTTACCTGCAAATGCCATAATTTTATTTTCTTATAATGCTGAATAATATTCCATTGTGTATATGTACCACAGTTTCTTTATTCATTCATCTGTTGAAAGTCATCTATTTTTTTTTTTTTTGGTTTTGTTTTTGTTTGTTTGTTTTTAGTCTGGGTCTCCCTGAGTTGCCCAGGCTGGACTTGAGCTTGCTATCTTCCTGCCTTCGCCTCCTGAGTAGCTTACAGACTGGTGCCACCATGTCAGGCTTTCAAAAGAAACTTTCTATACAGTTTGAAATCAATCCATATCCCACAATAGTAGGAGAATTATGCTTATGATCTTGATCTTTCTTCTGTAGTCAGATACATACAACTCAAAGGTTCCTGAGAATCAGATTTTCTGTTTCCTCTATGCAAGCCTATTATCTTCTTGTTGTTCACATTGAGCTCTAAAAGTCCAGAAATTAGCCAACAATACACTGTACTGAACTATATTATAATATACTATATGTTACTGTAGTAATCTACCCCTGGACATTAATTAAAGATAATGACTCTTAAATACAAATAAAATTCAGAGTATTTACATGGAATTTTATTTCTTATGCCATCTGAAAATGGAAAGTTTAAGCTATATACTTGCTAATTTCTTCCATCCCAGAAGTTAAACAATTAAAATATATCTCAGCATTTGGTAATAGTTAATAAAGAAGAGTAGTTTGTTTAAGAAGCTTCTCCTGGTTTAAGTCCAGAGATATTACTCACCTTCCACATCTTCCAATACAGACTCATGTGCTCCTCATGTAAAAGCTAATGAGTCCTCTCTGGGAAATCTACACCATCCCCACCTATAGCCACTGTTAGGGGGCATGAAACTGTGAAGGTGCTCAGAAGTACCAAGAGTGTAATCTCCAAAATTCAGTTCAGAATTCAGCCATGTTAATCTTAGTCGTCCCTTCTCTCTTGGATTACTTACTTTGAGAGAAGATAATTTTTCCTTGTTATAGTTTGGGTCTAGAATATCCCAAAAGGTTCTTGTGTTGAAGTTTTGGTCCCCAATGCAGCAGTGTTCAGGAGTGGAAATGATTGGATCATGAGGGTTCTGATCTCATCAATGGATTGATCTATTAATGGGGTTCATAGTTGAATTATTTGGAGGTGGTAAAAACTATAAGAGGAGGAGCCTAATTAGTGGAAGTAGGGCATTTGTGAAATGCCCTGAAAGGGTATATTTTGTCGCTGGATCCAAACTCTGCCCTCTCTCTCTGTTTTCCAGCTGCCATGAGGTGAGCAGCTTTGCTCTATCACACCTTTCTACCATGGGTCAAAACAGTGGAGGTCCAAAAACCAGAGTCAGCTGACCATGAACTGAAACTTCTTGCCTCTTTAAGTTGTTTTTCACAATGTATTTTATCACAGTGACAGTAGCCTGACTACTACAAACCAAAGGGTAGGCTGAAAGCAAGATGGAAGAACTGAGACTGCAGCCAATAGCCATGTGACTGAGCCATCTTGAGCTAATGATGTGCCATCTTGGAAGTAGGCCCTAAAGCCCAAATCATGTGTTTAGATGATGGAGACCTGACTGACATTTTGACTATGATCTCACGAACAACCCTAGGCCAATACAACCCAGTTATCCTGCACCCAGATTCCTGACCCTCAGAAAATATGAGGTAATGTTTGTTGTTTCAACCCTAAATACACATATACAACGACAATGCTACTAGGACTCACCTCTGAGATAGTGCCCAAACCACCCATCAGAGAGTTGTCCTAGCAGCAATTCTGGCCTGAACCCTAAAGTAGTGTTTTGTCATTTTGTTTTAGGAACTTCTTGGTTGTATCAGCAACCCCCAAAATGGGTGTAAGAAGTAACCTCCTCTCCCGCAGCTTTCCTGTGCCTAATCAGGAGGGGAATGGTAAGTGCTGGCATGAGTCAGTCTTTAACCATACATTCATTGTTAAATGCTAGCACCTCGTATCATATTTTTCTAACCCTGAACTATTCCCCAAGTTCACATTTTAGTGGCCTACATGTAATCTACCCATAATGAAGACAGGTGTCCTTGATCCCCAGCCTCTAGGAGCTTCTTGGAGTCTGGGAGGAAATTAGGTTGACCTTTGTGATCTCTGTGAAGGCAACATCCATGCTACTGGGCCATTTCTGCATTCCACTTTGTTGAGATTCCTGGGAATTTACAGAAACAGACAATGAAGATGAATCATGTCTTTCATTTGGGCCCCAAAGAAATCCAGGTAAATAAAAGAGGATTCTAATTATTCAAATGAGGAAATTCTGTCTTTGGACCTTAATGATACCTCTTTGTGACTGTAACTATGACCAGTAAGTTCTTTGGCTGGTGCAGCGTGCCAATGTAATAAGATAAGAATCAGCCTTGTTTTAACTTGCTCCACATGGGCCTGGGGCACATCCTCACCACAGAGTTCATTCTCTGACTTCAAAGAGAACTCTGTTTGTGCAGCCGTGATGCTTCAGAATTGAAGGATAAAGCTAAATAAGTATATGCCAGCATATAATGATGGTTGGAAAGATTGTTGTTAATGTAACAGTTCTATATTTTGCAAGTCATAGTGGTTTTTTTTTTTAATGTGCTGCCCACATGAAATGGCTCAGATACAATCTAGTAGTCTTTTTGATAAAGATTTCTCCTTTTTCAGTTCACTACCCTTTATTTTATGTGGCATTGAATTTCAACAGTATGAGCATTTGGTAATTTATTATTTCAACAGTCTTTTGGTAATTTATTATTAACTTATTTCATAGGCAAGAGCAGAGTATGAAATAACTTTTGTTGTCCTTTAGGTTTTAATAGTTGTTTTTCTATGTGTGTAAAACTCTCTTTATTGTGCTGTAAATGCATCTGTGAGGAGCTGTGACACCTTCTTTACCCCTCTGTGAGTGCCCCCATCTCCACTCTTCCAAACATGCCCAGGCTGAACCATTCTGCCATTAGCTAGCTTTGGGACAGTAGGTCTCAATTTCCCCAACTTTACATAGGAAGGACTAAATGGTGGCAAAAGTTCCTTCCATGGTCATGTTCTAGGAACACAAAATTTTCTGGGTTTCTTTTTAGAAAAAAAAAAAATCTTGTGAAAAATTAACTCTCAGAGCTACAGCTACAAAACTTCAATAAAATAAAAATAGACTGGTCCTGATAACTTTCCAACATTTCCTCCAATTGTTGGCATCTCTTCAGAGAATTCAGCCTCTTCTTTTCAGCCTCTGCATCTTTTTACCTCCCACTCTCCAAGGTAAGGCTCTCTGTGCACTGTATTCCGTGGCTGAGCGAAGTTCGGCGTGGGCAGCTGAAAAACCAACACTGCAGCACTTAGAGTTGTTTGCAGTCTGTCTGTAGCCATTGGATATGGTCTGTGGGCTGAGTACATGTGAACACATCACACTGGTCCATGCAGACAGTCGTCTTCTCTTTTAATTAAATATCTTCTCCCTCCTTTCAAAATAGGACTGTGTGAACCCTGTTGTTTTAGCTTGCTCTCCTATTCATCAGGGGTTACAGACTGATCACCCACAGACTTTGGTCATACAGATGTTTTATTTGTCCACCCCATTCCAAGAGGACTAACCATCCAAGCTTGCCCTGGAGTCTCCCTGTTTTAGCCCTGAAAGATCTGTCCCAGGAAACCCCTCAGCCTCCAGGTAAACCAGATGGACAGTTACCCTATTAAAGATGTTGGCCCAAGAGTTTTGTGGTGTGGTATGTGTGAGACTTGGGGTTTATTTATTTGTTGGAGGGGTGGGGTTATCAATATTTAAACATCAGATGATTTCACAGAAAAATGCAGAATTCTGGCTTCTCTTTTTAAAAATTTGAATATCTGATACCACAGGACCCTCTTTTGTGGCAACAATAAGCAGGAACCGAGTAACAGCTGTCCCATTAGACAAGTCATGCCATTTCCAGGGTCCCAAAAGCCCTGTCACTCCATGCCACTTCCCCCAGAGAGAGGCTGGACTGTAGCCCCAATTATTGCCCTCTAGCCATTGTTTTCCTTGTGGTGAAGTAGAAAGTAAAATGTTCTCTATATCTATGTCTCTATCATACATGAAGAAATGAAAGATCTACCAGAAGGAGAAAATATATTTTTTGTGTATGGAAGTGAAGAAATTCCTACCCATTCACAGACTGGGCCTCTGCATCTGGGTATGCAGCACACTGGCCTGCCTGCTTTGAAGTCCCAACAAACATGATGTGCTCTGCCATTTGCAGTTGAGGACTGGTGAGATTACTCTCTTTATTTGGCAATTTGGCAGTCTTGGCTAATATGCATAGGCTGTCACTCCCTGGAAATATTATTAAACAATGTCTTAAATACTTGGTCCTTCCTAACAGGAATTACTCAGTACCTCACATTCCTTCTGCCCCTTGTAAAAATCAGATTAACCTTATCTTTCCCATGAGGGATTTCTTCAGTGCCAACCTAATTAATTTCTGTGCTTCGTTAATTTTGAATTCATTAAGGACTCTAGGCAAACACAAATAATCTATGCTTAGTAATCAATTTTAATATTCTTTCACACAGAAACATTTATTAAATGCTTGTCTCCTACATTAAAAAATTGTGTCAGACGTTACCTTATCTGTGTTTGCCAGGAATTGTTTCTCATCTGTAAATCCTAAACAAGTAACTAATCTTTGGGGAATAAAGAGCCTCAGCTTTGTGCAAGCAGGAATGGTACCTTTCTTTAATTTTCTCATCTTTTTTGTTTGTTTGTTTATTTGTTTAAAGATCTTAATTGTTTTTATTTTCTTGGGCAACACTTCATTGGATAAAATAGAATAAATGTTCCAGCTCATCATTTTAATCTCAACCAAAAGCCCATAGTGAGAACTCAAGTAGCATTAATTGAATGAATTAGTGAATGAATGAATAAATGCTTGAGTAAATAAATGGTGCAAAAAGTGTAGGTTTTTGAAGTTGGGAACATTTGAACTCAAATTATCATTTTTAATCTCAGCATTTCTGCCCTTTATTTGCCAGATGTCTTGGAACAAGCAGTTTATCTCAGTATTATACTTCCTGTGCTCATAAGCTATAAGGATTAACTGAGAATCATAGGCACCTCAGATTATGGCCTAGCACACAGTAGGTACTCACTAAAGAGAGATCACAGAGTCCTTCAAATTGCAGAGAAAGAATGGAGAAATCCTTAAGCTACCTCTAAGGAAGTACTTAAAAGGTACAATGTAAAAGTTTCAAAGTTTCTTAAATCTGATAAAATCACATTCTTAAAAAGCACCTTTGTTTAGGTTTTTCTGTATCTCTATATTTTCAGATGAGCAGAGGCTCCCAAATCATTATTTCACATTGATTATATTTAAAGTAGGGTTTTAAATATGTAAAACAGATAAACCAACAGTATCTAGAATTGCAATGAGCTTTTTAATATTAAAATACATGCATCTGCAAGGTTAAGAAAGAAAAGAATTTGTGGGGTTTTATCCTTCTAATAATATGTATTAAGATATATATTATATATTATATATATATTATATATATATATATATTGCATAATGTGACCAGTATAAAGTATATTTTAGTATATATGGTATATTTTATGCAAATAAGTAATAAACAGATTCACATAAATAGATAAGCCTTTATGGATTTCGCATACTAAAAATGAAATCAGGTGATGGATTTCTTGGCCAATACAAAATCCCCCATCTGTGATTCAGCCCAATTAAACCCTTCTTTGTTTTATAACCTCCGCCTTATGTTAAAATTAAATGTTCATGACCAGCAATGGAAAACAGTGCCCAAGCTGACCAGTCTTACATTTTCTTGCAGAGCTACAAGGTGTGAACAATTTCACTCTCCAGAAGATCCCAGGTTACAACTTTATCATCTGAAGAGATGTTGCTGCTACTCATGGTCACAAACCTAAGCTATTGCATGAAAATACTTCCTGAAACATGTATGCCACCCGTCAGGATTGCGCAGAATATACACTTTACTCTTTGGCTCATTTTTACTGTGACCTCATTGCCTGGTATACAGGAACTTGAAGATTCACTTCCTTTTTTGAAATCACTGTCTCTCCAGCCTCTTGCCACTGTACAGGCATATGGAGGATTGGCCCTCGACAGCCATTCTAACTCCATTCTGATGTGGCTGACTTGTGTGCTACAGTGACTTGAAACCTAAAAACCACATCTCCCAGACGTTCAAGCAGCCAAGATTTTAGCTGATCTCACCACTCAGGTGTTACTGGCTTGAAAGCGGGAATATCAAATCAGCAGGAGGATAAGTTTCAGCGGCCATTGCTCTTTCTGCGGGCCAGTACTGGATGGCAGTGCTCGGTTCCAGTTCCTGATAGTGCTGACCTTCTTATGCTAGCTTTCTGGTTGGCAGTGGTAGTGTGGTCCTGGAGCTGGTAGCTGACACCTCAGCATCCCAGTTTAGCCATAGGTCTTTCTGAGGAAGAATAGTCTCTCCTACCATAGTCCACCAGTGTGTAGCTTTTGAGGTTTTTCCTGACAGCTCAGCATGAGCTGATTCTGTAGCTTTCTCTATGATTATGTGAACCCCAGTCTAAATAGCTAGAGTGGACTCTCTTCTGGTCATTGGATCTTGACAGACACACCCCTGAACCCCTCACTATTGGGAATCTCTTCAACCCTGATATCAGTTGAGAGATAGGCTTATCTGTTCAGTCACTCCACAAACCTTGGGCCTGGAACTGTCTTAGATGGTGGGGATGTTGTAATAAAAAAAAAAAAAAACGGAGAGTATTCATTTAAGGTGGAGAAAACAAAAAGATAACTTCAAAGATAAATGTAATGCAGAAACCTACACAGAGAAACAAGATAGCAAGTAACTCTGGCAGGCAGGAGGGTCATGTAGGATAGGGTGATCAGGGGAGACTCTCTGAGCAAGTGACATTGGAGCAGAGACCTGAGCAACAAGTAAACAGTGACCTGCAAACAGAGCTTTCCAGGAGCAAGTTCTACAAGGAAAAGGTCAGAAGGTGAGAATGAGCACATAATGTATGAAAGGAAGAGAAAAAGGCCCACGGCCTGGAGCTTAATGAACACAGAAAAACAAGGTAGGAGCCTTTCACACTGGCTTATCTGTGGAGCACCTACTATGCACTGGGTACCATTCAGGGTGCCTATATTACATGAGTGGAAAGTGGACAAAAATTCCTGTTCTCCCAGAGATTATATCCTAGCAGTGGTGAAGGGAAGAACAATAAAAAATAAACATGTGAAATACATACTGTGTCAGATCAGTGATTCTCAGCAAGAATTTTTTCCCACAGGAGATATTTTGTGAATGAAGAGAGACATTTGCTGTCACAACTGAACCACTTGGGCAGGGATATTCAGTGGGTAGAGAGTCAGGATGCTGCTAAACATCTACAGTGCGCAGGTCACTCCCCACAGCAAAGGATTATTCCGAAGTGTCAATAGTGCCTAAGCTGAGGAGCTCTGTACTAGATGGTAACAAGAGTTCAGAGCAAGGTGATGGAGAGTACTTGGAGGCAGGGTGGCCGGGTGGGAGCAGTTCAGGGAAGCAGTCTCTAGGTAGATGCCAACTGAACAAAACCCCAAAGGAGGAAGATGAGCCACACAGATACCTTCAGGAAGAGCATCACAGGACAGGAAATGGCAGATGAAAAGACCCAAGGGAAGAACATGTTAGGCAAGGTCAGGGAGGACAAGGAGACCAAGGTGGCAAAGTAAAGTCAGCAAAAGGAAGAGGAACAGAAAGGCTGTAGAAAAGGCTGTGGTGTGTTTGGTGCTATGTGATAGCTGACTCCATTTTTAAAAGGATCACTTTGGCTGCTGTGAGGAAAATGGGTAATAAGAGAACAAGGGAAGAGAGCACAGTAAGGATAATACCAAATTTCGGGTGTGAGCAAGTGGAAGGCCTGAGCTGCTCTGCACCGTGATGGGAGAACCATGGGAGAAGCAGTTTGGGGAGACGATGGAGACCAGGCATCCCAGGTGGACATGCGGGGTTTGAAATATGTACTAGAAATCCAAACAGAGATGTCACAGACCATAGAGTATGAATCTAAGGCTTAAGAGATGAAGCTGGGCTGGATATGCATATCTAGCAAAGTCAATGAATAGAGAAGTCTGAGGCTGGGAGTGAAGCAAGCCCAGTTTTGCAGAGTATCATGAAAATGTTTAAAATATATGGTCAATATGATGCTAAAAAAAAGACTAGATATATCATAATCCTGCTTGTAAAATGAAAGACTGTTTTTTTGCCTTTATATATTTATCTTTCAAATGGATAATTATAACTATTACTTCCTTAGGGAAAAACTAAAACCAAGATACTTAAAGCAATAGTATCATAGGCCACCACTTAGATTCCTTAAAAAATTTCATAACTGGGGCTGGGGATGTGGCTCAAGCAGTAGCGCACTCGCCTGGCATGCGTGCAGCCCGGGTTCAATCCTTAGCACCACATACAAACAAAGATGTTGTGTCTGCCAAAAAATAAAAAATAAATATTAAAAAAATTCTCTCTCTCTCTCTTTTAAAAAAATTCATAACTAAATGCTAAAAATCTTCTAATCTGAATTCAAACTATTAGAGATACAGAAACTGGGGCCCTTCAGATTCAGGTCACAGAAAAGAAAGATTTGGAACTGTCATTTGCTCAGCATCACACAGTTAATTTCAGGCATTATCAAAATAAGGTTAATCTCCTATTTCTTATACTAATGCTTTTTCTTCTTTTCCAAACTAAGAAATCCAAATCAAAAAAAAAAGGAAAAATTTCTTCTGAAATAATGTCAGAAAATTTTGATTTGTTTTGAATATTTGATAGTCACAAAATTTATCTTATACACAGCCAGTAGCATAAAGTAATGCACCTCTGTATCTGTAGGAGACTAAGAAAAATGCCATGCACTGAACTCAAGGATAAACCAGCAACCAGGTGTGAGGGTGCACACTTGTAATCCTAGCTACTCAGGAGGCTAAGGCAGGAGGATTGCAGTTCCAAGGCCAGCCTCAGCATCTTAGCAAGATCCTGTCTCAAAATGAAAAATAAAAAGGCCTGAGATGTAGCGCAGGGGTAAAGCACCTCTGAGTTCTATCCACAATACTGAAGAAAAAAAAGGGGGAGAGATGAAATACCAACCCTGTGTTTGAGAGGCACGTAAGCCATGTGGCAACTGGTCCTGTTGCTTTAGGAGCAAGGGAGAGAACAGGAGGATGTAACTTGGTTAGCCCAAGATTTAGTTCTTAGCCTGCAATGAGCAAGCCAGCACTGAGAATGCTGCTCTGTATCCCTGATAGAATCCCCCACAGGCATTGTTGGTGCTCATGGTTAGCCAAGGCAGGGTGAGTCTGTGCTTTGCCTGAAGAAGACACAAGCCAACCTCCTTTTCATCCTTGTCTCGAAGCACTCTCAGATGTACACATTTATTTCCACAAAGTGAAGAAAGGTGGTGAGGATTACAAGGGTTCTGACATAAACAGAAAACCAGCAGGGGAAGTGAGTAAGCCTAGTCATCCTATGAGTCAGTGGTGGCAGGGACAGTGTCCTACCATGGCTTAGCCTTCCCCTGTGCTCAGCAATCAATTGGGAAAGACAGAGCTGACCCTGTTCTGGACAGGGGTTCGTATGGCAGGTGGGGAAGTAGCCCAGGGAACCGCCAGGCCTTTTCCAACTCTAAATTTCTAAATAGTTGTCATAGTCCGTTTTCTGATACTCTAATAGACTACCACAGAATGGGTAGTTTATCAACCATAAAAACACATTTGCCCACAGTTCTGGAGGCAGGTAAATCCAAGAGCTTGACACCAGTACCTGCTGAGGACTTCCGTGCTATATTATTAGAGGGAAATTGAGCATGTAAGAGACAGAGAAAGGAAATTGGCTGTCCTTGTCCTTTTCATCTTGAACTTACTTGAGAGATAATAGCACTAATCCATTCGTGAGAATAGAGCCCTCATGACCTAATCACTTCTTAAAGGTCCTACCTTCTAATGCTGTTATAATGGTAATTAAATTTCAACATGGGTTTTGGAGAGGACATTGAAACCACAGTGCTGATTCTGAGGTGGTTTACCTTGGCTGGATAATCCTGTTTTGCTATTGTCTCCATAGACACTGACACTCTAACAGGCAACTCTGAAAGCTTTCCCAAACACCCTGATTGAAATGATCCAGTTTTCTGGGTGTGGTGGTGCACACCTGTAAACCCAGCATCTCTGGAGGTTGATGCAAGAGGATCACAAGTTTGAGGCCAGCCTCAGCAACTTTGCAAGGCCCTGTTTTGAAATAAAAAATAAAAAGGGCTGGGAATATAGATCAGTGGTAAAGAACCCCTGGAATCAATCCCCACTAGGGAAAGAAAGAGAAAGAAAGAGGGGAGGGAGAGGAAGGGATGAAGGAAGAAGTAAAGAAAGAAAAATTATAACTTCTAAGGAGCCCTGTAACAAGAATGCTATCATACCCTCACTTAATTTGATCTTCACAAATACTCATGGTCCAGGAAGGCCACAAAGTGGTTGGAACCTGAACTAACATTCAACCCCATATTTAGAAAGTCAAGTTTATGTGGCGATTTTGCACTCACATGCTCTGCGTTCTTGGTGTCTCCAAGCATAGGCCAGATTCAATAGAGAGTATAAGAAAGATTTTCCTAATCTTTGTCATTTTTGCCTTTTTTTTCCTCCTGTATCTTGTCAGTGAGAAATACTACATGAGCTTTTAGCTGGCTCCATTCTTTCCCAATAATTTTAAGTTCCAGATTAGTGACACAGAGAAAGAAGTGTCAGAGGAGTTGGAGACAGAAGCCTTGAAGAGGCCACGTGTCTTGACTGTTGGTGTTCCCTGAGCAGTAACACCATCACTTTCTCAAGCACACGCCCAAAACAGTACTACAGAGGGCTGTGCCTACAAGGAAAAGCAACATACAGGTCATGGATTTCAGGCATCAATAGAACTTGGGGATAAAATGTATGAGAGAGAGTTTCATTATTGCCTGTTAATTTAATCACAGCACACACAACTACAATGCTAGTTCCTATGGGTTTTTTTTTTTTTTCAAACTTGAAGGAATGAAAATTAATCAGGACCCAAATAGTAGTATGTTATAAAATGATAAGTGTTTCCTTATTCTAATTGTTTTATTCCTTGGAAAGAAAAACTGATAAAGCAAAAAAAAATACCATTATAGGTTATTTTTACCAATCTACTTCATAATATAAACCGTTTTATGAAATGAATACAACTTTCTCCAGCCAGAGATTCTTCTTAATATAAATATAAGCAAATATTCTACATATACTAAATTTTAATTATAATTATCACAAATTGCTTAAAATAGTCCCAGCTATTCAAAAACCAAATTCTCCACCCCAAAATTATTTTCAGTGTTTTCAAGAGCGTCTTTGCTGGCATTGGGAAATGTATTCTGTCTGGGTACTTGTGGTTACAAGGCAAGATAAGCAAATCACTTCCTACAGTAAACAACCCAACAAATGGGAGAATAGTCAATTATCGCTTTAGCATTTTAAAGACTCCCCCATGAAGCCGGGCACAGTGGGGCATACCTGTAATCCCAGCTACTTGGGAGGCTGACACAGGAAGGTCGCTAGTTTGAGTACAGCCTCAACAACTTAGTGAGACTTCATCTCAAAGTAAAGTAAAAAGAGCTGGAGGTGTCGCTCACTGGTAGATAGAGCACTTGCCTAGCATGCATAAGACCATGGATTCAACCCCCAGCACTGCAAAACATTTTTTTAAAAAAAAAGGAAGGAAGGAAGGAAGGAAGGAAGGAAGAATTAAGATATCTGCCTCACCTGATATAAATCTGGCGTGTTTCTACTAGGACAAGTGATCAGAATTTAGACAGGTTAAGGGACCCCAAAACTTGGTGGAAACATCCCTTCATTTTGCTGTTGAATATCACTAAAAGAGGGAGGCATGGAAAAATCCCAAAACCAGCGCCTCTGCTTTCTTTAACCAACCCTGCTGGCAGACCAATTTGGAAACCCTGATTAATCCCTTGGTAAACAGAAAATAGGCTCTGGAGCCAAGAGCAACCAAACCTGAGTCACTTTGGAGATGACACACGTGGCCAATCCAGCTCTACCTCCTCCTCCAGAACTAGCTTGCTTGCCTGAGATTTTCAGCAAACACAAAGGCCTCGCTGTGGTAATAGGGGAACCAGGTGAAGCCG
Source organism: Marmota marmota marmota (assembly GCF_001458135.2). Classification (NCBI taxonomy): domain Eukaryota; kingdom Metazoa; phylum Chordata; class Mammalia; order Rodentia; family Sciuridae; genus Marmota; species Marmota marmota. The sequence goes on from NW_026000019.1 coordinate 9,199,077, forward strand.
AGACTGAAACATCATTGTAATTTGTAAGTGACTGACTGGCGTAACCCAGATATAAGCAGGGTCATCATGTGCCGTATGGCTTAATAAAAAAAAAGACTGAAACCTCATCCTATGTGAAATGGAAAAGTCTCTCCTTCCCAGGGAAAGGAGGACAACATACCTAGATTTCTCTTGTCACCATTGGCTTCAACTTAGTATTGGTCAATGGGCCATTTTGCCATTGCATGAATGCTTCTACTACCAGGGTCCTATGCTGGCCATGGCCCTCACTTCTTCACATCCTTGCCTTGCTTTATGTGCTTCCCCCAATACCACTGATTCAAGGTTCTAAATGTAGCTTGGGACTTAACCCAGGGTGCTTTGCAACTGAGCTACATTCCCAGCTATTATTTTTATCCTGGGTGGCTGGAATTACAGGCCTGCACCACAGCACCCAACTTGCGAAACTAACTTTCATGGAAGAGTCAGGGCAATGAAGAAGATTTACATGGAAGCACTAAAAACAATTTAAATTAAAAATTAAATATTTTTGTTCTTAAAAGCCTCTGAACCACCCTGTCACCACAAATTTCTTGCCCGTTGTCCTTGCTCTTCAGGCTCTGGCCTCCCGATCTGCCCATTCCTTCTCTTCCTCCTTCCTCCCTCTCCCAAATTCCTGTCACTTGATTCTGCAAGTATAACTTTGATTTTCCCATCTCTTTGCAGACAGTATCCTCACACAGAATTCTTAAACACATTTTCCTAAACAAAGGCATCTCTTTTCCTAAGAGGAACTTCATGGCCAGGTGTCCAAATACATTCACGCACACATCTATGTACATACTAGTTGACCCTCAGAGAACAGAGGAGCAGAGCTATAGGTTCCCAGCCCGCATGACCAAAGGCCTAGAATAGGAAAATTGGATAGGATGAGAGGCTTTTTAAAAGTGTGTTTTAATTTTTACATATGATGCTTTCTTCTTCCTACAGTGCAGTATGATCACTTTAAAAACTGCAGATTCTTGGTTGCTGCATAACTGTCTGAGGCTAAGCAAGCACTAAGAAGCCAGTTCCCACTGCTCACCGACAACAGTAATGTTTCCAGAAGCTCTTGCTATTGCTCGTTCCTGGTTGCACATGCAATTTTGGCCTCTACACTTGGTCTTGCTATCTCACCCTGCCCCTCACATACTTCCTTTGCCTTCTGAAATGCTTTTCCAACTTTCACCTCTTGAATCACCTCTTTGAAGTCTCCCAGATGGTGTCATTTGGTTTTTTCTTTCTTACTTATTCATTTAATTTATGTAGGCATTTCCTCCACACTAGTTTTATGTCTGGCATTTCTTTGTGTTGTCCTGGGTTAACTAGCATAATTATAAACACAATAAATGTTTAGCAAGTGCCTATTGAATTGACTAAAATAGATGAACACATCTTTGGACCAGAATGTAATTACTGTAGTCTCCCCTTATCCACAGTTTGTTACCTGGAGTAAACTGAAGTCTGAAATATTAAATGGAAAATTACAGAAATAAATAATTTGTAAGTTTTAAATTGTGTGCCATTTTGAGTAGCATGATGAAATCTCAGTTGTACCACTCTCTTCTGCCTGAGACATGACTCATTTCTTTGTGCAGTGTATCCACCCTGTATACAATACCAACTTGTTAATCATTTAGTAGCTAAATAGGTTATCTTGTAAGGGTCAGGCGAAGTGTCGGAGAAAGAGGCCACCAAGTGACCACTCATGCAATTGGCAGAAGGGGATTTTTTGAACCAGCATGCTGGGGCTCCGTGCCCACTCAAGAAGGGAAAGCAGCCCAGAGCCCCGAGCAGGGGCTGAGCAATGCTTAAGTACACTTTTTGGGGAGGGCGGAGGGCTTTGTATACATCAGAACAAATCATCATGAGGCGCGGGAAAATTGAACAACAACTCCTAAACATGATTAGTTCATTCATTGGCGGGAACAGGTCAGGCTGGAGTGATAGGTCATTTCTAAACGGGGTACACATTCAAACTGATTGAAGGGCTCTGTGTGGTTGCCAGTTATTAAACAACCAAACAGTCAGGGGAAATGTTTACTGGGCGGTTCCAAGCATTGTCTTAACAGCTACAGAAATTTCAGGTTTTGCAGGTAGCATAGAAACCTAACAATACCTAATCCTTTACATTTTAACTCAGACCTTGCAGCTTAGAAACTTCACAACACCCGGTCTTTTACCCTTTAACTTTTACGCTTTAACTTCAATTTCTTTTACCCTTACAATCTAATTGTCTGTCACAGTATCAGTCTTGCAGTGCTTGTGTTCAAGTAACCCTGATTTTACATTATAAGGACCCTGTTATGGTTTGGATGTGAGGTGCCCCTCAAAGGCTCATATGTGAGAAAATGCAACCAAAGTTTAGAGAAGTGATTGGGTTATGAGAACCTTAACCCAATCAGTGGATTAGTCCCCTGATGAGATTAACCGAGTGGCAGCTGGAGGCAGGCAGGGTGAGGTGGAGGTGGGTCATTGGGGGCGTGCTTTTGGGGTATATATTTTGTATCTGGCAACTGGAGTCTCTTTCTCTCTCTCTCTCTGCTTTCTGATCATCATGTGAGCCGCTTTCCTCCATGACACTCTTCAGTCATTGATATTCAGCCTCACCTTGAGCCCTGAGGGATGGAGCCAGTTGTTTATGGACTGAGACCTCTGAAATTCTGAGCACATAAATAAACTTTTCCTCCCCTAAAATTGTTCTGGCTGGTCTTTTAGTCACAGCAACAAAAAAGCTGATTAAAACAGACCCCAAAGCGCAAGAGCAGTGACACTGGAAATTCAGATATGTAAAGACAAACTATAAAGTGCTTCCTTTCAGTGAAATAGTGAAAGTTCTCAATAAAGAAATTTTAAAAAGTCATATGATGAAGTTGCTAAGAACTGTGGTAATAACACATCTTCTGACCATAAAATTGTGAAGAAGAAAAAAAAATCTATGCTAGTTTTGCTGTCACAACTCAAACTGCAAAACTTATGGCCACAACTTATGTTAAATTGGAAAGGCATTAAATCCTTGGGTTTAGTATGATCTGCAGTTTTAGACATCCACTGAGGGTCTTGGAATGTACCCCCATAGATGCAGGATACCTGCTGAGATCACAATTATCCTGGATGCCTCATTGAGGTCAGCCTGGAAGCCCAAATCTCTGAAAAGAGCTTTGTACAGGAGGTGTGGGTAGTTTCTAATCTCAAATCCAGTATCTACCTGTTTTGTGTCCTAAGGCCAGTCACTTGACTTCTCTGGGCCTTACTTTTTAAATCTTAAATATAGTAAAAAATAAAACACTTGTCCTGCTCAGTTCATATAGTATTTGTAAGGATCAAATGGGAATACATAAAGATATATAGATATAGATCTGACAGTGGTCTAAGACATATTTGTGCATGAGACAGATAATTGTAAGCATTAGGATAATTATAATGATATTGCTCTTTTAAAAAGCTCAAATTTTTTATCTAGTAGCATATATTATATAAAGTCTTTCCATAATTATTGTGAAGCATTTTCTCATGAATAAGTGCCTCTCTTATTTCCCAAGGCCATTTAATTGCCCATCAAAGAAACTATTTGAGCTTGCTAACCTATGCAAATCTTACCTATAAGCAAAATGCCTCCTGATTTTTTCTTCTCTTGTCAACAGTATTTGCTTCCTTTCCTGTGGGATTGGTTACATGAAAATCAAGGTATCTCTAAAGGCCATCTTTGATGTCAACCTTATGAAAATTATTATACTTCAACCTGTGATGACACACTATATTAGGAAAAATGCCTTAGATATGATGAATTTTACTTAACACAAAGGAATCACCATTTTTACCAGACTTTTTAACATAATAGAAAGTATCAGAATCTAATAAATTTTCAAGTCCTTTATCCCACAGTTCTTCATTCCTCATTTTAATATATAGTAGTTTCCTGTGGTTGCTGTGAGTAATTACCACAAGTTTGGTGGCTTAGAACAAGAGACATTCATTTCCTCCTGGTTCTGGGAACCAGAAGTTTGAAATCAGTTTTGCTGGGCTGAAATCAAGGTGTCAGCAAGGAAAACTGCATTTCTTCCTTGTGGACTAGGGAAGAATCCATTTCTTTCCTTCTCCAGCTTCTGTGGGTGCTGGCATTTCTTGGCTTAGACAGTATCACTCCAGATCCCAACTCCAAGATTCATGCCTCCTCCTCTTCTGTGTATATAATCTCCCTCTGTTTTTCTCATATAAGAACACTTGTGATGACATTTAGGACCCACTCAAATAGTCCAGAATAATCTCTTATCTCAAGACCCTTTCTCCAAATAAGGTAATCTTTATGGGTTCCAGGGATTCAAATGTGTGTATCTTGGAAGATTCCATTTTCAGCCTGACCACATAGGTTATCAAACTTTAGCCTTCATCAAAATCATTTGGAGGGCTTGGAAAACAGAGATTGCAAGCCCCTACTCCTAGTTTTTTTTTTTTATATACCTTTACTTTATTCATTTATTTTTATGTGGTGCTAAGGATCGAACCCAGGGCCTGGCACATGCTAGGCGAGCACTCTACCACTGAGTCACAATCCCAGCCTCCACTCCTAGTTTTTCCTCCAGAAAACCTGGGGGGAAGCCCCCCAAAATATTATAAATCATTAATTGTTACAAGTTATTAACAAATTCCCAGATGATGTTGATGCTGCTGGTGCCCCTTTGAACACCCCTGGTTTATTTCACCAGTGTTGCCTACTTATTGTGTCAGTTTTTTGTACATATTCTAACATCAGAGCCATTACAGAAATAACGCAGCAGATACCTTCCTCCTCTCAGATGCTACCAGCTTTCTTCCCTCTTTCAGAACTCAGCAGTTAGACATGTTAGAGATCAAAATTCCTTTACTCATTCGGTGCTCCCATTGGTTTCTATGAGAAAAAGTATAGGATAATTAGCACACATTCCTTAACACAGCCTTCAAGGACCTCCAAAACAGAACTTCAACTCACACCTTCAGTTTGCTACTAGATTCTCTACAGCTCTCCAAATGCCCTTTGCACACCTTTCCTAAATACAAGGCTTTCTGGTGTGGTTTCCACTAAATGAAGTATCCTCTTCCATCTCTACCTATCAAAATCCTAATGTTGCATAAGATCCAAATCATCTGCCTCGCCTTTCCTATTCAGATCAATATGGTCCCTCCCCACCATTGAACTCTCTATGGCACTTTGTAAGAATCAATGTATTATTCTCTCTTGAATCATCATTACCTGTGCACTTTCTAATCTCTCCGTGGATTATAAGCTTCCTAGGGTAAAAGTTCTTCTTGTTTGTTTTCACTGCTTGTGTGGCAGTCATAAATGTTTGTAATCTGGCAACAGCATTTTGCCTGTTGTTTAGTAACCCTTCCTATCTGCCTCAATCTCTTTGTGGTTACAGGGCACAGGGATGCTGCAGTTGTCTCTGCTTTGGTGACCCTCCATACAAGAAGACCCATCGTCCTCCCTACCCCTGCCACAAACCGGTGTTTTAAATGAGCTTCTAGAGAAAATGAGCCTCTTCCTCTCAGGTAGAGAAACTAGGGAGACAGACTACTAGAGAAACAGGCTTGAGAGATTGAGGCTAGCGTACAGAGAGACATGAGGAAAGTGGGGACACAAGTACTAATGCCATCAGATTCACAGGTTCCTGTCTTTTTGTTGGTTTTGTAATATGAGCTAAAAGGATCACTGTGGTGCCTCCTCTGGCTTCAGTTAGAGTCCATCCCTTGAAGTTAAGAGTTCTACTTAACCCTGGGCACAGTGGCATACACCTGTAATCCCAGCTACTAGAGAGACTGAGGCAAAACAGTAAGTTCAAGGCCAGCCTCAGCAACTTGGAGAGGCCCTGTCTCAAAATACAATAAATATTTTCAAAAGGTCTAGGGATGTAGGTCAGTGATAAAGCACCTCTAGGTTCAATCCCCAGGACAACAACAACCACAAAAATATAGGTAGTTCCTAACCCCCTCTGTATATTAGACTATCCTTGAAGACATTATGTATAATGGAAAATTATAAATCATTAATTGTTATGATCCCAAGGGAGCAGAAAAATAAAAACCAAAGAGTCTAGAGAAACTTTCACAGGAAATTTGGTGAGGAAAATCAATATGATTAGTTTTATTTTGCTAGTATAAAAAATTCCAGAGACATTAAATAGCTTTAAAAAAAATAATGCAATGCAAACAGACAATAGGAACTACTACTCTTGAATGAATGGTAATAGAATCAGGGCTGATGGGTAGAGAAATATATCAGAAATATTGGAAAGCCACATACCCTAAAGAAATTTAACCAGACAAATAGCAACTCTCCAAAAGCCTGTGTTTTTCCAGAGGCTAGTTCACCTTGGGGTGGACCGTGGTAATATGATAAATGAAAGCTGCTCCAGTTGGATTTCTTCCAATTGCAAACGACCATGTAAGTCCACAAATAGGTCTTCTACAAGCCTACACTGCCCTAACCTATATGCTTGACTTCAGACTAAATTCAGAACAGTTCTAGGAATGAACATGTATGACAGCTATGTACAACTTTCTTACCTTCTCAGGAATCTACTTAAATGCAAAGAAATGTGCTCTCTAACTCACAAGCCTCTCCTCAAAGAACACTTCTAAGGCCAACAGATTCATTGACTAAGCCAGTAACTTCAGGGCATCTTCCTGTGTTCCCTAAGAGAGTCAAATACAGCTGTTACCAACTTTAATAGCATTTGAGTTCCCACACACAATTATTGGAGGATACCTGGAAATAAAACAGCCACTCGCAGTGGTAATCCTGAAACCCAAATCCCAGGCCTATTAGTAATGTCAAGCCTTGCCAACCACATTTCCACTTTTGCTGCTGTTTATGAATCCTAACTCTGGGGCCCCTAGTCTCAAACCTCATTCTTTGTAGCTGAGATAAAGGTCTGTTGATCAAAACTTCCTTGTGCTCAAAATTCATCTGGCTCTTCACTCACTTTCCTTCCTTCATTATTGCCTCAAAACAAGAATCTTGACATCTTTCCAGATTAAGTATCTACTGTACTCTTGACCCCAGCCCAGCCTCTTCCCCCAGGAATTGCTATCACAGTACCTCTTCTAGCTTTCTCATTCACTTCTTCCCATTTGCCTGAGAACTGTTCAGATTTTCCCTAATATAACAAAAATAATAAATAATAATCATAACTATCCATTATTATTATTCACCTTTAAAGAGACAGACTTCTCAAGAGTAGTTGACGTATCTGTTCTATTTTCATTAGTTTGTGAACTAATGAAAGAACTGGAAGTTCTTTCATTAGTTCACAAATTACTTTCTACACCCTCACCCTGGCCTGTCTGATACCTAACGGTTCCACCAGCTCTAGTCTCTTAATTCCCCTGTTGGTTTCACCTCCACCCCCAGTTTAAGGATCAGTCTACTTTTTTTCCGTATTTTTATTGGTGCATTATAATTATACATAATGGTGAGATTTATTGTTACATATTCATATATACACACTATGTAACAATATAATTTGGCCAATATCACTCCCCAGAATCTATCTGCTTTTTAAGAATAAGACAAATACTTGATGGCCCAGAACCAAGTCAGTTATATTTGCAATCTTATTTGAAATTGTATACTTTTAAAGAACATTGTATATTCTTTTTTATTCTCATTTATTCAACAATCAACAAGTGTTTGGTATTCAGAGATGAATGACTGCTTCTTCCTTTCAAGAAGCTTATATTTGATAGAAAGGGAAGAACAGAAAAATTGAAAATAAAGTTCATGGTAAAATGTATGGTACAGTGCTTGCCTTGCATGCGAAAGGCCCTGGGTTCAATCCCCAGCCCCTCAAAAAAAAAAAAAAAAAAAAAGTATGGGAACTATGGTAGAAGTATTTGTAGTTTTATGTATTATGAAGTTCAGATGTGCTGTCGTTGACCTTCTGCCCACCATGTGGGGATGATAAGCAGACAGGCCTACAACTGCTCCCTCTTGGAATTCCCTTCAGCTCCTCCAGCTCCTGAGCTAGGGATCTGGCTCTGCAATGAAGAGTCCTAACTTTTGCCGCACATCCACACTGCCAAGGTCAAAAGTGACACAGGTTTCAGTCCATCATGCTCCATGATGTTCTGTAAGCTTCCAGGCTGTTCTCGCTCTCCCTGACTTTTCACCATCTTCCCCTCCCAATTGCCTGCCTTCTGTCCTTCCAACACCAGCAACTCTGCAGAGAATGCTTAGCCAGCTCCTAACACCACACAATTACATATGTACGTGCATGAACACATTTATGTGTATACACACACCCCTCTTGTGATTCTACTTTTCTTGTTGAATTCTAACTGAATGAACAGGGCAATAGGTACATTGCAGGGTAATAGGTACATTGCATCTAACTGATGAACAGGGTAATAGGTACAATGCATTCATTATATTCTCAATGAGTTGGATATATTTGCAAATTTCTTGTTGGTACTCTAAACTCAACTTGGAAGAGTTGGTGATGAGTGTTCACAAGATTCTGTGAAGGCACCTGAAGAGAGCTATCTCAGGCTCACAAGGGAAAAGGAGAAGGGTCCTCCCTACTGGCCACTATTTGCTGGCTTCATAAGCTGCCTTTTGTACCTTCCCCCTAACTGCAGGTCAATTTAACCTTCTTAATCCTACTCCCTACTCATCTATCTCCAAATCTCAACCAGATCATCCATGGGATAATTCTTAACTCTCCATAAATACCTCTGTCCTCTTTCTGAATTCCCAAACTCCCACACTATAGTTTGGATCTTAACTGTCCCTACCAAGGCCCATGTGTTAAAGGCGAGATCCCCAATGCATGGCAATACTGGGAGGTAGTGGAACCTTCAGAAACTGGTGTCTAGCCAGAAGAAGTTAGGTCACTGGTTGAGGGTGGGCCCTTGCAGGGAATAGTGGGACTCCGGCCTCTTCCTTTGTTTTTGTTTGTTTGTTTGGTTTTTCCTCTCACTTCCCAGCTGCTGTGAAGTAAGCCGCTGTGCTTCACCACCATGCTCCCTGGCATGACATGCTACCTCACCACTGGCCCCAAAGCAATGGGGCCAACCAGTCATGGACAGAAACTCTGAAACTGCGAGCCAATAATGAACCTTCTCTCTTTTACAAATTGATTATTTCAGCATTTTGTTATAGAAATGGGAAGCTAACACATCTCCTTTCCAACTCCTTAGATGTCTCCTTATTCGTGGATAACCTACATCTAAAAACTAAGAGTAATCTAAAAACAACTTTTCATAACTAAAAGCTAATCCTTCTGACTTCCATCTTCTCTTGGTTATCTGTATAGCTTGGTCCCTGAAAACAAAATTCAGGATTTTGACTCCACACATCCTCTGTCCAATCTTGGATCAATTTACTTACACAGATTTTTCATTCTAGAGTATCACAATAATTCCTCCTGTCTTCCACATCTAACCCATTGATCACTCTTTTCATTCATCCAACAGTGATTTTCCAGACCAAAGGAGTAGAGGAAGAGGAGAGAGGGAGAGAGGAGGGAAGGGAAAGAGAAAGTACTGGGGGTTAAAATGAAGCAAATTATGTGCATTTATGAATACATCAAAATGAACCTCACTATTATGTATAACTATTATGCTCTAATAAAATATTTTTTAAAACAGTGGTTTTCTAAGCATCTAATTTTTAGACTGAGGGAGGAAACATATTTTATCCATTTCTTAAAAACTTAGAGTGTCTCCCATTTCTTACAGTATAAACTCACATAGTTGGACTTTACGGTCATCGAAACCTTGCCATCTGTAGGACACATGACTTTCCCTGGAGTCACCAAGCTGCCAAGGAGGCTTTGGAAAGGACAACTTCTGCAGCAGGAAACTCCCTGGAGCCCAGGCTGAGGACCCCGGTCTTCCCACACTATTCTAGGTCTGGCTGAGAGGTAGAGAACACAGCTTTCACCTTCTTTTCTATATATATATTTTAAAAGTGTTTTACAAATCATGTGTGTCCTCTTTTTTCTAATTAAAAAAAAAAGAGAGAGTAAATAGCAACAGTGCCTATGACACCAACACCAAGAAATAACTACTTTTCATGTTTTGATATCTTTCTTCAGGGGTACTTATAACTTTATAAGCTTTGAACAAAACTAATTTTTAATTAATTAATTAATGTTTTCTAATCTGCATATTTCACTTAATATCATGATCATCTTTTCATGTCAGCAAGTATATTTCAACACCCATCATTTATTTTTATTTTCTTTTTCTTTTTTTTAAATTTATTTTTTAGTTGTAGGTTGACACAACACCTTTATTTTATTTTTTAAGTGGTGGTGAGGATCAAACCCAGTGCCTCATGCATGCTAGGTGAGGGCTCTACCTCTAAGCCACAACCTCACCCTCAACACCTATCATTTTTAATGGCAGTGTAGTATTCTACTGTATGGCTATAACATAATTTATGTACCTAATTGTCTCTAATTCTTTTTTTAGGACATAGACATTATTTCTAATCTTTCACTATTACAACTTTGCAATAAGTACCTTCATAAATCTATTGCTTCCTTCTCAATGTTCTCCTTAGGATAAACTAGAATTAGTATTTCTGTGTGAAACAAAACATGTATTTTTAAAGTTTTTAATATGAGATGGTATCTTTTTCTGAGGATTTCAAACACTGGTGTAGAATTTCAGCAACATGCCAGTAAACGAAAAAGTTTGGAGGTGGCAGAACACCCTCAAAATATGCCCTTAATCACCCATTTTCTGAGGATATGAGAACTCTAAGATGCCAGTAGGTCAATTACTTTAGTACAATACATATTTCTCTGGGCGTTTAAAAGACAACAGTTTAATTTATATGCAGAGAAGACACACAAATGATGAAAATTTTACTCATCGATTTCCAATATTAGCTAATTTGGTTCAGTTTGTTTCTTTGGATTAGTATTTGGGTTGCTACTGCTATTTTTTTAATAAGTACACATTTTTCTCTTGGAACAAAATGGTACAGTAATAAGTTTGTTAGGACATGGCATGCTAAAAACCTCCACTCACCCATCGCTGACAATCAAGCACCATATTCCCCACTTCTTTTGCAGCTAGGTGTGTGCATGTGACCAGGAGCTCACCAATGACATGTAAGCCAAAGGGATGTGTAACCTCCCCTCTGCTCAGCTCCACTTCTATCTGGTTGGAATGCAGACATGGAGGAAGCTACAGAAGTAGCCATCCTCGATGACAAGATGGAAACTTCATACCAAGGATGGCAGAGCAACTGCATAGAAAGAGCCTATCCCTGAAATCTCATGAAATTGACATATTGCCATAGACTACTTAAGCTTGACGACTATTGGGTAGGAAAGAAATTTCTACCTTATCTAAGACTGTTCTTTCAGTCTTTGTTTCAAGGGCTGGCTTAGTATCCTAATAGAAAGATCGGGGAGTTTAACCATTTGTTTTCAGTAGTCATTACTGGAGTATTCCTAATAGTAGATTTAAATTATAATCGAGTTTTGTGGTTTTTTTTTTTTTTAAGGTTAAATGACAAGGATATCGTTGACAGTCAAGTATGTGGAAGTCAGAATATTTTACTAAAAAAATACATGCAAATTCTTTCACCATCAAATGAGTTTCTTCTTTGAATAAAAAATCCAGTTACATAAAAGGAATGATTTGGCTTATTACCTTTTTGACTTGCTTTACACATTGACTTAGACTTAAAACTTAGAGTCCCTGACCTTGTTCACTTCTTGATTTCAAATTTTTGTGATTCTATAGATTTCTTTAATGTCTTTGATCTTCAAGGATATTACAAAGATAAAGCTTTAAATCATAAAATTTAACTTAAATTGCACATGAAAATTTATAACACCACTGTTTCATAAGTTCTACCTACACTTATGTTATTTCCTCCCAGGATCCGGGTACTACAAATTAAACAATAATTTTTACAGTATATAGAAAATTCAAGGATCTAATGACTTTTATATTCACTTTAGAGGTGAAGAACATGAAGAGAAAGAAGTAATTAAGTCACAGATGACTTAATTTTAGGCATTAGAGACTTACCATAATGGAGATTTTTTTTAATTAGTATCTCTATATAATATATACCCATATCTTCATATAATGTATCTCCAACACCCATCTCTTTCGTTCTAATAGCTCCCAGATTTCCTTTGGAAAAAGTTCTGTAAATTCAGATTCATGCCCATGAGAGCTGAGGGGCTGACTCCCCACTCACCCCAACCAAGTCAAGCTTTCCTGGGGCTTTTGAAACATAAAATGTATAAGGAAATGGCCACACCTCCTCCAGGAGAAATCTTCCAGAGGGCCCAAGGTTCCAGCACATTTCCAAGCCTGACTCTCCAATATCCCATCAATTCTGAGCACATTGCCAGGTGCACCTAATATTTTACTTCAGTAAATATTCTTTAGCTTTGGTTGTTTAGCCAATTTTTGTTAGCAACAGCCAAAATATTCTTACCATGCAGTCTATCACCACCATATGACTTAACCTTTCTTTTCCTAATAAGCAATCTTTGTTAAAAACCTAAATAAGGGCTGGGTTTGAGGCTCAGTGGTAGAGCACTTGCCTTTCATGTGTGGGGCACTGGTTTCAATCCTCAGCACCACATAAATAAATAAAATAGAGGTATCGTTTCCATCTACAAATAAAAATTTTAAAAAAGAAAAACTTAAATGAATGAAGAAAATGTACAAAAATTGTGTTAATAAATTTTATACACTATAGCCAGACCTGTGATATGCATCTGTGGTCCCAGCTTCTCAGGAGGCTGAGGCAGGAAGGTTGCTTGAAACCAGGTGTTTGAGATCAGCCTGGGCCACATAGTTCCCCCACAAATATTTTTAATAAGTAAAAATAAATAAAATGTCATTCCTGTAATTAAAAAAAAAAGTCTTATAGGACATAAGCCTTTTTATTTCTACCTATTGGAAACAAGAATTCAGTATATGTGGAACCGGGGTTGTGGCTCAGAGGTAGAGCACTTGCCTAGCACATGTGAGGCTCTGGGTTCAATTCTCAGCACTGCATATAAATAAATGAATAAAATAAAGAGGTCCATCCATCAACAACTAAATATATAAAACGTGTGTATGTGTGTGTGTATGTGTGTGTATTCAGTATATGTGAATTTAGTTTTATTCCCTTTTTTTGCTATACTGGAAATGGAACCCAGGGACTCACACATGCTAGGTAAGCATCCTATCACTGAGCTACATTCCCAGCACTCTCTCTCTCTCTTTTTTTAAGGGTTATATTTTAGTTGTAGGTGGACACAATACCTTTGTTTTGTTTTTATGTGGTGCTGAGGATCAAACCCAGTGCCTCACGCATGCTAGGCAAGCACTCTACCGCTGAGCCACCACCCCAGCCCCCTCTCTTTTGTTTAAGATGTAAATATTTTATATCCAAAAATCTTTAACAGATACTTAAAAACTTAAGTAATAATTTAAATCCCCAATATATTCCTTTTTACAACTTAATTAATATCTTATGAAATACTGGTGTTTTTACAAAAAAAGAATAAGTACCATGATACAGCTTCATATTTCACTTTTTTCCACACTAGAAACCCTAAAGCACGTTGGGAGCCAACTTAGTTGTTAAAACCAGTAACTCAGCACTCCTAACGGACAGAATTATTTGCCTCTGATTTGCACGATTTTCCATTTTACGCATCAGCTGAACAGAAATGACTGGTTGCTAAGCAACAGCTCTTCTCTCTTAGGCCAGAAATAGAATACACAGAAAGGCCAATTTTAAAAATATAATGTACAATATATGAAGTTAAAGGAGACCCAGCCCCACAGTTTGGCTGTTTGCCCAGAACTGTTGACATGAATATTAAATTCACAACAGTTTGTGAATTTTGAATACCTTTGATCTACGCAATAGTAGTAACTATATCACCTTGTTCTTCCAGTATCTTCCTTGATACAGAAAACCCTGAAGTGATAAAGAAACCAGGCTTTTGAAGCAAATACCTATTTGTAAACTGTAGAGTTAGGTTCTATTGAACCAAATCATTCTTAAAGCAGCATCAACATTCTGGTTGAGCTACTGCTCTCTTGGTTAAAACTATATATTTAATGTTCAGAAAGCATATATTGCAAGCTGGTAGAAGTGACTAGCACAAAGAAATGGTCATTTACTTTGGGCTCCATGTATGCAATAATTGCTAGTAGTCAATGGATGTTTACAAAGTACCGTTCTAACTTCAACATATGCATTAAGTCATACTATTAGCTTCCTTTTGGCAGATGAGAGAAGGGGCTAGGAGAGGTTCCACAGGTTGCTCGAGGGCATGCATCTAGAAAGCAGGGAGCCAGCATTCAAACTAGGCAGTGAGGCTGTAGTCTCCACCATTTCATGTTCTGCCTTTTACTGGGTGGTTCACCTGTTGTCTAACCATGATTTAAAAAAAAAAAACTTCCTCAGAATACATACAATTATATTTATGTACGTGTGTGGTTTTTTTTTTTTTTTTTTGCACAGTACAGGAAGTGGAACCTAGGGCTTCACACATGCTAAACAATCACTCCACCACTGAGCTACATCTTATTTCATTATGAGACAGAGTTTCACTAAATTGTCCTAACTGGCATTGAATTTGTGATCCTTCTGCCTCAGCTGGAATTACAAATGTGTGTCATCACACCCAGCCATTAGTGACTTTTGACCTTTGGTTTTCATTGATTTGACACCAGCACAAATTAAGGGCACAAGAGCAATCTAACAAGTGATGAGGATCAACATGTAGGTAGATCTTAGTCAACAGAGAACTGATATTGTGCCAATTTGGCTGAACCTGTGGTTACATGCTACGCTTACTCAGAATAGATCACACAGTTGCACACGTTTCTAAGGAATCTCTTTGAATAAATTCCACTTCTGGGAATTGGTTTCCTTTTGAAAGGTACACTTAGTGACTATTTTTTCAAAATTTGGCTTAGCATACAAGAAGAAAGGGAGGGAAGAAGGGAGGACAGACGAACCTGTTTCTCTTAGCAGCTGGAGTGAAACACGTTAAGGAGAGCCCATCATTTGTTCAGTGTTTGATTAGTCCGCTTACAGTTGGGCTGAGAGCATCTACCAATCTGCTGCCTGCTCCATGCATTAAAGTTGGAAGAGCAAAGACACAAGTCAGGGCTCTGGGAAGACTGAAAGACAGGGAGACACAAATAACAGTCACTGGAGAAGAGATGTCCTGTGTGTGTTTGGAGATGAAATGTTAATGTGTGGTTTAGAATTCTTTCTTAGTTTCCCTATGAAATCTTCAATAAATTCTGCATCTCATTAAATAAATAAATGGCAACTTAGTTTCATTTAAAGTACTTGATAACAAATATCCATTCAAATAAATTTTACCCTTCCTTTGTGCTGTCATTTAAATTTCTAAAAATGGGTGTCGCGCAGTAGTATGTCATGTGCCTCACATGCAGAAGGCTCTGGGTTCCATCAGCAGCAGCAAAAATAAAAATAAGTAAATAAGACTGGTATAGTGGAAAACACCTGTAATCCCAGATACTCTGGTGGCTGAGGCAGGAGGATCTCAAGTTCAGGACCAGCCTAGGCGATTTAGCAAGTCACTTTCTCAAAATAAAAAATAAAAAAGTTCAGTGGTAGAGTGTCCCTGGATTCAGTTCCAGGACCTAAATAAATAAATATCTACAAGTGGCTTTTTGCAGCATTGACTATAGCCAAGAGTGTTCATGCTGCAAAAGTATCTTTAGTTGAGGCAAAAAATAATCTCTGGTTGGACCCTAATGAGCCCAGTGAAATGGCTAAGGCCAACTCCTATCACAGATCCTGAAGCTAATCAAAGAGAATCTGATCATCCACAAGCCTGTGAAGGTCCTCTTCTGGGCTCCTGGCAGGAAAAAGTGGTCTACTGAAGGCAGGCTTATGTGCAAGGCTGATAGGTGAAAGGGTCAGGTGGGGCCAATGCTCTGATGCTTGAGCCAGTGACCTGGATGGAGGGTATGGCTTCAGTGCAGGTTGATGAAAACTTACCATGATTCTAAGATTGACTGCCACTTATATCACAGGCTGTACCTGAAGTGGGGGAGGGGTGGGGAGGAGTGTTCAAATACAACCAATTCTCCTGGAACATTACTACTAGTGAAGGCAGACACCACCTGCTAGAAAAGCCCTGGCTGACCAGGCTGAGGCAGGCAGATGTCAGACCACAAAAGCCCCCAAGTGCCATGAAGAGTACCTGCAGGTTAAGGATCATCACAACTCTGCCCAAGGAGGAAGAAACCAAGACAAAAATCTCCCCTCTTTCCTAGTTACCTCTGTGATTACATAGGTCAATCACTGAAATAAAATCAATTATTATCTAAGAAGTAATAACAGGTAAATAAAATTCTAAAAATAGTACATATTAATTAAAGACTCTGTTCTGGTATGTGTTTTTCTTCTCTTTCTTTGCTTTTAAAGGGCTCAGTGTAGAAGAGATGAGTCTTTAACAGTATACAGGCCAAAATTATTTTTTCCTTGAATCATTTCCCTGAGGAGGTAGGCATGGTATTCAAAGTAACAAAAAATATAAATCAGGCTGGGAAAAGATCACTGAAAACTTAATAAAATAAATTTATTATTTATAAATAAATTATAAATCATTTTATTTTAATTATTTAATAAATCTATTTTAATAAATTTAAATTTTTTATTGCTCCAAAACATACTTGTGATCTCTTCATTTAAACTTTTTCTTATTCATTCATTCATTCTGTGCAAGGACACTACCCTGAATGTTGGAGACTCAGAAATAAAATGCACGCTCCTGATGCTCACACTCCAGAAGAGAAAGCAGATGCATAAGCCTGAAATTGCAGTTTAATGTGAAAGAATTCTAGTAGAAATAGTAAGAGGGGACTTATGGGAGGGACTGACCACCTAGGAGAACAAGAAGCAGAGAGCCATCTAAAATAATGGTCCATTGAGTATGAATTTGCCTGAAAGAAAAGAAGTTTAAGTTCCAAAGGTAGAGTTAGCTATATATTTAAAGTCCCAAGAAGATGAAAAGCCACGGTGAACATGGGGCTGGTGAGAATTCCTTGTATGCAGATTAGGCCAGGGAGATAGGACAGGGCCAGAGTGTTGAGGATTTTTTTTTTAAACTACCCTAGAGGATTTTTACTTCATCCTGAGGGCAACCAGGAGCTGATAGAGATGTTAGAAGACATTGGTATGTAAGAAATGTGAATGTTGTAAATCATGGCCATATAACAATGAAAGCATAACTAAAGGAAAATTAGAAGAAGAGAGTGGAACAGGGATACATGTACTGATCAAACTTGCATTTTATAATAAGGAGTCAACAGATACATCTAAAATTCAGTCTGAAAACAGAAGCCATCTATGTTATCTGAAGTCAAAAAGCAAATACAAGAACCAGTTATACTAGAACTAACAATTTAAATAACTAGTAATTTAAGTCAGTTTTATCATAATGCTTCTTTTTTTTTACTTTCTTGGTGTTGGGGATTGAACCCAGGGGCTTGTGCATTCGAGGCAAGCATTCTACCAACTAGCTATATCCCAGGATGAGAATGCTTCTCATTCTTTACAGCAAGGAATCAACAGTTAGGACCCAGAATAGATAAGTTAGTAATGACCAAAAAGGAGAAATTAAAATTATTGCTTTTGCAAAAGGGAACTCGGTTAGATGAGGTGTCTGGGAAAGGAATCATTTATTTTAATTGACTAAAAAAAATAGAAAAAAATGTAAATATTCAAATAGTATGAAATCATAAACATATTTGAGAGAAACATGGAGAGGGAAAGAAGGTAAGGAGAGGAAGAGAATAATGGAGGGAAGGCTACCATTCGGCACAAACCTACTTGGCACTGGCCAAGCAGATAGTTATATAGCTTCTAATGGAGCCCCTTCCCATGAAGCACTTGTCTTCTTTCAAGGGTCTACTTTATCTTGAGTATCCATGGTTTAATTAGATCTTTGAATATAAATGAATGGGAATTAGCCTTAAAGACAGTCGGTGTAGAATGTGATTTACAAATTCATATGACAGCAAATATTAAGTGGTAGTAATAAAGTCACCAAATTTACACTTTAGTTCCTGGCATCGCAAATACAGTTTCCTAACGTACCACATAAAGCATATCAGCGCCATATTTCACAACCAATACTGAGATGTGAAATGCCAATGAGTTTCTCTTTTTCAGAGTTATGGATATATTGTGAAAAACAGTTTTTTAAAAATACAATATTAAAAAAACAGTTAACTATTGATTAAATCACCTTTATTGAAAAAAAATATTTTAAAAAGCAGACTATCCTCAACTATTCTACAAGAAGATACTTTCTGTTGGTTTAATGCTTGGAATTCCCTGTCTTTGGTGCAAAAGGCAAGGGAAGCACCGATGCTCTTTGTTTTTCCATCACTTTCTCCAAAGCATTTATTTTTGTATTACTGTATAACCTTTTTTTTTTGCTTTAAAATTTTAATAACATACTATAGCTTTAGTTTCATATCAGTACACGCAGGACTGCCTCATAAAATATGCACTTGTAAAAAATTTCTGACAGTACAAAAGGGTATATGATGAAAAGAAAATTTCCATGCATTTCAGATCTCAGCCAACTTTCTTCCAAGGGAATGACTTGCATTAGAGTTCTCCAGAGAAAAAGAAACAATTGGATATATATTGTGCAACATAAGGAAGCCAAGAAGTCCCGTGATCTGCCATTTGCAACACGGAGAACCAAGGAAACCAGTGGTTTTCAATCTGAGTCAAAAGTTCTGAGAATTTGGGGTGGTCGGGTAGAAGCTGCTGATCTAAGTCCTGGAATCTACAGGCACAAGAACCAAAATATTTGATGTCCAAGGACAGGAGAAAATGGACATTCCAGCTCAAGAAGAAAGGAAAGTGAATTCACTCTTCCTTTGCCTTTTTCTTCTATCCAGACCCTCAACAGACTAGGTGATGCCACCCACATTGGTGAGGACAGATTTTCCTTACTACCTCTACTGATTCAAATGCCAATATCTTCAGGGAACACCTTTACAGACACATTCACAATAATGTTCTATCGGCTATCTGGGCATCTTATAGATCAATCATGTTGACACATAGCATTAATCATCACAAGACTAATACCAATTTCTTATGTATCTATATAGTCAACTGTACAACCTTTCAATGCAGCCTCTCACTCCCTCTCTTAGGAGTAAATCTCCAAAGGGATGTTTATTACTCTTCTAGGTTGAGTCAGCCAGGAAAAAAAAAAAATCTTTAAACTATGCACTAATGATACAATAGACTCCTAAAGACTTCCAGGGGCTTGAAATAATTAATAGTAATGTCCTTCTCTACTTTAGGTACAGAAAATCTAAGGAACAAAAAATGTAAAGCCATTAATCATCATGTTAATTGAGAAAAAACAATTAGTCATACTGTAGGAGCTAAATTAACAGCTTAATTGTTTTTTTATTTTTTCATTGTTTTTCACCTATATTAGGATAGGCACAAAACTTATTAAAACCCTCCTGATGATTTAGAATGGAAAAATGTCATGTGGGTTTTAAAGTCCCTTGGAGATAATTGCTTTGTGGCAAATTCAAACTTATCTTTTAAACCACATTTAAAAAGAATCAAAAACAACCTGCTAGAAGATTATTCTAAAAAGCACAGAGCCAGTAAACGTAAAAGAAAAGGTTCACACCATCATTCCTCAGAGCAAAAGGACACCAACTACATTAAATATAAACTAGTGTTATGGATATGAGGCGTTCCCAGAAAAGCTCATGTTCAGCAATGCAGGAACGTTCAGAGGTGAAATGATTAGATTATGAGAGCTGTAATGTCCTCAGTGGATTGATCTATTTGATAGGTTGATAATTTGAAAGGATTACTATAATCGGTGGTAATTATAGGCAGGTGTCCCAGACTCTTAGCACACTCTTTTTTCCCATATTTTTAATTGGTGCATTATAGTTGCTCATAATGGTGGGATTTGTTGTTACATATTTGTACATACACAAAATAACAATATAATTTGGCCAATTTCATTCTCCCATATTTCTCCAATTTTCATAAGATCCCCCCACCCTTTTTTTTCCTTTTTCCTTACCTTCCATATGAAAGAAAATAACCACCCTCAACCTTCTGAGTTTGGTTCATCTCACTTAATGTTCTCAAGTTCCATTTATTTTCCAGCAAATGACATTTCATTCTTTTTTATGGTTGAATAAGACTCCATTGTGTATATATACCACATTTTCTTTATCCATTCGTCTGATGATAAGTCACCAGGGCTGGTTCCATACTTTGGCTACTGTGAATTGTGCTGCTATTAATCATGGGTATGCTTGTATCACTATAGTATGATAACTTTATTCTTTACAATAAATACCAAGTATAGCTGGGTCATATGCCTAGTCTTTTGATAAAGCACCATACTGATTTCCATAGTAGTTATACTAATTTACAATGCCACAAATAGGGTAAAAGTGTTCCTTTTTCTCCACATCCTTACCAGCTTTATTATTTGTTTTCTGACGACTGCCATTCTGATTGGTGTGAGATGAAATCTCGGTGTAGTTCTGATTTGCATTTCTCTAATTGCTAATGACATTAAACTTTTTCTTTTATTTGTTGTCTTTCTTCTTTTGAGAGTGTAATTTATTTGCCCATTTATTAATCATGGAGTTTTTTGTGTTACGTTTTTTGAGTTCTTTATATATTCTAGATATTTAAAGTCCCAAGAAGATGAAAATCCATGGTGAACATGAGGCCAGTGAGAATTCCTTGTACTGCAGATTAGGCCAGGCAGATAGGACAGGGCCAGAGGGTTCAGGATTTTTTCTTTTTCTTTTTTTTTCTTTCTTTCTTTCTTTTTTTTTTTCTTTTTTTACTACACTAGAGGATTTGGACTTTATCCTGAGGGCAAACAGGAGCTGATAGAGATGTTAGAAGCCATTGGCATGTTAGAAATGTGAATGTTGTAAATCATGACCACATAAAAACAAAATCATAACTAAGCATAACTCTCAGAATAATAGCTAGAAAAGATTTTCTCCCACTCTATATGTTCTCTCTTCCTAATTGATTTCTTTGCTGGGCAAAAGCTTTTTAATTTGATGCCATCCCCTTTATTAACTCTGGCATTATTTCCTGAGCTTCAGAGGTGCTATTAAGAAAGTCACTGCCTGTTCCTGTATGCTGGAGAGTTGACCCTACTTTTCTTCTAGGAGTTGCGTAGTTTCTGATCTACTTCCTAGTTCTTTGATCCATTTTTAGTTGATTTTTGTGCAGAGTGAAAGATAAGGATCTACTCTCATTCTTCTACATGTGAATAACCAGTTTTGCCTGTACCTTTTGTTAAAGAAGCTGTCTTTTCTCCAATGTATGCTTTTGGTACCTTTGTCAGAGATCAGATGATAAGAGATACATGTATATTCTGTATATTCTATTTTGCAGCATTGGTCTATGGTCTGTTTTTATGCAGATTTTGTTACTATAGTTCTGTAGTATAATTTGAAGTCAAGTATTGTGATGCCTCCAGCATTATTTTTTTGGCTGAGGATTGCTTTGGCTATTCTGGGGCTTTTATTCTTTCAAGTGAATTTTAGAACTTTTTTTTTCTAGTTCTGTGAAGAATGTCATTGGTATTTTGATAGGAGATTGCATTGAATCTGTATATTGCTTTTAGTAGTATGACCATTTTAACAATATTAATTCTTCCTATCCATGAACAGGGAGGTATTTCCATCTTCTGAGATCTTCTTCAATCTTTTTTTTTCAATATTCTATAGTTTTCATTGTAGAAGTCTTTCACCTCCTTCATTAGATTTATTCCTAGGTTTATTTTGAATGGGATTGTTTTCTTGATTTCTTTCTCAGCATATTCATTGTTGGTATATAGGAAAGCTATTAATTTTTGTATATTGGTTTTGCAACCTGCCACTTTGTTAAATTTGTTTATTGCCTCTAGGAGTCTATTGGTGGAGTTTTTGTTTTCTAGGTAAAGGACCATATCATATGCAAACAGTGATAATTTGACTTCTTCCTTTCTTGTTTTTACCCTTTTATTTCTTTTTCTGGCATTATTGCTCTAGATAGAATTTCTAGTACTGTAATAAATAGAAGTGGTGAGAATGGACATTCCTGTCTTGCTCCAGTCTTTAAAGAAAATGCTTTCAGTTTTTCCTCATTTACTATGAAGTTGGGTTTGTGTTTCTCATATATAGCCTTTGTGATGTTGAGGTAAGTTCCTTCTGTCCCTAGCTTTTATCATGAATAGTTGCTGAATTTTGTCAAAGGCTTTCTCTGCATCTCGCTATTTTTAAAAGTATGTTTTAGTACTTTTACTCCCAAGGACTGTCTTTTCATTGAGAAGCTGTTTTCTCACCATCAAGGAATGATTTGGTTGTCATCTATTAAAATGAGAAAAGTGCCATGTATCAAGGGTAACTCCTATGAAATACTTTATGAATCCAAATACAATAAGTTTTTCCTTTGATATTTTTACCTTAACACATTGACAGTTCTAGTATCAATCAATCCTGGACAGGAAATGGAGTTGGTGGGGTGGAAGAAGTATTGAAAATGCATAGAAGGGTGGAGCAAGGTGGTGCACATTTGTAATTCCAGTACTTGGGAGGGCGAGGCAGAAGGATTGCAAATTTGAAGCCTGCCTCAGTATTTTGGTGTGACCGTAAAGGGCTGGAGATGTAGCTCAGTGATAAAGTGCCCCATGGGCTCAATACTTAGTACAAAAAATAATAATAATAAAACAGAGAGAAAAAATACACAGAATAGAATATATGTGGCCCATAAGTGCTAAAATATTTATTCTCTGGCCCTTCACAGAGTTTGTCAATTCTTTAGAATGTAAACACTAACTTTGAGAGTCTACAAATTAAGGTTTCAAACAATCAGATCAAAACCTGGGTGGCTGTAGTAACTAATGATGTTCCTCTAGTCATGGTCTGGAATACTGAATAGAAAAGGACATTCCCTTCATGTATCTGTTTGCTTGAATTATTGTAGATAAAAATGTTGGTCTGTTGCAATCGTGTTATCATCTGTTCTGTTACTGGGATTGTAACTGAGAGCAGGAAGGGGAACTCTCCTAAAGCCAACTATCTTCTGGATTACACAACACAGATACTTGCCCCCCAGCAAGAACAACCCCAACCAAAACCAAAACTGAAAACTAGGAGATTTTTTTCCCCATGTTTTTGCTTCAAAGCTCACTTTTGTGGGAAAATCTGAATGAAACTGACTTGGGCTGTTGGTTGCCTTGAGCCACCCAGTGTGGCTTCTGGTGCCTTTCTCTGCAGAGGACTGATAATGTGCAACTGCCCTTGAGTGCACACTCTGCTGAGTGTGTGATGAGTGAGTGTCCGCATGCAACCTTCTAACCCTGACAAATTCTGAATGCTGCAGCTGGCCCAAAGGCTTTCAGTAAGGAACTATGGACCTATATTCCAATTCCTACATTAATTGGGATTACAGCAAAAGGATGTCTATGCAGATGTTTCAACTTTGAAGACAGTGATTTTTTCACTCACATAAAATACTGCCCTTCATTTTGTGTGTGTGTGTGTATGTGTGTGTGTATGTTTGCAAACAGCATAAGCCTAGCACCTGTTCCAGTAAACAGGCAAATACAGTTTACTAATAGGTTTTTATTTTAAGAGGGATTATGGCTGAGCATGGTGGTATACACCTGTAATCTCAGCTACTCAGGAAGCTAAGGCAGGAGGATTGCAAATCTGAAGCCAGCCTGGGCAATTTAGTAAGACTCTCGCAACTAGCAAGATCCTATCTCCAAATAAAATGGGCTGTCTCAAAATAAAAATAAAGTGGAGCTCAGTGGGAGAGCACCCTTGGATTCAATCCATAGAACCACAATAAGTAAATAAATAAATAAACCAAGCATAATGGTGCATGTCTGTAATCCCAATAATTCAGGAGGATTGCAAGTTTGAGGCCAGCCTGGACAACTTAGTAAGACCCTTAGCAACTTAGTGAGATCCCATCTCAAAATAAAAAAAAATAAAAAGGACTGGGAATGTAGTTCAATGGTAAAGTACCTCTGGGTTCAATCCCCAGTACCAAAAATAAATAAAAAAGGGACTGTCTACAAAGTTGTAGCATCAGGGTTACAAACACTACAAACATAAAAATAAGGTTTTTGTTTTTTTAGTGCTAGGAACTTAAACCCATGGGCGCTTTGCCACTGAGCTACATGCCCAGTCCTTGTTATTTTTTGTTTTGAAACAGGGTCTCACTAAATTGCTCAGGGCCTCATTAAATTACTGAGTCTAGCCTTGAACTTGAGATCCTCCTGTCTCAGCTTACCAAATTGCTGAGCTTACAGGCGTTCACCACTACACCTGGTAAAAATAAGTATTCCTAAAGTTATACACATGCTTCTCTCCCATTGTTGTCACCGCCAACTTAAATAAATAAATTTAAAAATCACTGAGAGCCTACTATGTGGTAGGCACTAAGGTGGACCCATTAGCAAACAGAATAAGCACCTTCTTTTCTAAGAAAACAATGCTTTGCCTGCAAGTTGAAACATTCCTGTAACCTCAACTACTTGGGAGATTGAGGTAGGACAGAAAATTGGAGGCCAGCCTCAACAATTTAGGGAGACTCTATTTGAGGCCAACCTCAGCAATTTAGGGAGACCCTGTTTCTTAGGCTTTAGCAACTGGAGTCTCTCTAAGTTGCTGAGGTTGGAGATGTAGCTGTGGGTTCAATCCCCAGTACCAACAACAACAAAAAAGTGGTTAGAAGCTAGGTGCAGTGGACCTGTAGTCCCAGGATTCAAAAGGCTGAAGCAGGAGCACCACTTGAGCCCTGGAGTTTGAGACTAGCTTGGACAACATAGTGAGTGAATATACAAAGTGCCTTCTACAAACCGTGTAGTATTGTGGATGCTAGGGATTAAGCAGCAAATAAAGCAGAGGAAAATCTATCTTATCACAAAGCTGGCATCCTGGTGGAAAGAGATAGATAATAAGCTGTTGGGCTGAATGCTGACCAGTGCCTAGGGAAGCCTGCAGTAAGATAAAGACTCTAAAGAATGTGACAATGAAGAAAAGGAGAGGGGGAGTTTGTTGCTTCTCTTATCTCCAGTCTTTAGGTGAGAATCAAAACTGTGACCTTGGCTGCAAATAAAAGAATGTATTCATAAAACTTCTGAAGACCTGCACCTGCGCAGTGGGCCTGCAGCCCGTCCTCTACATTCCCCTGCTTGGAGGCTGTCACATCCCTGCTGCCACCAATGAGTGGATACATAATAAAATGTCCAAAACCTCTCTCTGTTGAGGCCTCCAAGTTTTTTCTTTGGACCAGTGAACAGTATGATTGGGGTGCTGCAGCCCTGGAGTTGAACATAAGCAAAATAAAGAGTAAGTTTAATAAATAATTAATATAAAGCAGAGAATAGGGAGACTGGCGGAATGCGATTTTAAATAGAATGATCAGAGATGGCGTTACCGATGAGATAACGTCTGAGAAAACTGATGGATGAGAGTGAGCCTTGTAAGTCTTGAGGAAGGAAGGGGTCCAGGGAGAGGAACAGCAAGGTCCTAAGGTAGGAGAGGGTCTGGTAACCAGGAGAAATACCAAAGAAACCAGTGTGGCTGAAACAGAGTAAATGAAAAAACAGTAGAAGACAAGGTCAAAGAGGTGGGAAGAGGGCCTCGTGGATCACGTGGACCACTGTAAGAACTGGACTGGGGTCTGAATGAAGCAGAAAGCTTTCACAGGCTCTTGAACCATTGGATAACTAATACTTTTAAAGGAATAGTTTAGATATTCCTTTCTGCTATGAAGGCACTGGGTATGAAAGAACACCCAGTAATTTCCCCTGGTCTAGGAGGTTGCTGAGGGCCTTTCCTAAGAACTGCCTATTAGATCTGAAAAACTCGTTAATACTGTGGAATAGGAACCTAGGGAAAAGGGAGGTGGCCCTCCAGATAAGAGGACTAGTGACAGCCAGGAGAAGAATGAGTGGAACCAGAATAATCTCTATCTACTAAGGGTAAATAATATTCCAAATATTATTGAAGGATTTTAAGCCAAAGAATAACATGAGGTTTTATAAAGACTCTTCTTTCTATTTTCACTTGTTGTTGTTGAGTGAGACAGGTTCTTGCTGTGCTGCCCAGACTGGTCTCAAACTCTTGGGCTCAAGTGATCCTCCCACCTCAGCCTGCTGAAGCTGCGACTGCAAGCACATGCCACCACTATTGTTACTTGTCAATAGAATAGGCAGTGTTTTTAAACCACGGGTCATAACTCATCAATTTAGGGGTCTCCAACTAACTTTTTCTTTTTTCTTTTTTTTAGTGAAATAGAATAGAAAATAATAGAATATCCCACAAGTTTTAAGTATTGTTGCTGGAAACGATTCCATGTGCAAATACGTCCAGAGTTTTGAAAGTCACTTGATTAGAAGGAAGGATGTTTCAAAGAGGACAGCAGGGTAGGAACATGCAGCAATCCTATTACAGGTATTTCTGGTTGCTGAGACCAGAAAAGGGAGAGAAACCAAAGGGCCTGGAAGTTTTGAACCCACTATGGATGCTGGGTCAAGGGCAGTTTCAGAAACCGGATGGATGGCAGCAATATTGCTGACCTTGTGAAGGTGAGTAGCGGGGATGAGTTTTCAACGTGATGACTGCAAGATTCCACAATGGAGATTTTCAATTTAGAATACATGATGAGTCTGGATACTGAGATTTGCAAGTAGTCAACAACATTGAAGAAAGTTTTTTTTTTAAATTCTTTTTTTTTCCTTTCAAAGAGAGAGAGAGAGAGAGAGAGAGAAGAGAGAGAGAGAGAGATTTTTTAATATTTATTTTTCAGTTTTCTGTGGACACAACATCTTTGTTTTATTTTATGTGGTGCTGAGGATCGAACCCAGCGCCCGCACATGCCAGGCGAGCGCGTTACCGCTTGAGCCACATCCCCAGCCCTGAAGAGAGTTTTTAAAGGATGTCAGAACAAGCCATTCCATTATATGTCATAGTCATCCCATATAATATCTTGGGACAAACTTATACTTTAAAAAAGTTGCTTATTGGAAATTTACATTCAATGGGGCATCTTGATTTTTAATTTGCAATCTTAATTAGAGTTCAAATTCCCTAAGAACAGACAGACACACTAGTTAGGACACAATGACAATAATCCAAGCAAGAGGGGGGATAAAATTCTAATAACAAGTGTTTCATAATGGATTCTTTGCTTGATTAGTATAAATGCAAAATATCAAACACAAATTTGAATAATTAAACTTTAAATTAATTAGAAGCATCATGATGTCCTCGAGAGTCTTCTTTCATCAGGATCAGGATGTGTACCTGGAGTCTCAGGGTGTATGACTGACTGCTGTGTGGTTCAGATTGACCAGGGCTCAGCTGGCAGCTGCATCCTCTTGCAGAACACATACCCTAGAGAGGGAACTAACACCCAGTTTGGCTGTCCTAAAGGGAATTATCTATAAGAAGACAGTTCTCTTTACATTTTTACTTTAATAGACCTCGGTGTTGAACTTGACATTAAAACAAAAACTAAATGGGCCTATGCTGATATAGCTTTCCTTTAGGAAAATATTTAATCCACATGTATTTTCAATATGTAGACTTGGCTTTTAAAAAAAGTCACTGAAAAACAAAATAAAGATGCAACACATCAAAACTATTTCAAAATACATGATATTTTCTCCTTCCAGGATAGCTGTGCTCCCACTCTCTGGAAGTTTTGTATTTCACACTATAAACAGAATTGCATGGCCTTGATCTCACATGGAGCACTGGGCACTGGCTCCAGAGGGCTCCTGGAAAGGAGAGAGTGAACATTTGTATTCACACATACACATTCTCAGAGCAGATTGGCAGCTTCCACAATGATCGCTTCTTGGATTTTTGCAGGCCCACATCAACTAGGCTAGATTGAAGAAGTACACCCTTTAAAAATAAGTGACAGGGCTTGGAGGGCCATGGGTAGCTCAATAGAGAAGTGTGCAGAAGCAGGCCCAAAACTCTGTTCAACCCCACACGTAAATAAATAAATAAATAAATAAATAAATAAATAAAGTGACTCAGGCTTTTAAACAAATGTATGGACTCCATTGTTTGGAAATGACCTCCGGCACCATAGCCCAACAGATGAGACCAAAATGAAGACACTCCAGTTAGAGTTCACCAAACCAAAACTAAGTTGTTATCTGACCTTCAGAGAAATGAAGAGAGGGAGGGAGGGAGAGGAAGAGAAAAATAAAGAATAAAAATAAACAGTCAAATCTCTAAACAGGCCAATTTAAGCCGGCATAAGGAAGTCCCTTGCTTTAACTCTTAGAGGGTAAGGAACCTGAAGTAACCTGATACTGACCCTTCTGCTCTTTGTATTACACTGCTTCTTTGTTGCTTCCCAAGCTATCTTACAAAAACTGACTGTTCTGCTTTGCCCAGCATACGTTTCTCTGTTTTTTTTTTATTATTTTTTAATTGTTCAATTTTTGTTTTGACAGGGGTTTGAACCCAGGGATGCTTTACCATTGAGCTACATTCCCAGCCTATTTGATTTTCTATTTTAGAAAGGGTCTTGCTAAGTTGCTTAAGGCTTCACTAAGTTGCTGAGGCTGTCCTCAAATTTATAATCCTCCTGCTTTAGCCACCCCAGTCACTGGAATTACAGGCATGCACCACCATGCCTGGAATCTGATCAAGTATTTTTTTTTTTTCAGAGAGAAGAGAGAGAGAGAGAAGAGAAAGAGAGAGAGAGAGAGAGAGAGAGAGAGAGAGAATTTTTTATTTTTATTTTTTTAAAGAGAGAGGAGAGAGAGAGAGAGAGAGAGAATTTTTAATATTTATTTTTCAGTTTTCGGTGGACACAACATCTTTATTTTATTTTTTATATGGTGCTGAGGATCGAACCCAGCGCCCCGCGCATGCCAGGCGAGCACGTTACCGCTTGATCCATATCCCCAGCGCCCCCCCCCCCAAAAAAAAACTAGAGCCTACTAAAAAAATGTTGAATCTTTTGTTCAACTATTTGGTAAATATTTTTAAAAACCCTATAAATTGTTTTATGAATTTCCAACTCAATGTTATGAATTAAACACATCTAAATAATACTTAAATATACACAATACAGTAAATCAAAGTGCTTCACAAGTTATCTAGAGCCCTACTAGACTGTCAAAGAAAAACTTATTTATGACACTAGTTAATAATAATATTAGGGATTTTATGGAATGTCTACTACAGTGGGGTTCTGCAGTAGGGGAGAAAAATCAGGCTTAAGCCAAATATAATAAGAGAAAGTGGGGATTTATAGCCAAGCAGCAGTGCTGGTGCAGATGGCTAGAAAATCACTAAATAGAAGCATGACAGTGAAGCGAGGATTCTGGCTAAACCAATCTAACAGGATTCTTCCTGAAGTCAGGCCAGGGTAATTAGGTTATTACCCAAAGGAGGGTGGAGGATAAGATTTCGAGTGATGAAATATCAAGGCGGGAGATTATGCAACTAAGAAAGCCTTTTAGGTGTGTGTGGTAGGGGGCTGATTTAGGCAATATGAGAACCCCAGTTTCTGGTTCCTGAGGCCTCTGTTGCATGACTTTGGATGACACAATGACCTATCAAAAGGTCTTCAGGAAGACATATGTATACAGTAAACTGACAGGACTAAGCTAAGATCAACAGTCAACCTGCCTGGGAGCGTCCCACTCAAGTGGAGTGAGTGAGTGGGGTCTAAAGTCCAGTTCTTCAAAGTGGGGTACCTGTAACCTTCTAGGAATTCACAGTCACAGACAGCAGACAGCTTACAGAATGGGCTCTACTGGAGAGAAAGCTGCAGGGGTCTCTGGTTCCCTTTCCCACATCTCCTTTCTTATGCAGAGGTCCTAAAGTCACTTTACAAAAAAAGCAAAAGCAAAGCCCCACTGGGAATTTACACTTTCCAGGTGCTTGCTCCAGGGATTAACACCTCCAGACCACCAAGGAACACATGCCATTTCTTGCCATTTCTCTCTCACTCTCTGACTCTCTCAAATTCAGAATTGAGGTTGCACAGACGTGAATGCAACCACATTTATTACAATGTAAAAAAAAAAAAAATTAAAATGAAGTCAGCCTCTTCCTGACAGAAAAAGTCAGTCTAATTTGACCAGATATTTTGCTCACTTTCTTTATGTCTGACCCGAATGAGGCAAATCTGTAACTATGATTTGCGGGAAAAGGTATTCAGAACATACAAGTCATATCAAATAGATCCTTTGTATAACATGTTCAAATGTTGACTTAAAAATGTGCAAACAGATTCAAGTCTCATAAAAATCTTTAAATCTTGGGCTGGGGTTGTGGCATAGTGGTAGAGCGCTGGCCTAGCATGGGCGAGGCCCTGGGTTCCATCCTTAGCACCACATAAAAATAAATTAATTAATTAAAGATATTGTGCCCAACTACAAGTAAATATTCAAAAAAATCTTTAAATCTTATGAGGCCCAAAAGTTTGAAGACCACTGGTCTAAGTAACTTAACGTAAGAACAGGTCTATGTAGCTTCTGTACATGATTTGATGACACACACAGGTAACACTTATGTTAAAATGTCTAGAACACATCAAGTAAGAAATCCCTTTCTTCATTGTCTCTTCTTCCAGCCTCCCCCTCTTTCCAATCAAACGTTTGAGAAAATTGAGGCCCAGGAAAGCTGAACTGTCAAAGGTTCTAAGGGAGTATCTGGTCAACAAAGGAACACAGATACTTCCATTTCTGTCTCTACTCAGTTCTCCTAACATCAAATTCAGAATTTCAGCCACAGACTAGGCACTACAGCAAACAGACTGTTGGAGAAGGACATTATATTTTCCTCTTTATATTTTTTTATGTCATTTGACTGAGAAAGAAGTGGCTCTGGTTTGGGCAGCCAACTGCATGTGAAATAACTGTTCTTGACCCACCAGGGACATCACTTCTCTTGGAGAGCTACTCACCTACCCACAAGACCAGTGTGGGCTGGGATTTGTCTGGATGCCTTCTGGTAAGCAAGGACACATTCCTATTTTCCCTTTATTTCTAGTGAAGTCTCCCTGCCTTTGGTAGTGTCATGCATTTCAGGGATTTTAGGGATCCCAGCGGGTAACAAGGACACCAATTGCTAAAGAAAGAAAATTTCTAATTCTTGATATTTAGAATTTCATTAAGTGGGGCTGGGGATGTGGCTCAAGCGGTAGCGCACTCGCCTGGCATGTGTGCGGCCTGGGTTCGATCCTCAGCACCACATACAAAGATGTTGTGTCCATCGATAACTAAAAAATAAAATATTAAAAATTCTCTCTCTCTCTCACCCTCTCTCTTAAAAAAAAAAGAATTTCATTAAGGACTTACAGTCCTGCTTGATAGAGTATAGGCAATAACATGAAATCATTGTATTCAGGAAATATGAACTAGGCTGCAATAGAAATTATCGTAGAGATTCCATATAAAATTTGAAGACTTAGATTTTATGTGCTAAAAGACATTTGTAGACTTCTTTGTCAAGGACTCCTTTCAGTGGAGTTTAGTGTACTACATTTCTGTAAAGTTCACATTTCTAACCTAATTGACCAGAGCTCCCTTGTGCACTGGTTTCTTCTAGACTCACAAGGTTAGACATACTCTGAGTGACTTGACAATATCTTCTGAATTGTTTTTGCAAAAATCTGAATTTCTCAAATTGTTTATTTCTGGCCCAATCCAGCTCACTAGCATAAGGTAGTGAGCTCACATACCTCCAAGTTTAACTCAGAAAGGGGATGGAAAGTACATAGATGGTGTTATGGTTTGAATTTCAGTTCCCTAAAAGTTCATATATGAGACAGCGCAAGAAAGTTTGGAGGAGAAATGATTGGGTTATGAGAGTCTTAACCCAATCAGTGACTCAATCCCCTGATAGGATTAACTGAGTGGTAATTTAAGATGGGTGGGGCATGGCTGGAAGAGGTGGGTCCCTGGGGGCGTGCCTTTGGGGTATATATTTTGTCTCTAGAGCAGAATCTCTGCTCTCTGATCATCATGTGAGCTGCTTCTCTCTGCCACACTCTTGGACCATGATTTTCAGCCTCACCTCCTTGAGCCCCAAGGAATGGAGCCTCTACAATTGTTCTGGTTGTTCTTTTAGTCACATCAGCAAAAAAAGGTGGTGGTGGGGACTAAAACAGATGGAAAGCTTCACTCTCACATTCCCTACCTAAGGCAGACATTGGTCATCATTCATCCCACTTGTTGCATTGAATCCACATTCAGTGTCAGCTCTTCTCAACCCAATGTTCTAACCCACACAATCAACTAATTAAAATCAACCTCTGCACCGAAATCTTTTTGCAAGCCCAGGATTAGATTAAATCAGTAGAAAATCAACTTCTTGAGAAGTTTTTTTCTAATTGGTGAACAATAATTATACAGAATAGTAGCTTTCATTGTGGAGTACACATATGTGCATATAACTTACTTTGATAAATTTCATTTTGCAGTACATCTCTAAGATCTTGCCCTCCCCTCCTACTTCCTCCTGACCTCCTTTCTCTACCCTACTGGTCTGTCTTCTATTTTCATAATATCTCTCCCTCTTTTTTTTTTTTCTATAGCTTTCATATATGAGGGAAAAACATACAACCCTTGACTTTCTAAGTCTGGCTTATTTTGGTTAACATGATGTTCATCAGTCTCATCCATTTTCATGCAAATGAAGTAGTTTTGTTCTTCTTTATGGCTGAATAAAACTGTGTTGTGTATATATACAATATTTTCTTTATCCATTCATCTGTTGATGAACATTTGTTTGTTTTTTCATTCTTTGCACATTCTAGATACTAATCCTCTGCCAGAAGAGTAGCTGGCAAAGACTTTCTCCCATTCTCTAAGCACTATCTTCATGCTGTTGATTGCTTCTTTTGCTGTGCTGAAGGTTTTTTGTGCAGTGCCATCTTATTTATTGATTGTTAGCATTATTCCCTGAGCTCTAGGAGTCTGAGGAAGTCACTGTGTGCACCTGTATGTTGGACTGTTTCCCCTATATTTTCTCTTCTAGCACTTGAAAAATTTCTGTCTTATTCCAGTGTCCAATGTCTTTTATCCATTTTGAGTTGACTTTGAGAGATAGGGATCTAATGTTAATCTTTTACATATTTGTGTGTATGTGTGTGTATTTGTGTACCTGGGATTGAACTCAGAGATACTTGACCACTGAGCCACATCCCCAGCCCTACTTTTTGTATTTTATTTAGAGACAGGGTCTCACTAAGTTGCTTAGCACCTCGTTTTTGCTGAGGCTATCTTTGAACTCACCATCCTCCTGCCTCAGCCTCCTGAGCTTCTAGAATTACAGGCGTGCGCACCCAACGGCTGTGTTTTTTAATCTGGGGATGGGAGTGTGACTCTGGTGAGAGCTGCTGGCCATCACTGTTAGCCAGTGAAAAGTATATTGTAAATGGCCTTTGGGTCTTGGGTACACACACACACACACACACACACACACACACCACAGAATAAAGCAAATTAAAATTTAAAAATTGAGAGAGAAAAAAGATAAACAAAGGAAAACTGCAGAAGATTTCTAATTTCCCACTCAGAAATTCCAAAGAGTCCTCTTCAATTGGCACTGCGTCTCCACTAACTAAATCCGCTGGGAGGTGCCAGGACTCTCTCCCATGCTGACTTACTTTGCAGAATCTGAGCATTTTTCCTGCTCAGATTGTGCATTTGTTGGACAGTGGAGCCTGTTTTTGTTAAACTCTCTGGAAAACTTTCTTTCAGGTTGTTGGAGGGAAGTTCCTCCTCCCCCACAGCACTTCTGTAGTCCATTGCTTTTATTAATTCTTTCTATTATTAAAGCTGATGTTTCTGGGTTTTACTTGGTTACTTATTCTCTGAGTTGCCTTCTGGTGCTTTCCCACATCCTGCCTACCTTACCATGCCACCACAGAACTGGCACAATGGCTCTATTCAATCTTTGAGGGCTGTTAAGGTGGGTACCTTTAGTCCACCTTATTTATGGTCTCTTAATGTCATGTTCCCAATAGTAACAGTGTTTTTAAAAATATTTTTTAGTTGTCAATGGACCTTTATTTTATTTATTTATATGCCATGCTGAGAATCAAATCCAGTGCTTCACACATGCTAGGCAAGCTCTCTATCACTAAGTCCCAGCCCCAGCCCCAGTAACAGTCTTTAAATAGCTCCAAAATTTCATCTCTTTGTTTAAACTACACATTAGAATTCTAATTTATCTATGAGTTTGACTTGTATCAGGAAATAATTCATGTGGAGGGATAGGAACAATTTACCTACTCTCTGTTTTCTCTTAAGTCTCTTTGAAATGAAGAGACCTGTTGTCTGCCTCATTTTTTTTTTTAATATATATACCAGGAATTGAACCCAGGTGTGCTTAAGCCACTGAGCCATATCCCCAGCACTTTTTATTTTGAAACAGGGTCTTCTTAAGTTGCTAGGGCCTCACTAAGTTGCTGACACTGACTTTGAATTTGTGATCCTTCTGCCCCAGCCTCTCAAGCCACTGGGATCATAGGCTTGCACCACCATGCCCAGCTCAATTTTTCTATTATGGCTGGGTTGGTAGTGTAGCCTGTAATCCCAGCTACTTGGGAGGCTGAGGCAAGAGGATCACAAGTTTGGGGGTAGCCTGGCAATTTAGCAAGACCCTTTCTCAAAATAAAAAATGTAAAGGGCTGGGGATGTAGCTCAGTGGTAGAGTGCCTCTAGATCTAATCCCTAGTGCCATGGGAAATAAAAAAAAAAAGGAAAGGGTAAAAATTATAGTAAGTTGGCTTTTAGGATCTTAGTTTTAGTTTAAGGCAGGCATTATATATGCTTATATTTTATCTGACTTATCCATCTTTAAAGGTTTAAAATATAATTTTTGCCTAGTTAGTATTAAATAGTGATTTATTTCAGAACTGTAAGATTACTCACATATAATGAATAAACACTTTGGAAAAGTAATTCAAAATCTT
Organism: Marmota marmota marmota; assembly: GCF_001458135.2. Taxonomy (NCBI): domain Eukaryota; kingdom Metazoa; phylum Chordata; class Mammalia; order Rodentia; family Sciuridae; genus Marmota; species Marmota marmota. Next base: position 9,234,097 of record NW_026000019.1, read on the forward strand.
AAGTGCTTTTTAGGATTTTAGAACCTGAGGGAAGAATGTTAGAGTTAGTAACAATCAACATTTTCCCAGAAGAAAACATGAGTTCTTTTATAAAAAAGATCCTGTGATCAATTAAGTTTTAAACCCTGAATCTGATTTTCCACTCAGCTATTCCCAGGATACATCACCATGCTAAAGGTCAAAATGTCCCACAATAAATAGATAGGTCTAGTCAGTTCTGCCTACTTTGGTAAATAAACAAATAGTTGTATTCATTTCATTCTTTAGATGATGGTACAAACTACAGAATACTAAAACTAAAAGTGTTAAAAAATTCAGATGTATTCCCATCTACCTTTAGCTTAAAGCTATAAATGATCCACTTTTTATGTTAAGCCTGTGATTAAAATATGTAACTAAGCCAGATAAGGTGCGACACGCCTGTAATCCCAGCGATTTTGGAGACTGAGGCAGGAGAATCTCAAGTTTGTATCCAGCCTCAGCAATTGTGCAAGACCCTCAGCAGATTACCTATACCTTGGTTCCAAACAAAAAGTTAAAAAGGACTGGGGGCATGGTTCAGTGGTAAAACACTCCTGGGTTCATATCACTTACCTCAAATTGAAGTGTTCTCTTTGTGAAAATTGTCTGACATACCTAAAAAATGATGATGAAAGGCCAGATCAGCTCAGTATCTATGAAACACTTACCTCTAGCTTCTCTATAACAAGGCCAAAATGTAAAAGGTATTGAAGAAAGTCAATAAAACAAGGAATCAAAGGAGTAGAGTGTTTGGGCCTTCTTCACCCCTCCCTATAGTGGAAAGAAGCATATAACATCCCAACTTCTCTCAGAAAGGTATATCTTTATGAAGGGGAGACAGGTACCTCACTTTCCAGTGCAAGAGTCATTTATCAAATGGAAAATTTTAAAAAATAAATAAATAAAAAGATCAGAGTGCGGAAGCTCTGGGTGAGGGTGTGCCGGTAGAGATAGGGTGGTCAGGAAGGCCCTGCTGATAAGGCAACATCTGAGCTGAGGGCTAAAAGTGAGGGAGCATGTGTGCTGATAGCTGGGGCAGGGCTGGGTTTGGTTTTGTTTTGGGTGTGGGCATTGAACCCAAGTCCTTGTGCAGGAACAATAAACCTAAAGGCCTTTGGAAGGTGTTTGATATGCTCTGGGATGGAGAAGAGGCCAATGAAGATGGGAAGAGGTGAGCAGGAGGTAAGTGGCAGAATTAAGGGGAGAGAAAGGAGTTGCTACTTACCACCATGGAATAAGGAGCAAAGTAACTGAGAAAAATCACACCCCATGCCTACTATGGGGGTCTGAGCCTTGGGTCCAGCCTGAACTGGGAAGTAGCGCACAAAGGGAAACCCTGAATTCTATGTGAGATGGACATTTTCATTTAGACTGAACTGTAATTTTTTTTTTTTTTTTTGGATACCAGGGATTGAACTCAGGGCACTGAGCCACATCCCCAGCTCTATACTTTTGTATTTTATTTAGAAACAGGGTCTCACTGAGTTACTTAGTGCCTTGCTTTTCCTGAAGCTGGCTTTGAACTTGCAGTCCTCCTGCCTCAGCCTCCTGGGTTTCTGGGATTATAGGTCTGTGCCACCACATCCAGCTGTACTTGTCTTTAAATACCTGAAAGTAAGCATTAAATACCCCAAAGACCAAAAAGCTATGGGATTTGTTTGCAAGGTTATTTACAGGGTAGGAATGAAGGCTAGAGAAAAATAAACCCACTCCCCATTTGTACCCCCACAGGTTATCCCTTTCAATAAACTGTTTATTTCCTTAAATAGTTAAAAACTTTACAACCCATCTGTGAACTTAATTTAATTCAGTAAACTGTTTTACACACACATTAACAGACACTTGGCAATATTTGCTGTATTAGTATTAGTAGATTAATAAGTCAGTTGGTAGAATAAAAACATTGTGGCACTAGATTAATGGTTAAATTAGAGAGAGCTGAAGTAGGACTTAACCTTCTAAATTGTATAATTCAACATTTGAGGTTTTATACCTTACATATGATCCCCTGACCTTTAATCAGAGTCACCTACAAAGAACTCACTGTGTACTTGTTAAACAGAATCAATAAGCAGACTATAGCATAGAAACTGTTGCTGCTTGCTAGCTTTCAACGTGCAGTATGGGATTTAGAAAATATGACAGCGCTTTATTATAAAATGAAATAAACGGAACAGGAACAGAATAACACAGAGAAGTAACACTTTTTAAAAATAAATCACTACATCGGCTATTTCTGTTTCCATATTAAGTAAAATGACAGTTTATTTCTTTTGCACATAGAAGAAGTCTAGAACCTGATAGTCCAGGGCAGGTGTGGCAGTTCAAAGGTCACTGGGAGCAAGACTCTTTCTATGGTACTGCTCTGGTCATCTTTGGTGCATTACCTCATGATTCAAAGTAGTAATCTGAATTTGACCCATCACATCTATATCTTGTTCAGCAGGACAAAAAAGATGGCATTCTGGTGGACACTTCTCTTAAGTCCTCATGTGATGCTTTAGTTTATCAAAACTAGCTACAAGGAGCCTAAGCATGGTAGCATATACCTGTAATCCTAGGGACTTGGGAGACTGAAGCAAGAGGCTCTCAAGTTTCAGGGACAGCCTCAGCAACCTAGAAAGACCCTAAGCAACTTAGTGAGACACTGTTTCAAAATAAAATAATAAAATTGGGATAGGGATGTAATTCAGTGGTAGAAAGATTGGGAACCTTAGTATTGTATTTCTATGGGGGAAAGGAAAATGAATGGAAGTCAGAGGCAACTAGCTGTTTCTGCCTCACCTTGTTTCTGCTAGAGATCTGTTCATGGGGTTAAGTTGATACTGTTTGTCAAGGAGGACTACTGGGGCTGGGGGCGTAGCTCAGTTGGTAGAGTGCTTGCCTTGCATGTATAAGGCCCTGAGTTCAATCCCCAGCACCCCCCCCCAAACACACCACTTAATTTCTTATTTCTACATATCAATTTGGTATGTTTATAGATCTATTTACTCTACTTCCGATTACCCTTACTAGCTACTTGTACCAGCTCCAAAAATAAATGTTTAGTTATTTAACCTTTCAATATACTCCCTGCTTGTCCCTCCAGCTACACCATTCTGATTAATTTGTCATCTGTGGAAAATCAAATTGATTCAGTAAACATGTCCTGAAAGGCATGTGCTATGATGGTGGAATAGGAGTGGTCTTCAGATCAGACTCACCAGATAAAAATGATAATAAACATCCCTTGAGGATGTTTTTAAGGGTAAATATAATAACATGAGAAATACCCACATGTCCCTATATGCTCCATATCACTACTCTATAATTCCCTCTTTTTCTGGGGCACCTGTGATGGGCACCATAAGGGGCATTGTGGTTATTAAATGATAAGACATACAAGAAACATATGATATAATGGAGGAATCCAAGAAAAAGCAGGACCTGCAGAATAGGTGCAACATGAAAAATAATGATCTCTCTCTCTCTCCACTGCCACTGAAATTATAGAAACATTATCTCCTGGAAAATGGAATGAAAATTTTGTGTGTTTAATTTGATGACTAATATTGACATGTGGGCTACCACATGGTGAATGAACAGGGGCCCATGAAAGGCTTGCAGTGGCCTAATACATACTTCTGTGAAGTGACAGAGAAGTACCCACATAGTACTTGTTGATTACCTTGTGAACATCATATATTACTTTAGATCAGAATTTGAAGCTAAAACAAATTCATAATCACACTACAAAAACTCAAGCAAAAGTCATTTTCTTTATATCTACATGTCTTTAAAGCATAAAACAATACAAATTATGCATAATTCAGTCCCCATTTCATTCAATGTAGAGATGGTGCTTAGGATCTTTACATACCTGACTCAGAGTAAGAACTGGGGATGTGAAGATGAATAGAGTGATATTTGTCAAATGGGAAAAAGACAAGTGAACTGATACTTCCAATATTAAGTGATTAATGCTTCAACGAGGGGAGATGTCCCAGGGTGCCATGTGAGTTCAGGGGAGGGACAGCCCACCCAGACTGAGTGAGTCAATGACAGCTGCCGGAAGGAATTGAACTCTACACTGAGGACTGGAGGAAAAGGAGGACTTAACTAGGTGAGGATGCTTTACTAAGTATAAGTGGTATGTCCATAAGGCATAGTGTATTAAAAACGAGGGGATTTGATGTGGCTGAAGAGGAATATGAGGATGAGATTTGCTAGAGCAAGATCTTACTTCATAGCACAGATACACACAGGGAAGAAATTCACACTATGATTCAAGTCATAGGAGTCTCCTGTTTTCTAGAAAAGTCAGAGAGGGTAAAAGGATTAATTTTGTTATAGAAAAAAATTTTAATAAAAGAATCTGAGAAATTGCTATATAGTAACAATGTCCATCAGCTTTCCATTACAGTCACAAAATATCTGAAATAATCAACTTGAAAATGAAAAAGGTTTATTTTGACTCACAGTTTTAGAGGTTTCAGTCCATGGTTAGTTAGTTGGTTCCATTGCTTTGGGGCCTGCGGTAAGGCAGTATATTAGGGAGAGAGTGAGTGGCAGACAAAGGTACTCACCTGATAGCAGCCAGGAAAGAAAGAAAAAAAGAAGATTAGGAAAGAGCTGGGTTCCCACTATTCCCTTCAAGGATGTCCAATGACCTGATCTTTCATTAGGTCTCATCTCTTAAGGGTTCTAATATCTCCTAATAGTGCCAACCTATGGACCAAGTCTTTAACACACAGGCCTTTGGGGGTCCATTCTAGACCAAAATTATTGCAATGATACCTTTCCTAAACCCATCAGCTCATTTGGAAGAAGTATAGGCTGCAGGTACTCTTTCATTTGCATACACACATTCTTAAAAAATGTATACATTTCAATATGAGTGTTCTAACGTTTTAATAATTTGTGTTTAATTCTTTGCACCAGGTTAAGTATAATACATAAAGAAATGACCTTGCTTCTTTAAGGGTTTTAAACTTTGTATAACTGGCTTTTCTTATGTAGACTCTTGAAGAAGTTCAAGCTAATTAATTATAAGATATGTTTATATCGTTATCCTTTTGGGTAAGAGATCAACACATTTTAAACATAGTGTGATGGTAAAAATTGGTGCAATACTAAGAAATTATCTAGAAATTCTATGCAGTGACAATGTGATCAATTAATGAATTAGGTCAATTAATTATTGCCTAATTTTTCAGTAGGCGAGTCTGTACCTTTTAAAAATGTATATGAATTAAAAGACTTTTCTCTCTAGTTTGTATACAGATTTTATATACATAAATTCAATCCAGATACAGTAAAAACAATAAAAGTTTTATGATTCAGCAGATCTTAAAATTATTTAAGACACCTTAAGTTATTGAAGAAAGCATTTTAAAATTTAACAGGCTCTCTTTAATAGTAAAGAAAATGTTAGTACTTTGCAGAGAGGAGAAAATTTTCCTATTCCAGGGACATAAAGAAAATCAATTCCAGGTAGCATTGGAGGTACACACTTGTAATCCCAGCTACACTGGAGGCTGAGGAAGGAGAATTTCAAGTTTGAGGCCAGCCTGGGCAACTTAGTGAGACCCTGTCTCAAAATTAAAAAGAAAAAATGGCTGGGGATGTAGAATACATTTATCTAATGTGTGTGAGACCTTGGTATAATCCCTGGTACAAAGAAGGAAGGAAAGATGGGAAAAATCACTTTTAAAACTTCAAGTAGTCTACTTTTTAGAAGTCAAAAATTATGTGCACAAACATTAGACTCAGAGCTCTGATTAAATACAAAATAAACTGTGGTCTTTCTCCCCCTAGAGCTAAGCACAAAGCATAATAGGTTACCCTTCCATTCCTACAGCAGTATGGATTTCCATGCTCTCACCTTGAACAGAAACTACTGGGCTGGGGATATAAGTCAGTTGTTAGAATGCTTGCCTTGCATGCACATGGCTCTAGGCTCAACCCCCAGCACCAAAACAAAACAAAACAACAACAACAACAAAAAAAAACCCGAAACTAGAAGGAGAGAGGAGAGAGGAGTTGAGGCTCCTATATCCCCCTTCAGTATACTTAAACCTCATTGGGAGACAAAATTAGCCAAGAAGATCAAACTTGTTCTAATTTTCTTGAGGTACTTTTATACCCTGTGGTATGTGATATGCCTCAATATCAGCCTCCTTTATCATTTTTGTAGCCTTCTGTGGCTCTGGTTTTCATCACTACTTATCTTCATTATTTAGAAACATCAATTTCATAGAAAGAGCTATAAGAAGCACCTGTGATTTTTAACATTCATTCAACATGTCTAAATGTCCGAAGGCAGAGGAATATGAGGGTCTGGGTTGCTGCTAAGTACTTTGAAGATTTTGATCACTCAGTTCTAGGTTTGCAAATATGTAAGTACTGTGGTGGATTAAGTTTCAAATAAATTTTACAAGTGATATGTCAGCATTCAGAAAGATGGAAGAATGGAAGAACATCTATCTATCTATATATATATATACATACATACATATACATATATGGAGAGAGAGAGAGAGAGAGAGAAACTGGGGGAAGTCTTAAAATAGATATTTACTTATTATCCACTATGTGCCAAGTATACAATTCTGTTTTATTGTTCCCAAGAGATCTGTCTTAGGTAGTGGAGTAAGAGGGCCAGGTTTTTCAATTAGGCCTTCAAATCTAGCAATCTTTCCATTACACTAGCCTTCTTCTTGGAAGTGGTAAAGTGCGAAGTGGGTCTTAAAGGACACATTGGAGGGCTATGGCTGTGGCTCAGTGGCAGAGCACTTGCCTAGCATGTGTGAGGCACTGGATTATATCCTTAGCACCAAACACAAAAATAAATAAAATAAAGGCATGCTGTCCATCTGCAGCTACAAAAAAAAAAGGGGGGGGGGGGACACATAGGCGTATGTTGATGAAAAGGTGTTAAAGTGTTGAAGGGAAAAAGGGTATCTCAGGCATGGTGACCCTTTAAGGAGTGCTGGTAGTATATTTTGTCATCATAATTTTTCTTTCACATTTTTCTCTGTTGAGATATTAGGGATGACTGACAAATAACACATTTCACTTGATAATTCCGTCCCCAGGAGCCCAGTTTTGGAGAAGCATGGCAAGAGACACTACTCTCAAGGAATAGGAACCATTAGATAACAGCTCTATGTTTGTCTTCAGTAGTTAGAAAACTCAGTTCACTACGATCTTATAAAATTTCATAATTTTCTCATTTTACTTCATTCATGATAGAAGTAGGGAGAACTGATGTTACAACCCAACTGTGCTGTCCTTTCTACTTTTTTCTTTGGAGTAGTCTCTTGACTTCACATGTCGAGTGATCAGTTTACACTAGCAACAGTTGGCTGGCTAGTCCAATGGAACTGTATCACGTAACTTTCATTCATTAGGTATCAAGTTTTGTATGTGATTACAATAGAAGATTTCTTTCTGGATTGAACTGTATGGACTGTACCATGTTCATATGCTTGATTTTAGTGACATTAAAACCCAGCTAATATGAGGGCTGTTACTCCATGCCTTACTTATGCTCAGCGATCAGGTTGATTAAAAAAGAAATGTTTTGGATAAAGGCTTTCAGAAAGGGGTTGCACATTAGAGTTCAAGGGCTGAATATAAGGCTCATGGCCACACATCAAAGAGGCAGCAGACTGGAAAGTTATACAATGTCCCAGGAAGAATATTTGAATGACATGAGAAGTTTTGTTTTTTTTTTTCTTTTGGTTGTGGTTCTTTTTAGATGTACATGACAGCAGAGTGTATTTTGACATATCACACATACGTGAAATATGGTCATGTATTCAGAGAGGTTTTAATCCCTAAGAAACTGTTGAGAAACTATTAGGAAATCCCCTGTGTTGGAAGAGGATGTTTGAATTATTCTCAAAACCTTTGGTAGTAATGACTTTAGAAAAGCTAGTAAAAGGTGATCAATAAAATGGTCTTCTTGGATAATAGTGAAGATAATTTGGGACTAAGTATTCTGAAGAATTTTATAATTTTTGGATTTTTAGAAAAAGTCCACTGAACAGCTTGCTTGAGTTGAATGAAAAGTCTATGGAAGTTTTATGGGGAAAACAGGAGATTTTTTTCTAACAGGGAATACTCATTAAGAGAACTACCTTTTTGAGATGCATCAAGTTCTCAATTTGGTATGCACTGCAATACATAACAATTTCCAGTGACCTACTTTAGTGGAAGTATGGACATTTTAAGATTTTTCCCTGGGCTTGTTATGCCTTTTATGACACCATCATTTTCTAATTTCTGCTCTTAAGACTCCATTAATGTACCCTAACACTAGTTTCAAATGCCAAAAAGAAAGAAGAGAAAGAAATTGAGAAAAGTGCAGCATTAATTGCAAGGGATGAGAAAAATACAGGAAACAAACAAGCCAGTCACTGGAGAAACCAGTGAATAGGAGGCAGCAAAGGATCATTTTGCCAAGCCATAGATTGGCAACAGTTTTCATTAGGCAAAAGACATCCAGAAAATGTACACAGTTAATAAAAAATAATGTCAGACAGCACAGAAGTTAAAAGATATAAACAAGATTCCAATTTAATGTTAAGACTATGACTTATAAATTGTCTGAATTGCTAAGTAGTAATATTTAATTAAATCCATTTATCATAACTACCATGACTAGTAAATTAGAGAGGTGGACTAATACCTGGGGAGAAATGAAGCATGTTCCTATACCCAGAGCTTTTGTATCCGCAGTGGTTTTGCAAACTTTAGTTTGGATACAAGTTGCTGGGATGCTTATCGAAATGTAGATTTCTAGGCTCCTTTCCCAGATATTCTGACTTAGCAGTTCTGGTGCAGCGTTTCTCAATTTGGGGCACTATAAATGTTGTGGGTGGAAATTTTGTGTGTATGTGGGAGACTGTCCGGTGTACTGCAGGACATTTAGTAGCATTCCAGGTCTAGTAGATACCAGAAGCACCCCCTCCCTATTTGTATTTCCAGGCATTGCCAAAAATTCCCTAGTGGCAAAATAACTCCTTCTTTGAACACTAGTAGTCTAGGGTAAAAGCCTAGGGACTTGTATGTCTAGTAAGAACATCCAAGGTGATTTCTAACAAATGTGGTCAGTGGACCACCCTTGACAGAAACTAAACTACAGTATTATGGGTTGAATTTTGTTCCCCTCCATTTCCAACTCATATACTGAAGACATAACTCCCAGTGCCTCAAAATAGGACTTCATATGGAAACAAAGCAGTTGTAGATTTAGTTAAAATGAGTAGGGGTCCACTTACTCCAATGACTGGTATTCTTTAAAAAAGGGAAAATCTGGACAACAGACATAGCCCCAGAGAAAACATCATATAAAGTCTGATGTTATGATTGGGCACAATAGGGCATGCCTGTAATCCCAGGTACTAGTGAGGCTAAGGCAGGATGGCAAGTTTGAGGCCAGCCACAGCAACTTAGTGAGATCTGTCTTAAAAATAAAAAGGGCTGAGGATGGGTCTCAATGGTAAAGTGCTCTGGGTTCAATCCCTAGAAAAAAGAAAAGATTGGAATTCTGCTACCACAAACCAAGGAACTACCAGAAGCTAAGAGAATAACCTGGAACAGATCCTTGCCTAGAGCCTTTAGAGGAAGCATGGCCCTGCCAACACCTTGATCTCAGGCTTTTAGTCTCCAGAGCTATGGGACAACAAATTACTGTTGTTTAAGACACTTGGTTTGTGGTACTTTGTTACAGCAGTTCTAGGAAATAAATACCCTGAAAATAAACAAAACAAAACGTTAAGAGGTTAGTAAAGGAACAATATTTGAAGCAGGATCAGGGAGGAAAATGAAAAGATGGCAGATCGGCACCACCTAACATCAAGTAGGTACTCATGAAATTAAAACTTTTTATTTTTATTAAGCACACTCCGAATATGCCTTATCTAATACAAGTGCTTAGGAAAAAAATTTTTCAATGCTGGGGACCAAACTCAGGTCCTTGTGAATACTAGGCTAGTACTTTACCACTGAACTATATCCCAAAGCTTGACAGCAAATGAAATTGGGGATGGGTTGTGGCTCAGTGGTAGAGCCTAACACATGTGAGGCACTGGGTTTGATCCTTAGCACCACATAAAAAAATAAATAAGTAAAAGAAAGGTATTGTGTCCATTTACAACTTTAAAAAAAAAGACAAATTAAGTAGAGGAAAGAACAAAGGGAAAGGGAAGGTACTGGGAGATTATTCAAATTATATGTGTGTATGGATGTGGCATAATGAATCCCACTATTATGTATAATTACAATGCAAAAGTAAAATATAAGAGTTCATATGATACAGTGGACTAATTGTTAATAAATATTTTTGTAAGAAAAATAGATAAATCTGAAATTATTTATGTGCCATTTTCAAGTTTTAGCAGGTATGTAGTAATAAGATAGACTGAGTTACCTGAAAGACAAGTACAAAACATAAATTATGCCATTATTCATAGGAAGGTAATATGTAAAGGCAAAAATACACTGACTATAATCACACTGTAGCTTTAAGAAAAGTGTTGACTGTTTCAGGTCACAAAGGCACTATTTAGAGTACAGCAAGTGGGACCATGTGTCCAGCAGGCCACACAGTCATGTGCTTATCCAAAGAGGGCAATTCATATCCTCTTAGTGCAAGGAAGAAAACTATGTTATTAAAGAAGCTTAAAGGTTATGTACCCTAATAATTTCATTTGCAAAAAAGTGAACACTGATGCCAGTTATTATCAGCAAGACAAAACAAGAGCCCATAGTACATATCAGGCTTCTTTAAGAAAAATATAAAAATCATATTAATAGGCATCTTAGTTCCTGTTTCCTCTTCCAATTGGAAAAAGAGAAAAGGAAACAAGTCTTCTTGCGTCAAGATTTTATTATAAAAATGTGTAAAACGTCTATCGCAGGTGAAGGCACCCAGATTTATTTTTCCTGTCCCCATAAGCATAAACTACATATTTAATGGTAAAGAATGGTAGGAAGTATTAACAAAGAGTTCCTAGAAATGGCTACAAATTAAGCTGAGCGATCAAATACAAAATCATGTCTAGACTGCTGTAGTGCTCTCCACAAATCGGCATAAACTAACACGACATTAAACTAGAAGAACCCAATCCCTCACCTTCAATCAAGGAAACTTTCCCGAGTGCCCCTCAGAGTCATAGGAAGTTGATGCCAGAGCACAGCTTAAAACGTTTCACGGTAACAGATTTGACTTCTGTCTGCGGGTGGGGTGGGGGGGATAGGGGTTCTCCTAGCCTAAAAGGCCCTGGGAGGTTAGGAAAGGGACTACCTATTCTCAAAGCTGTTTTCCGAAAGAGGGCAAGACCAGTACAGAACTGACTCTTTCAGTAAAGAGCTGAGGCTTTCAGAGGAGAAACCCATGGAAAAATTAGAGAAGTAAACAGGTTTTTACAGCACACGGATAGTATTATGCCCCTCCAATTGTTTTTTCGAAGTTACAGTATCCTCTCACTCAAAGCAGACCAAACGAAGGCTCTCTTCTCAGAGAGCCTCTCTTTCCCCCGCACCCCGACTCCCCTCCATCCCGAAGGCATGGACTAGTGCCCAAGCACTGCTGAAGTCCACTGCGGGCAAATCCAGTCTAGGGCGGTTGCCTAAAAGTCAGGCTGACGCCGAGAAATCTAATCGCCCACGTCTGCTCTCTCGGGCTATTGTGCCTCTAGGGGAAGGCAGAACAGGTGAGCATGGCAGGGGAGAACCAGTTCCCAGACAGTCCGAAAACCGTGAGGTGAGGGTGCGGGGCGAGGAAGGGCGGGAATGCTGCACGGCCCCCCTCCCGGAGATCACCTTGCGCTGACCTAGATGAGTTGAGCTGCGAAGGAAGGAGCCCCCGCCTGCGAAGGAGGAGGGCGGGGCGGAGGAAAGCGGGGCCTCGGGTGGGGGCGGGGCCTAGAACGGGATCTTTCTGGAGCTGGCCTGTGATTCGCGGATGGATTCTAGCC
>NW_026000019.1:9246767-9320452 GCF_001458135.2 Marmota marmota marmota
GCGGAACGTTGTCCTGGTCTCGGGGTGGGCCGCCGCTGCCGCCAGACTCTAGGGAAAGCGGGCGGCGCGCGGACTTTCGCTCCTGGTGCTGTCATGGTTGCCAGGTCGCATTGGCGGCCCAGGGCGAGCGCCGACCGCTCCTCAGGGCAGCTCGGGGTCCTTGTGTAAGCCAGGGAGTGGCGGCGGCGGGAAAGAGAAGCTTTCGCTGGAGGGGTCATTGGGGTTTGGGGCAGGGCGCCACAGGGCGGGACTGACTACCCGCCGAAAGAAGAGCGCGGGAAGCTGCGATTTCGCTGTCAGGAACGGTCGCCTAGCACAGGGTATGGGCGCCAGTCTCTGAGACGACCTGGGGCCCGGCGCGTGTGGGCAGGGAACCGGTCTCCAGTCGCGTAGGTTCTGGGACCTGGAGTGTGGTGGCACGAAGACCCCGATCGCCGTGGGCCGCGGGGTCCTTTGTTCCCGCTCCACGTTGCCCGCTTTTCTTGCCAAGCGCGGGGAGAAGGGGGCGGGAGGAGCGAGGGAGCGGCTGCCCTGACGTGTCGGCGCTGAATGACTGCGGGGCTGGCCAATCCTGGGCGGGGGTGTGCGGTCGCTGGGCGCCTCGCTTCGCAGCCTTTGGAGTGGGCGCCGGCTGGCGGCTCTCTGAGTGAGACCCGTGGCTGCGGGATCGGCCACTCACTCGGGAGCGCTGACCACTTTTGTTTTTTGCAAATGAAATGGGTGGAGAGGTTTGCTCCTTTTTCGTCCTGCCAGGCATTTTACAAAGTGTCTCTGTCATATGCTCTGGATAGGAAGTCATCAGACAATATCAGACTGAAAGTTGAACATAGGGAAATTTGAACCACAGATGCTTTAGAAGTACATTTACTTTTTTCTTTACACGTAGTATAGAAATGGTTTGAGATAGCTGACATTTCAAACAATTCATCAAATGATCCAAAGGGCCACGTGTATAATTTAGTAGCTAGAGGTAAATGGGACTTTACTAACCAGAAACATGGAGTAGTTTTCCTATTTTCTTAATAGATGAAATCTCTAGCTAATAAAGGCACTGCTTTCTATAACCTTTGTTTTAATTTGCAGTTCTAACATCTCCCCTTCCCCCCGTTTTAAATACTTTTTTGGCTACTTGCTTAAAAATAAGCTGGAGTTGTGTTTTTCTTGCTTGATGGATATTTTAGATGGCAATTGAATGTGGTTTTGCAAGTACATTTTTTTTATTTAAATGTTTTCCTATTAGAGAAATATCCTAATCATTGATACTAGAATGAGGTACCCCTAAAAAATTATTAACTTTTTAGCAGTATGATTATGTACTAAAATCCTGCAGGTAGAGTTTCTTAAAGGTTAGGGATCCTCCTACCTAGTGTAGACGCTGTAAATTGAAGTATTATGAATAGGAGAGTTAGAACCAAAGAAAATCCATGTATATCTTAATTTGTAAATGTCAACTCTCACCTTCTAAATACTTCTAAAGCTAGACCAATATTTTTACACTTTTGAAAGCAACCTGCATGTCCAACAGGTACCTCAGCATTAGAAAGTCCCAGACACTATCCTTCCTTCCTATTTTTCTTTGTGCGGCAAATGAAAAACAAGGTTTTGCTTCATAAATTCTTTTTAAAAAATTACTGATTTTTGGTAATGAGACCACTACATCCCAGCTAAAATACCTTATATCCTCACTGCCTTAGTTAACTATGCATGGGTGTGCAGAATCCTCCTTTGGTTGCCCTGTGCCCATGTTTTGCCTGTTCCTACAGACAATGCCCCCACTTTTCTACACTAATGCTTCCTCACTTAAATCCTCCATATGGTCTCCATACTTAGTATTGTTTAAAGCTTGGAATTAGTCTTTTACTTCCTCTTTCACTAGTTACCATATGCATCCTGCAATCTGCAGTTCCATTGAAACCAAAATGGTAAAGTTTCTGGAATGTATGTGCTGTCATACCTTTTCCTCTTTGTTTGAGCTGTTTTCACTGTTTGGTTTGTCTCTATTCTTGGCCTTTTGTAAAGTGTTCAACGCTGAGGAATTGAGTCAACTCCATTGTGTTACAAGCATTCCATTCCAGTTTGTGCCTTGCCATATGTTTGGTACCACAAATATTTGTGTTGTAACCAAAGAATTACAAAAACATGTGTTTAAAAATGTAGAGTTTGGTGAGTTTTGATAATGGTTGCTATTAGTGGTTGTAGAGGTGTCACTAGGAAGCTGTAGCTTCTGGCTTTAAAAAGTGGGCTATGGATGTAATTCAATGATGAGAGGTTCAATCCCCACCACTGCGCGGGTGGGGGGTGGGGGGGTATTTTACTTTGTAGTTTGGCTGCCTCAAAAATTGCTTTTACGCCTAAGTAGTTGTAATTTACCTTGAGCTTTTAAGAATGCTTTGAAAATTTGAAATTTGATAAGTTTTATCTTGCTCTTACTGATGGTCAGAATTTGTGCCTGCCTTTTTCACAACTCTTTAAGACTTGTTGAATTTTATGTCACTTAAGCTAATGTTTCTGGGCTGTGGTAACTTCTGAAATTCTGAGTGATACTATACTAAAGTTGTTTAATTATTCATTTATGAGTCTTCTGCCTTCCATTTCTTACACTGGCTGTTCTAAAGAACTAAAATATATTTGATGCTAGTTTTAATTTTTAAAGTGGATTACCTGAAAGTATATTTTAAATACCCAGCAAAATAATTTTTATGCTCTTTTACATCTATGGGATAGTTGGGCTTTTGGTCTGGCTTTTCAAAAAAAATTAATCTTCCCCATTTTTTTCCTGCAAGTTATTATTGTGCTTCAGTTTTATAGACCAAATAGGATCTAAAAATTTCATGAAGAGTTTAAAACTCTTGGTTTGCCCAAGTTTATTTTAATGAAAGTGAACATGAACTTTCAAAAACAAGTTTGCATTAATTTACATGTCATCTGGACTTCAACTAGCTTTTACAATTAAGTAGTGTTGTACTGACGAGAAGAAAATTAAAGAGATGAAGTTCTTGTTAAGACATGGGTCTACGAAAAGTTATATGCCAAGAGTTGCTCTAAAAATTCTGTTTTCTCCTAAAGTTCTGCAGTAATTATAACCATCTACTTGTTTTCTAAAATAAATTTGAGGAGGAACATTCAGTAGTCAAATAATAGATGCCATTTTTATTCTCAGAACAAGACAAGTTTGCAAATATGTGCTGACAAAAAAGTGGTCAAAGTTTAATATATTTGTGAATCTCAACAGTATTTTGGCTTTTCAAAGGATATATTTTATTATTACTTTTCCCCCCTGTTACTGGGCGTTGAACCCAGTGACACTTTACCTCTGAGCTACATCTCTAGTCCTTTTCATTTTATTTGGAGACAGGGTCTCACTAAGTTGCCCAGGCTGGTCTCAAATTTATGATCTACCTGCCTTAGCCTCCTGAGTCACTGGGATTACAGGTGTGTACCATCTCACTTGGCTAAAGGATATAGTTTTATCACATAATTTGCACGGCAGGGGCTGGGTATGTCTTGGTGGTAGAGTGCTTGCCTAACATGGGTGAAGCCCTGCGTATTTGGAAAACATCTGTTAAAACTAGTTTGTTAGGCTGAGGCTATAGCCAATCTAGATGAAAGCATAAAAGCAGAAGAAATTAATATTGCCTAATGGTATGATACAGATTTAACAAAGGAGTAAGCATTGAGCCTTAACAGGAGTCCCAGACTGCATTGGAATTCTTGGGTTTCCTTGAAATGAAACCTAAGTTATGGAAAAACCAGTTAGGGCATATGGAATCAAGCTCACTTACAGAATGTGCACAAATTAAAACTAATACAATAAGTTTGTTGAATTAGAACTGACTGGCCTTCATTGGAGTCCTGGGGCAAGTGATTCATTTAGACATAATTGTTAGATTTCAAATTGTGGATTTGATATATAAAGCAAAGCAATTTTAAAATGTCCAATTTTTGAAGTATGCACATATTTCACATAATTACTTAGTTCAGTTGATTTTTTTAAATGTCATAAGAAGTTGATACTAATAATTGATGACATGTGAAAGCGAAGGGGGGAGAGTAAAGTAGGAGGACTGATTGCCTTGATTTGGTTATTTCATTAGAATTTTATTACTGTATGTGAGAAAAATCATCACCCAAATCACAGACATGAATACTTTTTGTTTATCTAGTTTATTTCAACAAATTACTCATCTTTATGTTGAGGTTTTAGGCTAGTTATGGGGAGAGATTGGATAAATACAAAAGAGACAAAATGGAAACTTTGGTTTCAGTTGGCTCTTGAATCAAGGAAGACAAGCTTGTACCTAGAAGCAGAGCACAGGACAGACAAGCCGGAAGCCCACATGTAACCTTTCAGAAGAGGGTTCTGTATGTGGAAGATGGGAGAAATTACTTGTCAGATGTGGAGATTTGGCAGAGACTGGCCAAAAGATTTCATCTGGCAAAGGTATTCTACCAGAATTCTAGGTAGGAAAAAAAAAGAAAACTTGAACAAAAGTACAGAGGCCAGGATATTCAAAGCACATTTGGGAGAACAGCATATCAAGTTTGTAACAATTATATAGAACAGATATCTCATGTTTGCATATTAGTTGGAATTTAATAATAAAGAGAGTTAAGGAATATTTATATTATTAAATTGGGTATACAAGTCAACTTAATACAAGTTGATATACAACACGATGAGACTCAAACAATGAAACATTATCTCCTGCCTTCTGGGGAAGGATTTTTTTTAAGATCATGTGAGTAGTTGCAAGTTATGTGAAAAGTGTTTATGTGTAATTGTAAGCATTTTTTATGTAGTATGAAAACTGTTGCCATTTACTTTAAAATCTCTTAAAGATCATTTGCAGGCTTTGATCATTCTGAGTGTCTAACTTAATTTTGTCATTGTTTCAGATTATGATGCATCTTTGTCACAGAAGAAATTCGTGTCTATAGCTTTTAAGGACTTGATTACATCATTTTCAAGCCTGATAGTTTTGGAACCACCATTAGAGCTTAAGACACATCTACCTTTACTTCAGCTACCTGTCTTCATACCTTGACTAAGTGCTTCATTTCATCACTCCTTTGCCTTTGGATTATTTGCATTCCCAGTAATACATTTCTTCCAGTATAGTAGGTAAGTGAATATCCACTGTCTAATCCAGCATTGATCCAGTGTTAGGACTAGGAATGCAACTCAGCAGCAGAGTACTTGCCTAATATATATGAGGTTGGATCCCCATTACATCCCCTGCCCAAAAAGGGCACAGTGTTTTTCTAAAGACTGTGCTGAATACAGTAGCAGCCTTTCACAATGTTTAAAAGGCAGAGAAGTCAGTAACCTTTGAGTGAAAAAGCATTTTTTGTATTTTTCCTTTCTATAAACTAAGTTACCTCAAACTGGGATCTCCTATTACTACTTTTTAATGATATATTTTGTGTAATCATTAGTTGTTTATAAGCGAAATGCAAAAATGTTTGAAGAACGTAAGTTTCAATTATGTAATATTAGGAAATAAGTTCTTTAGAATACGTGAAAAGGGGAGCATAAAGTTCCTCTTTTTAAATCTCACTACTTTCTATACTTTAAAACATTTGGAGGAAAAAAAAATCATCTGGCAGATAGGGAACCAAGACTTTTAATTGTGTTATGGGAACAGAGGAAGAAGGCTGTTATTTCCCATTTAAATTTTGATTATACATAATTTTTAGGCGTAATCTCCAATTGATAGTCCTTAATGGAAACTGAGAAAGTACAGGATTGGGATATATAACAGTTTTTCTCATTTGTGAGTAAAGATATGGCAGCAACACAAATCCCAAGGAAATCTGTATGAGATGGCTATTTCACATTTTTCCAGGCTTTTTAGGTTGCTTATTATGGGCTTGGGCAGCATGGAGTTTGATTTTCTTCCCCTCTGAATGAATATGCTAATAGGCATGGAAACCTGGCTCATGCTTCTGAGATACCCACTGCTGTATGAATCCTTAAAGATCTGTGATCAGAGTATGGGGGTATAAAAACTTGGGTATTCAGTACCGATGTTGTTTTAACCAAGCTTTTTGTGTAATAAAATTTTTACATGTTGTTGATGGGATGGAATTTTGAGAAAGGCACCACATTAATATATGATTTTTTTAAAAAACATTTCTTGCAAAAAAGGTAACTTAGCTTTCTTTCTGGTGTTTAGCCAAATTTATAAGGAAAAATGATTCCCAATGGATATTTGATGTTTGAAGATGAAAATTTTATTGAGTCTTCTGTTGCCAAATTAAATGCCCTGAGGAAAAGTGGCCAGTTCTGTGATGTTCGACTTCAGGTATTTAAATTATTTGGAAACTTGTAGAATTAAATCTTTTAGTAAAAGGTGTTAAATTCTTGGATTTGCTTTGTTTTTTTCCCCCATAGTCATTTAATGAAATGACTTTTTAAAAGAATGCTTTACCTAAAATGTATGATAAAGGAGGCTGGAGTGTTTGGTAATTATCTAGAGAAGTACATAAGTCACAATACTTCTAATTTTAATTTTTCATAATTTCAGGTCTGTGGTCATGAGATGTTAGCACACAGAGCAGTACTAGCTTGTTGCAGTCCCTATTTATTTGAAATCTTTAATAGTGATAGTGATCCTCATGGAGTTTCTCATGTTAAATTTGATGATCTCAATCCAGAAGCTGTTGAAGTCTTGTTGAATTATGCCTACACTGCTCAGTAAGTACTTTAAGCCATATAATTAGGCAATATCATCATAAAATTCCAAGTCTCTAGATCTGTTCAAGTAAATAGTCTGTTTTAAGGCCTTGGTATCATACATATAAAGAGCTTGTTTTTTGTTTCTTTTTTAAATAGGTTGAAAGCTGATAAGGAATTGGTGAAAGATGTTTATTCTGCAGCAAAAAAGCTGAAGATGGACCGAGTAAAGCAGGTAGAATATCAGAAGTAAATATATAAAAGGGTTACTATTACTAGAGAGTTTGTATAATCAGAATGTAGAAATTATCATAAAACATTTTGTTAGTTTCAGAAACTTGAAAATGCCCTTCTTCCCCAAGAATTGAATATGTTGTTTTAACTAATTTGGGCTAATGTCTTGCTCTTTGAGAGTCTTCTGTGGCATGGTAGATATATTGGTTTCTCCTTTTTTAATGATTTTTTTTTTTCCATCTGATGTTATTTCCAAATGCACTTTTAGAAAACCAAAACACTTTCTTTAGGGTTGACATATGGGTATTAGGAAATTCAGTGATACAGTACATCTAGTCTGGGGGTCAATTTATTTTTTGGCAGCATTCATTAAGTAGCACAATTACACACTGACTAATATACTACTGACTACTATAAGGTAGTAGTACTACCACTGACTACTATAAGGTAACTAACTCAAAACCACAAAACTAGCTCTCCCACAGCTGCATGGACTTAGGCCTTTTGGGCTGATCTCACTTTTAGAAAACTGTATTGCCATCCTAGAGCTGTGCCAGTGAAATGTGCTAAGAAGTTGAAGAGGTATATTGCAGTCTCTGATAGCATGAGTTAAAATATTCATCTGTTTTTCCCAAGAGTAAGCATATAATTCATACTTTTAGTTCTGTTTTTCTATACATCTTGGTTCCTCTTTAAAAGTATTCTGCCTAGAATTTAATGCCTGTTAGAAGTGCTTAATAATTTATAGGGGAAAAAGGCATTTAATTCTCTTAATACAAGTCAGTAAACTGCAGGCCACAATCCAGGCCCCTGTTTTTACAAAGTTTTATTAGAACACCGCCACACTCATTCATTTACATAGGATCTACAACTGTCATACAGCTGTGGTGACAGGTTTGAGTAATTATGATAGACAATATGGCCAGAAGACTAAAATACTATCTGGCCATATTTTGCTTCTTCTAATGCCACTTCTCTATTCAAAAATTCTGTGATTTATAGCACATATTACTAAGTTTAGCATTCTAGATACTCCCAATTTAGTTGCTGTTTTTCCAAAACTATTTCCTAATTGTTTTATCTTTTGCTTCAGCCATACTAAATTGTTTGTAGCCTCTTTGCCTACTTTCTACACTCAACATCAACATCATTCATCTCTTTTGTAGAGCAGTTTTGATAGGGCCTTTCATGAAACCTCAGCTAATTATTCTAGTTAAATATTTCTGAACCCTACTTACCTTTTCAATTTGTCACGTCTATCCTTAAAAAACTGCATTGTATGGCATTCTTTGATGTCTGTCAGTTGTATGTGTTGTTCCTACTGTTAAATTTGTTGTATTTTAAGATGGCAATTTTTTATTCTTCTTTATATTTTCACCTAGTATTAACATATTGAATATAGTTTGTAGAATAAATATATAAAAATGTTGGTACTTGTTTATTTTCGTTCGAAGGTTTGTGGTGATTATTTACTGTCTCGGATGGATATTACCAGCTGCATCTCTTACCGAAATTTTGCAAGTTGTATGGGAGACTCCCGTTTGTTAAATAAGGTTGATGCTTATATTCAGGAGCATTTGTTACAAATTTCAGAAGAGGAAGAATTTCTTAAGCTTCCCCGACTAAAGGTAAAGACTACAATATAATAAGGAATTATATACTATCTAGTTCTATTCACAGAATCTTTGTGGATGATTGAAGCAAATGAGTTATAATGGTTATAGAAAACAATAATATATTGAAATTATTATTCTTAGCATTGTAATGAGTTTCCACCTGCCAGTTAGTTTATTTCCTTTGTTTTTTGGTTACTTAGAGTAAATGTATGTAATGCATTTGGGTATCTATGACAACTTCACTATAAAATTGAGGATTAAACTAAAAACTAGCATTTTAATACTTACCAGTGTGTCACTGTTTTTTCATCTCTAGTTGGAGGTAATGCTAGAAGATAATGTTTGCTTGCCCAGCAATGGCAAATTGTATACAAAGGTAATCAACTGGGTGCAGCGTAGCATCTGGGAGAATGGAGACAGTCTGGAAGAGCTGATGGAAGAGGTTAGTTCTAAAGTAAATGGGATTGAACAATTCTTAAAAATTATTTTGCTATAACATGAAGGATTCCCTTTCACTTTTATTTTATAACCATGACCCTAAAGAATTTAAATTTTGCTATAGGTACCCCTAAGCTGAGAAACAGGGGGGGTGTCCAGGTGAGCTGAATGAACTGTTCAGTTTGGTCTTCTGCTTTTCTTTTTTTTTTCTTTTTTACAAATTTCTTTGCTTATTATGTGCTGTTAACTTTCTTTAAAGTAGCATGTAATTTGCTTTAGAAATGGGAGGTGGTACTGAAGTTTTCTGTAGATTCTTAATTTTTCTTCACAGGTTTTTGCTTTAAGTTTGACAAGTAGGTAAAGCTTCTAATGGTTGTTCCTCCCCATTGGTTTATCTCCCCATAGGTTTATTAACAAAACTAGGATACCCAAGACTGAAGAAACAAGAAGAAACCTCAAGTGTATTGACACGTAAAGAAGCAGCAGTCCTGCCCCAGTTCTCCTAAGAAAAATCCGCTGTGGGCAGAGAACGATGATGATTTAATGGTGTTTACTCCTTTACAGGATTCTTATCTCTAAAGCTTTGTGTTTTTCAATGGTGTTGTTAATACATAAAGTCACTCATTTAACTTGGGCTACTTTTAAAAAATACATAAGAAAAAAATTGATACAGAAATGGTGGGAATTAAAAATATACAGGTGGAGCAGTGGAGTAACCTTGAGTTTATTGCTCCCCATAAACCTTTCAGGATCAATAAAGGATTACCAAATCTGTTAGTCCTATAAAAATACTGTTGTCATTATGTTCTAAAAAGGCTAACAGTTGATCTTTAAGTTCTGTGATTTCCCACTTATCAGATGCGCTAGCCATATATTTGCATCTGTTAAAAGAGGATAACTACAGCTTGCTTGAATTTTTGCTTTTTTTTTTTTTATGTTTTTCTTGACATTACCTACAAGAGAGAAGTATGTTTATACAAATCAGACCATTTATCTTCAAAGGTGTAAACTATTCAATAGTTTTTTGTAAATATGTATATTCTTTAAGAGTCTATAAATTGTACTAGTGCCTTTTTTCTTAATGTAATAGAAGCTATGAAACAAATGAAGATTTCTTTCAAGCCAGTCAAGCCAAGGACTCTTCAGCCAGTATTGGAAGATTTTGTATTTGCTTTTGCTTTTTTGTTTTTGCTTTTTAAATTTTTACCACCATGACATGTATTTTTCTTTACTTCGGAATCCTGCCAGAGTAAGAAGTCAAGAAGCTCAAGAACCACACTGGAGGTTACCTTGAGGCGTTTGTGTAATCTGCATACTAGTGGAGTAGCCATGGTGACAGTAGCCACATGGGTGTTCTGTTGCTGTTTTGCAGGTTCAAACCTTGTACTACTCAGCTGATCACAAGCTGCTTGATGGGAACCTACTAGATGGACAGGCTGAGGTCTTTGGCAGTGATGATGACCACATTCAGTTTGTGCAGGTACACATTGCACAGTCTGAGGTAACCTCAGGTTAAAATTTGGACAATTTTATGAAATACTTAAATTTTCCTTTCATAAAGGAAAGTGAACGAATTTCATTGGTATGACTGGACAGAAACATTTTTGGGAGAAAGGAAGCATATCAGAGTTACTAGCATTTTTGCCATGTGAAAAGAAGTTAACTCACCATGTTAAAATCCCATTTAGATTTTTTTTTTCTCATAAAGTAGGATTCACAAGTAGTAAGAAAAAAGCACAGTAAGTTGAAGCAATACAGAAATATTTTGTTTTGGTTAGATTACAAAAATTAGCTGTTTGCAACAGGCATGATTGATAAACCCAATTTTGATAGAGATGTAGGAGGACTCTGAGTTGTTGATGGCTATGAAAGAAATGTTGGATGTTTCTTTAATTATTGATGTCTTGTTATTTGAAATTAGAAATGGCATAAACTTAAAAGTGGTCCGTCCTATGTTATTACTTGTTCTAGATGTTTCTTGAGCAAAATGAACTAAAGTAGTATGGTTCTGTTGTACTGATGAAGTTACTTTGCCTTTTATAGAGTCCAGTTTCATTTCCCTCTTCCTTTAGTGGGTAAACACATGCTTGAGAGAGAACATACATTTCAGGTATGAACCATGTAGCTTATGGACATATAAAATACAGAGAAGTACACAATTTTTCCCTCCAGTGCTTAGGATCAAAGCACATGCAAGGCATATATTCTACCACTAAAATCACATCTTCAGCCCCAAACCTTAAAATGTCACACAGTGAACCAACTGGTATAAACACAGCCCGTATCAAGAAAAAAAGATTTCTAGTATCTTTAGCCTTTATCTACCCCTTCTTAGTCACAATCCTACTCAACCCGAGGATATCATGGCCTAACTTCTGCCGAAATAGATTGAGCAATCTTAGCATTTGCCTATGTTTGAAATTTATACAAATGGTCATACAGTATGTATTTAAAATTTGGCCTTTAACTCAACTTCATATTTATGAAGGATAAGCTAGTAAATAGTCAACCCAGATTAAAGAGTGTTTTCCCTTAAAAATTAGAAGGTAAATGATGGTACAATAACCACACAGGATATTACTAAGTGTTAATTCTGTGGAGGAGGTCTATGGTAATAGTGGCTTAATATCTTTATTTAAAATAATTTTGGGGTTTGAGTTGGTGGAGAATTTTGTTCATGTTTGTGCATTTTTAATAAAGGTATTTTATCTATTAACTATAAATATTTTAAGTTACATTTTTAAAGTATGTTTTTCAAAAAGCAGAAGTTGAATGCCCAATAAGTGACAGGCCATGATGTTTGGCATGGGGACCCCAAAATGAAAGAAATAGCTTCTGCTTATAGGACCTCATCAGAGTGGATGTTAAACAATACAGACTTACAAGTTGCACTAAAGGGGAGGTTGTAGTAGAGACAAGAGGTGAGAAACCAGGAATATTTCACAGAGGAGGCAAAATTTGAGCAATCTTAGTATTTGGAGGCATTTATATAGCAGATAGGGGTTAGATAGCAAGTTATCTATGTAAGGATGCTGCTCTTGGAGACTGGTAGCTAAATACTACCTGAATGGGCTTATACTTTATATCCCATAGATATCAAGAAGAATTTATATGAGTAACTGTGGGGATCCTGACACATGTGAATTGTTAGGATGAATAGACATTTTGTAAGGTAGAATGGATGAGAGTTCTTTCTGCAGCTTTCAGGAATAGGAAAAGGAGGTTGAGAAGCAGCCATTAGAAAGGTAAGAATATGATTAGAATTTAATCATGTTATAAAAGCTACATAAGGTAGGAGAAGAAAGTTGAAGGCAGAATAAATTTGTAAACTGTGAAATCCTTCTGTGGGAGGTCATGTAAAATAAGGTGAGGGATAGATACTGTATCGAGGAGTTAACTTGTGTTTCTGAGTTGTTTGTTGTATAACACTAGTCTTCAGTGTTACAGTGCCTTTTTCTTCCACAGTCATTCTGTCAGTTATAGTCCATACATTAGTTTTGCTGCAGTTAATAACACTCATTTGTGATACTTTGGACCCATTCTTCCCAAGAATTGTAATGAGGTTTTTATGTACTTTGTAATTCCAAATAACAGATGAAGTTAGATACACAAACCTTATTTTTTATTCCTAGTATTTCTATACTGTGGCAAATGTCACAGTATAAGAAGAATGGGCCTCATTCTCAGAATTCCTAATCTTAATTTTAGCATATTGTCTTATGTATCATCTGAGGCAGTGTAACCTATTTTCACTTCATGAAAAAGAGATAATATGAATAAAGTATCCAGTAATACCAGGCTGTCTCAGGGGAATTTAATGATGACATTGACATGGTATATTTCTGTATTTGCTCAAAGTAGTCCACATATGCTGTTTACCACACTTGCTGAATGGCCCAGACCTGACTTCTGATAGTGTTTTTTACAGCTTCCAGTAGCTGTCAAATCTTCCTCTATAAGTTGTTATATGATTTTTTGTTTTCACTAGAAACAGAAAGTTCCATTATAAATCTTAACCTATCCATGTGATTGGGCCCTGGGCACCAGAGTAAGTGAATGAGCAGAGTGGGTTAAGTACTGAAGCTGGTACCTGTCAGTTGGCAATTCTCCCAGGGTACTCTTGACTCTTTCAGTTCCAAATGATCATATTCCTTGGAAGTGGCAAAGGCTCATGTAGCTAGCTGGAAGAAAGCCATGGAAAGAAGCTTATATATGAGAATGTATGTGGGTCTTCTTTGAATTGGCAGCTTTGGCCATTTTTCCCTTTGTCGGTGTTCCTGTGTATTATACTTTTATGAATATTTGGTTCTTTTAGCATTTCATTTCTGGTTACTACTTTTTAAATTTTTTGTGTTCTGATATGGTATTGTCTAGAGAATCCCACTATATGATACCTATACATAACACCAGCCATAAAGGAAGTACACTTAAGTGTTTCTTATGTTTGCCACTTTTTCCTGTAAAATATTTTGAGAGAGACTGGATGAACCTATGCCTGCTCACTTTTTGCTGGCATTGTATGAAGGATACATTATATACTTTAGTTAGATTTGACAGTTTCTTGGAGATGGGAGGTTAAATATTCTCTCAATTAACTCAATGCCATTTTAAATTTAGAATGTCTTTTGGGAGATTCTGTACTTAATATAAAAAAAATGAGCTTATGTGAATTAGTTTGCTTTTTTTCTTCCTCCCCATCCCCATCCCCCTGTTGAGGAGATACCATTTCGACACTTGATCTGAAGCATGTGATTTGAAATGTTTGAGTTTTTTCCTGACCAGACCAGTTAGGTATAGTTGTGTCCTTATTAAGTGGAGATACAAGTATGCCTGTAATTTGCGTCGATTTGAAAGTGGTGGTTTGTGTTAGATTTAGTGCGCTCTTAAGTGTCCTATATAAGTGGAAACTATTCAGTGTTTTGGCAGTGTGATATGGAATAGCTCAGTAACAAAGGTACACCAGGTATGGTCTTTGGCTAGGTTTCTGTAGCTACCTTTTGATTTTGCAGAAAAAGCCACCACGTGAGAATGGCCATAAGCAGATAAGTAGCAGTTCCACTGGATGTCTCTCTTCTCCAAATGCTACAGTACAAAGCCCTAAGCATGAGTGGAAAATCGTTGCTTCGGAGAAGACTTCGAGTAAGTATATGACATTGACCAGATTTGTCTTCAGCTTATCTATTTTTAAGGAGTGTTGTCAATTTAATGCTTTTAAATTGACTACCTAAAAATTCAGAACCAGTTAAACTTGGAAAACAGTAGAAAATGTTCCAGTCTGGGCTGGAAACTCTGGAGTCTAATTCAGAATCATGTAGCAATCAAAAGTTACGGATTTCCTCTTTTTTAATGTGGAATTCTTGTGTTTACAGATAACACTTACTTGTGCCTAGCTGTGCTGGATGGTATCTTCTGTGTGATCTTCCTTCATGGTCGAAATAGCCCACAGAGCTCACCAACAAGTACTCCAAAACTAGTCAAGAGTTTAAGCTTTGAGATGCAGCCAGATGAACTAATAGAAAAGCCCATGTCTCCCATGCAGTATGCACGATCTGGTTTGGGTACAGCAGAGATGAATGGCAAACTCATAGCTGCAGGTAAGGCCAAAAGGATTGGTGACTTGACTTTAACCAGGTAAGCCTGTAAGGCATTTTTATTTGCTTGTGGCATGCCTACACATTTTGGGAGTATAGTGTACTTTGTTTCTCCTGCACACTAATAACAAGTAAATACTATTGTTTTGTGAACTGAAACAAGATTAGTATCTTGTTTCAATTTTCCTATGGAGTTTTTTTGTTTTGTTTTGTTTTGTTTTTTCCCCCCGCAGTGCTGGGACTTAAACCCAGGGCATGCTAGGCAAGCACTCTACTACTGCACTAGTGAGCCACATGCCCAGTTTCTAATTTAAAAAAAGAAAAAGACAATATAGAGTGGGGCAAATTTTTCCTTTCCCAGTTATATGAATAATTCCTTATTCTCAACTAACAGAAGCATTTAGTTAAAATATCAACTAATGGGTCCTTAATATTTCATACTTTTTCTCATTGTGCACAATACTCTAAGCCATTCTGGATTAGAAAGCCTAGCCCAGTTTAATCTTGATGTTTCTTTTACAGGTGGCTATAACAGAGAAGAATGTCTTCGAACAGTTGAATGCTACGATCCACATACAGATCATTGGTCCTTCCTTGCTCCCATGAGAACGCCAAGAGCTCGATTTCAAATGGCTGTACTCATGGTAAGCACATGTTGCACAAACAATCCATATTTAGCTTTTTTTCTCATAACTTCAGAAGGGTAGAAATTTTCATCTCCTACTTTTGGCATAGGGTCAGCTCTATGTGGTAGGTGGATCAAACGGCCACTCAGATGACCTGAGTTGTGGAGAGATGTATGATCCAAACATCGATGACTGGACTCCTGTTCCAGAGTTGAGAACTAATCGTTGTAATGCAGGTAATGATATTTTTCTTCTGAGATAGCCAGTATTTAAATAAGAAAATGAAGTAATAAGTATATAATCATATTTTATACTTTCATAGGAGTGTGTGCTCTCAATGGAAAGTTATACATTGTTGGTGGCTCTGATCCATATGGTCAAAAGGGGCTGAAAAATTGTGATGTATTTGATCCTGTAACAAAGTCATGGACAAGCTGTGCTCCTCTTAATATTCGTAAGTCATTATTTTTTTTTTTTAATAAACACATTACCAGTATGTGTAGAATACATAGTTTGGGTAACTGTAGGAGTAATCTTGGTTTGACTTGATTCTATAGGTAGACACCAGTCTGCAGTCTGTGAACTTGGTGGTTATCTGTACATAATTGGAGGTGCAGAGTCTTGGAATTGTCTGAACACAGTAGAACGTTACAATCCTGAAAATAACACCTGGACTTTAATTGCACCCATGAATATAGCGAGGCGAGGAGCTGGGGTAGCTGTTCTTGATGGTAAGTGTCCACATTTGAAGAGGTGAAGGGTAGATACTGGCAAGAGTTTGTTCTAAAATTCCAAGAAAATGTCAACGATAATAACTATATGCTTATAAAAAATTAAGAATTAGAAACAGCCATCTCTTTTAATGCAATGGGAATTGGGCATTTGTCCTTTGGAGACTCAAAATCAGAAGTTCAAAACTTGATATATATTCTATTTTTTCCATTTTGCAGTGCTGGGGATCAAACCCAGGGCTTTGTGCATGCTGGGCAAGCATTCCATCACCGAGCTGTATTCCAGCATTTTATTTTGAGCAGGGTCTCACTAAGTTGCCCAGGCTGGCCTCCAACTTAATCCTCCTGCCTCAGCTTCCAAAATAATTGTGGATTACAGGCATCACCAATCTTTTGATGGGTGTACTCAGTAAAGTTCCAAATCATTTTTACTCCATAAACCATACCCAGTAAATGTATCATCCTGGATTTTGAGTTTCCCTTCCTTCAAAGCAGTAATTAACTTGATTTCAAAAGAATGTAAATGCAAATCCCTGTATTTTCTAGTTGTCCACTCTATACTTTGTTTTATATAGTTGCCTTTTCACATCTCTTTGATTTACTTAATGTCTAATTATATAATCTTAACAATTTAGTAAGCATTGTTTTTGGAACAAAGCTGAATCTTGGTAGCTTATGGCTGCACAGGGAAAAGCTTAAGTGTGTGGACATAGTAGCAAGTATCCTAATGTCCTAGAGCAACTACCATAAAGAATTGTGAGACTTGTACTTGATTTAGATGCTGTAGGTCCCCCCAACCAAGTTTGCCTAAGTTTCATGTGGGAATGCGTTTTTATCCACCTTACTCATTTTGTATCCCTAGCTTCTAGAGAATGCTTATTGCCTTATTATGTAGGCAGTTAATACTTTTTGGCAGAACTAATAGGCATTTCTACTTAAAAACAACTAGTTTCATTTAGTAAGAGACAGACCCAGATAGGCATGTGCCTGTAATCCCAGCTTTCAGGTGGCTTGAGATGCAAGGGGTTAAAGCTTTCAGGTGGCTGAGATAGGTCCAGGGGTTAAAGACCAGCCTGGACAACACATTTCAAAAAAAGAAAGAAAACAAAACAGGCCTGGGGGTTTTCTTCATTACTTTAGCCTCTCAGATTTACTCTAATTTCTCTTCTAGGAAAACTGTTTGTAGGTGGTGGTTTTGATGGTTCTCATGCTATCAGTTGTGTGGAGATGTATGATCCAACTAGAAATGAATGGAAGATGATGGGAAATATGACTTCACCAAGGAGCAATGCTGGGATCACAACTGTAGGGAGTACCATTTATGCAGTGGGAGGATTTGATGGCAATGAATTTTTGAATACGGTCGAAGTCTATAACCTTGAGTCAAATGAGTGGAGCCCTTACACAAAGATTTTCCAGTTTTAACACATTTTAAGACCCTCTCAAACTAACAGGCTTAGTGATGTAATTGTGTTTAGTAGAGGTACACTTGTGAATAAGGAGGGTGGGTGGGTATAGATGTTGCTAACAGCAACACAAAGCTTTTGCATATTGCATATTATTACATGCTGTACATACTTTTTTGTGTTTGGAAAGGAATGCAAAGATGATTTTTTTTGTGTGTATTTTTAAGACTTATTTGGTTATTTTACTTTTTGGAAATTGATATTGTAAAAGAATAAACCAAGAATTGATTGGGCACATCATTTCAAGAAATCCCCTCTCCTCCACATTTGTTTTGCCAATTTGCACATTAAATGACTCTTCCCTCAAATGTGTATTATGGGGCAAGAGGGGGTAGGGTTTAAAGATGTAGGCAGTTGGGTTTTTTAAGGGCCCTTTTTCAATAACTGGAACACTCTATAACAAAAGATACTTATTTAAATAGAAGACAATAACTATTTTTGTTTTTATTAAAAGAAAGCTAACTTGCCTACCAATATTTAATCTTTTATGATTGCCTTTTTATAACTTTTTATATTCTCAGCAGAGTGCTTTACCTGTTGAAGTAAAACATGGCAGATTCAAGTTAGTGAAGCAGAGTGGCAATCTTAAAGGATGCAGAGTGGAGTGATTCTTTTAAATGCTCAGAATGCAAACTTTTAAGCATTTGGCTCAGCTGCATTTTTTTTTTTCTTCTGAGAATGCAGTACCAACGTTTTTTTGAATGGAGTTGCTGAACAGTAACATAGTGATGATTTTTGGTATTTGAAACACTGGTTTGAAGTATTTTGATTTGTTGAGGGTATAGTTTATTCAGCAAGAGATTTAACTATATAAAAGAACAGTGAAGTATTTGATCTTCTTCCATAATTCTGCTTTTATTTATCATTAACAAAAGAATACTAAACAGAAGCCCTTGATTGAAAAAGTTTAAACTGTGTTGGGTTTGTGAATGCAGCCTTTATCAGAACTACGTTTTTGCTCAGTTTTTCTTTTTTTTTTTTTTGCTCATATGGATAAATCTGGGGGATGATTTGGTGTCTAATGTGTAGTGTTACACGCCTAACTGATGGTGCCAAACTTAGCACGTCCTAATGCTTGCTGCAGATGCAAACACATTAAAGGTACTTTGCAGGAAATCCTTGCACCATGGGATTAATACCCAGTTGTTTGTGTACTCATTCATTACTAAAAGTTTGGGGGAAAATTTTTCAGTGAGGAAGAGTTAAAGCATTTGGGGAAAATACCCACCTGGCATATTACATCTGAAAGAAATGGATAATGTAATGTGTTTTTTCTTGTCACAGACAATGAAACACAGGAACCTAATGAGCCATGTAGGATGAGAGGACTATTCAGTAGCTAACTTGGGTTAGGAAAAAAAATTGAATATTTTCTTGAAATATGTTGGTACTCTGGTACTTTGCCAACTTTCTGTCATCTGTTTTTACAGAAAACCAAGAAAGGAAATCAGTTCACCTGGTTACTGTGTAGTTCCTGACTAACCATCTGTCTCTGGTTTGTTTCTGAACTAAAACTAGAAGTTTAAATTTGAATTTGCCTAACAGGATGACTGTTGTTTATGGATCTGTGTTTGTTCTATTCAGCACAAGGAAATAAAGTTTAAGTTGAGGATTCAGCACTAAAATCCTTGAAATCACTTTTCATTTCTTAAGTGACATGCTTTATGCAAATAATATATGGGAATGCTTTGTGTCGAAGTTTTCCTGCATTACCATTGATGACGAAACAGGGAGTTTGGTGGCTAAACGTTTTTTAAGAAGTTGTTATGGCTAATCTTCCTGAACACAAGTTTTCATGTGGGGGAAAACAACCGAAAAACAATAGTCACATAATTTTTAAAAATTCGGGGTTTGTTTTGGTTTTACCAATATATGTTATAGAATGGTTTAAAAATATAATTCATAACACCACAACTTTGATTTCTTGTAATAGTATGTAAAAAACATACTAGATTTTCTAAAACAGTAGCATTTTATAAAACATTTGCATTTTTTTGTTGGTTTATTTAGGGTGCTGGGGATATAATCCAAGGGCACTTTATCACCGAGTAGCCCCTTTTAATTTGAGACTGAGTCTCAGTAAGTTGCTCTTCTTGGCCTTAGCCTCCCAAGTTGCTTGTGTTACAGGTATGTGCCACCTCCAGGTAAAATACTTGCCTTTAATTTACCAAGTAATTGGCTATCCTTAGGCATGAATTTATTTAAAATGTTTTAGAATTCCCTACATAAAAATAATTTAAGGGAAAAATCCTTGATTTAGGGATATGATATACTGCTAGAATCAAATTCTTAAGTGGTCAGGGAAAGAGTCAGTCCCAATAGAGCATTTCTGCATCTTCAGAGCTGGCTTCAGTCACTTAATTTGTTCCCCCAAATCTGAAGAATCCAAGTGCTACATAATGCCTAAGGCAATTAAACATGAGTGAAGAGAAGGAAAGACAAGAAAACAACAATCTATGAATCTTCAAGGGAAGGCCAACCCACAAATTCAGTCCTATAAACATTATATTCATCACTACCTTTGGTTATAAAGGAATAATTGTTCTCAAGAGTCTTAAAACTATAAATAAGTATTGTCATGGGTTCTTCAACCTACTAGTGCTGGGGTTGAGTCTAGTCCTTGCATATGCTAGGCAAGCTCTCTACTACTGAACTACATACACACACAGTTTTGGACTTCACTGTTGACAGCTCCATACCTTCTTGGGGCAGGACGGGGTTGAAGAAACAAGAGCTCAGTATGTACAAGGAAACAGGAATCTAGGGAAGTGCTATAGTATAATTTTAGTCTGGAAAGGGGGCATAACACAAAATACCTGACTTATGAGAGAAAGAAAGAATAAGATAAAGATGAAGGCATCTATCACATGCATCTAGCCATCCAATCAGTAATTAACAGGCCAACCATCTACTGAGATATCTCCCACTTCTTATGTATTAAAACAAATGTTTGTTTCTCTTAACCAAAAGTGGTACTAACCCTTGGAGGTACAGGCTCAAGAAAATACAAAGGATTTGTATGGTTCAGTTGTTTGACTCACACATGCTATGCAGATACTCTCCCATTCATATCCTCAGTCAAATCTAATTTTAAATGGGTAAAAAATTTAAACAAGACAAAAATAAGTGAATGGCCAATAGGAATATAAGTTATTGTGAAAATGTAATAAAAACCAAAATGATATATATCTACTAAGACTAGGTAATAAATTCTGGTGAGGATGCAGAGCAACTGTAGCTCATAAATTGCTGGAAAAAATAGCAAAATTATATAGCCACTCAGTAAAATGTTCGGCAGTTTCTGACCAAATTTGTCTAATTCACAGGTATTTATCAAATGAAATGGAACATGTTCAGCAAACCTGAATGTAAATATAGCACCTTTATTCATAATACTAAAAACTGAAATCAAAGCTTTCCAAATGGTAAACAAACAAGTAAACTGGTATACTCATTGTACTGGGATATTAGGATAGACCTATGGATGGATCTCCAGCATCATGGGAAATAAAGCCATACTGTTATTTAGCATTCTGGAAAAGAAAACAGGCCTCCTGAGGTGGGGGACGTGCATTAGAAGTGATAGAACTTTCACAATGTGTTGGGTAAAACTCAGAAATCTACAAAGAAAGTGGTGCCAAACCTATAATGAAGGGCTAGGTCATGTCTGTCTTTTACCTCACTAGAAATCACACCAGGTAAGGGTTCTTACCTTGCAGAAGTCTACTGAGCTAATGTGGGTTAGCCTGTGATCATTAGTCTACAGTAAAGTTGTAAATGAGACTCAAAAGGCAGAATATTAAAGTTGGTTTGCAGTTTAGGAACAACTAACAACAAACAAATAACTCTCCAGGTTTATTAATGTAGTTCCCAAAAATCTGTCCCCCATGCTTTCAGCATTCAGAATTAAACTTGAGGCATATCAATCCAGTTTACAAATGAAACTAGATCAGAATTATAAAGGATTCCTGTAATGAGAAGAAAGCACACACGCGTGCACACACACACACACACACACACACACTTTGGCCAGTTCTTGTTTCCACCAGCAGTCAAGAAACTTCAAAGAACATAAAGTCAAGCATTCTAAAATGAAGGTGTTAAAAGTGGCTTTTCACCAAACATCACAAGCAGTTTTCCAGTCAAACTTTGGTAGGAATGGTAGAGCATGTCCTTTTTAGTAGTTGAGTCTGAAAGTCAATTGGTTAAAAATATTTTTTGACCACAACTTAATTCTCTTAATTCAGAGACTAAAAGTAGTGTACTTCCCTCCCTTGTGGAACTTTGGTACATTCACTAGGGTGGATTTTATTAGCAAAATAGTCCAGCAGCAGCCACCAAAATATGAAGGTGGCTGGCCTGTCCAGTCTTTACATTAGAGTTGCTATAAGTAGCATCAATTTCTGAGAATGAGAGGTGTGATTTTTCAGTAATGAGTTATATTTCCCTTAAGATATAAATTCCTCCCAATCCATCACGGTAGGGGGCTGATCTAGGGAGTTGCCAGATATCAGTAATATGAACATTATAACCTAAACTCTGAAAATTGACCAATACACTATCCAAATAAATGTAGATTGGCCCTGAAAAGGCCTCTGTTCTTCCTGAAGATTGCATTCAAAGTAACAAGGGAAGAACTTTGGCTCTGTCTTACATCACTTGATTTTACATGGGGCACAAACACCCACATTGTGAAAATGAAATCTGTCTCTGAAATTCTAATGTGTACAGCCACAATTGCCTAAGAAGCATGCTGTGAACCCAAATGTTTTAGCATGCTTCTTATGGCTTTTGCCACAATTGCATGTCCTAACAAGAGGACCCAGTGGAATACAACAAATCTCAATTTTTAAAACACTTTTCCTTTGCCCTGAATATAGAGAGAGCTGGGGAATTCTCCAAACCAGAGCATGCGATCCTCCCAGGAGGGAAACAAGTTTTTTGGTAAAATTTTACTTTTTCTAAATAAGTTGAAAAGGCAGATAAAAGGGGATCTTGTACCTAAGCATGGAACATTGCTGGAATACCCACCCTCAAAGCTCCTCAGTAGGTCAAGGCCAAGGGTATTTGTATAGAAAGTCCCTCCTCTGGTATGAATTTTCTCATCAGTCTTTTTGGGTTCACAGCATGCTTCTTATGGCTTCTGCCCCAAATATACCAGCTATACATATTAAAGAATGGAGAGTTCAGAGCCTAAAGTTATACAGCATGGGGCTTGAGATTCATAAGCCAAGTGAGTTAACTCTAAAACAGTGGGGAGCCAGAGAAAGTACAGAGCAGGGGAAAAGGGAACTTGCAATCTCCTGTGTTGAACAAGGGTAAAACTAACAATAAAGCTTAC
This sequence comes from Marmota marmota marmota, assembly GCF_001458135.2. Taxonomy (NCBI): domain Eukaryota; kingdom Metazoa; phylum Chordata; class Mammalia; order Rodentia; family Sciuridae; genus Marmota; species Marmota marmota. The sequence continues at coordinate 9,269,487 of NW_026000019.1, forward strand.
GATTGGTAAAGAAGGAAGGGGGGAGAAAGAAAAACCAAACATTGCAACTAGAGAAAATTTAAAACAATGCTTTTAAAACAAATATAAAAGTAGAAAGAATGTATCTCAATAAAATAAAAAATTGTTAAGTTGAAATGAAGTGACATAAATTAATATGCCAAGTAAAACTCATTATCCACAGAGCAAAACAAAAACCCAATAACAAACAAAATAGGTGAGGGATGAAGATCTGGAAGGGTTGGAGGTTTTTTGTTTTTGTTTTTGTTTTTTGGGGGGGGTGCTTTTTTTGGATCCTCAAGGAGAAAAAGGGAAGAGCAGAGATACTCTCCTGAAGCCTGCTGTGTCCCAGACACTCTCAGCCCCATCTGTGTACTTGGTGCAGTTTCCTAACTGCAGACAGCTTAGTGGGTCCAGCACCAACTCCCAGTAAGCATCTTGAGTTGGCTCTTTTGAGGGTCACTTTTATAATTACATATTTTACTCATTTAAGAAACACTATTTGGAAGCAAAATGAAAAGCAAAGCTTTCTAAAAATAATTTATTGCTCGTTTTTAAAAATAAATGAACATTTATAATAGAATTCCAAATTTGATTTAGTCTAATATACTAACAAAAGGACAATACACACCAGTAAACAAGGATTTCCAACTTGCTACATAACTAAGAAACAAGTCAATTAAACACTTGCTTTCAGACAGGGGCAAACATCAGTCACTGCCACTTAATTTGAAAAATCCATGTTGCTTTCCATACCTAAGCAACAATTCGATAGGGGTTGCCTTGCTCTTCCCCACTGGAAATGAACTGAAAAGCTATAAGCCAAGAGAAGGAAAGAAGAGCTGAATTGAAAGATAGGAACTAAAGTCAAAATTCTTTCATTACCCAGAGGAAGGTGGGAGTGGTGTTATTTCCACCAGGTTTACTTGACTCAAAGTTTGATCATAAGAGCAGCCCAGGACAGATGGGCATGGTGACACACATCTGTAATCACAGCAACCTGGGAGACTGAGGCAGGAGGATCACAAATTCAAGGCCAGCCTTAATAACTTAGACCTTGTCTCAAAAAATAAAAAGGGGTGGGGATGTAACTTAGTGGTAGTACACCCCTGGTTTTGATCCCAGTACCATGAAAAACAAACAACAAAACCAACCCAGGACGAGATTTTATTTGTGGAATGTGGTAAGCATGGTCATGTCCTAATTTTTTCTTAGCATCTAGCAGTGTCTGATCATGTGCCCATACTCAGGGTTGGGAGAGACGCTAATGATGTGTCCTGGGCCTTCCTCAGATGCCACAATGGCTTCTGCCATAGTAAGACTGAAAAGATGGCTCTCTTTTCCTTAGAGATACTGGCTCAGTATCAGATAGAGGTATGGACATATTGTCAACTCTAGAAGAATCAACAATTTATCCCACATCTGATGCATTAAGCTTTTCAGAGCTTCAATGAGATTGTCAGTAGTATCACTTTTTTGTACCTATAAAACTTCAAAATTCTCAATAGAATTTGGCTCAAAAAAGAGACCAGGTTGAAAGTTACTCTGTTATTCATGATGACAAAAGCAATCCCTCTTCAGTTACAAATCAGCACTTAAGTCCTGTAATTGAGCATGTCCTCACACCATCCCCTGTTTTTGGCCTCCATATAGACAGATGCATTGCACTGCTGCATGGTACACTCCATCTCAAACAGCTGGCGACACCCAATCGTTAACTTTTCCCTAGGGGAAAAAGAAATGTTAAGTCACCACATGAAAGCTAGTCAGATAAATATTCTTTCTTATGAAAAATAAGAATCCTATACATTAATTGTGTACTACATGATTTTCTGAAATATGTATACATTGTGGAATGGCTCAGTCAAGGTAATTAACAAATGTTTTCCTTACATGTACTCATTTTTTATGGCAAAAACACTTAAAAACCTATTCTTAGCAATTTGCAAAATACATTGTTATTAATTTAAGTTACCATCTGGTACAAGAGATCCCTTGAACTTACTACCCCTAGCTGAAATTCTGTGGTTTTTGACCAATATCTCCCCAACCCTCCACCACTCACTGCCCCCAGAAGAGTTACCATCATTCTGTCTACTTCTATGAGTTCAACTTTTTTAGACCCCACATGAGAGTGAGATCATGTGGTATTTGTCTCTCTGTGCTTTGCCTCTTTCACATAACCTAATCTCTGCTGGGTTCATCCATGTTGTCTCAAGTGACAGGATTTCCTTCTTTTTAAAGGCAAAATAGTATTCAGAGGTGTATATATACCACATTTTCTTTGTCCATTTATCAGCTTAAGAACACTTAAGGTTGATTCCACATTTAGCTATTATAATTAATGCTGTTATGAAGATGGGAGTGCATGGTAACTATTCATTCTGATTCCATTTTCTCTGGATATATTAAAAATTCTTAATACAATGTGATAATACTGGGATTTGAAATATATTCTTTGATATTTGAGAGATAATACCAACTATAGTTTCTTAGTAGACCACAGAACATGGGAGAATAAACACTTAGGTGCACCGAGTCTCAGCCAACACAAGACGACCTTGGCACAATTTCCAGAATTCAGGAATAAGGGTGAATCTCTGTCAACAAAGTTGGGTACTTGGAAACAATCCTTTGGATGATGGGCTAGGCTGAACAATCTAGCTGTGCTCTCTGAAGGACCTTTCCTAGCAGGAGATAGGCTTATGTTAAGATGCTACCAAGGGGTAAACAACACTGTGGAACAGGTGGCTTCATCTTGTCTTGCTAAAGAACCATGGACTGGAGGATGTACCTCCTGAAGGAACAGAAAATTGAGAAGCAATAAATTGATAGAGTTGCTACTCTTTAAAAAGGGACTGTGGCATAAGTTGCCTAGCAATTAATGATTGAGTATTTAGTAACTACCTAAGCCAAGATGGGGAAGCAGGAAGTAATACCTAACATAATCCCATGCCTAATCCCATTCAGAATATACATTGTGTAGAGACAACAAAGAATAAACACCATATTCTGAACAACCTCACTTCCTGAGGATGTGTGGTTTCTGAGTCATTAAGATCTGACTTCTAGCTTTGAGTTACCCTAGTCCTACTTCCTATGTTTTAAACTCAAAATGAGTGTCATGTTGCTGCTAATTCTTAATAACTATTAAGAAAATTACTTTGTGAACACCCTTTTAAGAAGTTCAAGATAGGGCTGGGGATGTGGCTCAAGCAGTAGCGTGATCGCCTGGCATGCGTGCGGCCCGAGTTCGATCCTCAGCACCACATACAAAGATGTTGTATCCGCCGAAAACTAAAAAAAAAAAATATTAAAAAAAAAAAAAATTCTCTCTCTCTAAAAAAAAAAAAGTTCAAGATAGCAGAGATGAAAATGTTTTCTTATAAACTTAAATTTGAAACAAAAAGGGCAGGCCCTACTGACTTTGGTTACTTATTTCACATGTGAAAAGAAATATCCTTCAGTAACTAAACTTCTGAATCTTCCTCTTTCTCGCCCTCCTCCTTCTCTCCTTATCCAGGAAAGTACTGGTTGTTTTTCGTAGTGTGTTTCATATACACACTATTAGATTGTTATGACAGGAATTCTTCAGTTCCTTTTTATGCCCACAGCTTACACGTTAGATGACAGAACATTAGAGGTGGGGGCACCGTATCCCTTTGCTTGCCATTCTGCAGCACCTTCAGTTAAATTTAGATGTCTCCCAATTGCAACTAAGTTCTTTATCTAGGGCCTGTAAAAACCATTATCCAAGTCTGCCTAGATTAAAAAACAAAACAAAAACAACTTTTTCTACCTTTTTCCTCTGATAGCAGAAATACTTTGCATCCCTTATCATATACCTATTTATTTTTCCAAGCTAAACTCTTCCAACTCCTGATCCTTTCTGGAACTGTGCTCAAAATTGAAGGTTGCTTCTAATTCTGCAGTTTTACTCAAAACAACAGCCATTGTTTTCTCTAAATTTTCTTATATGAGTATCAAACATGCTTTGACTAAATATTAGACTGGTCAAAATAACTATAGTAATCTGGCCAATTAATTAAAAAATAATTCCATGTCTGACTTTAAATTTTCTTTCATCGGAACACAAGAACCAAGGTTTGGAGTTTCAGCTCCCTGCTTTCCTATGACATCTCAACAAATGGTGCTGGCACAACCGGATATTCACATATGCAAATATGGATGAATGCAGCAGTGAAGGTGGACCTTTTACCTCATACCACATACAGACAATTCCTGACGATTTCTCAACTTTATAATGATGCAAAAGCAATATGCTTCAGTAGAAAATGTACTTGGGATTTTGATATTTTCCTAGACTGGTGATAAGCTGAGATCTCTGGAGATGCTGGGAAATGGGAGTAAGCTACCTCTCAGTTAGCTATGGAGCTGCAAGGGTAAAGGATCAATTCTCTACAGGGTACCATGTTGCTATTCAACAAGTTAGATGTATTAAGTACATTCTGACTTAGGATATTTTAATGTGCATTTGATGCATTTTCAACTTAGGATATTTTCAATTTATGACAAGTTTATCAGGATGTAACCCCATTAAAATCAAAGACCATCAACATTATGCCATTCTTTTCTAATTATATCAGAAAGTGTATATTTTAGATTATTGTTCTCTAAGGCTGTTTTTCTGTCTAAATCTAGGACAAACCAAGTTCTTAACTTAACACGAAGGTTCTGAAACTTCAGTCTGCCCTGGAGGGGTTGTTAGAACCGTTTGTAGGGCTCTACTCCTAGTTTCTGATTCACAATGACTGGTGTGAATTTGCATTTCTCACAAGCTTCTAAGTGATGCACACTCTGGTCAGGTCCAGGTCCCACTTAGGGAGCTCTAACTCTAGGGTAATCCTGAAGATATTATCATGGTGCTGATTGCTGGAATCTGAATGCAGTAATTCCTGAAAGCACTTGCCAAGAGAAAACAAATAAGTTTCTGATGCATATGCTGCTTTAGGCAATATATTACTTGAATTTGCCAGTATGATATTGCGATTTATAGCAAGGAATGTATGCTTAGTGTTTCATTCCTGCCACACAGCTTCTAAAATCCTTGGATTCTCCAGTGATGTGTCCTTTGTGTACTAATGAGATGACTGAGGGTTGGGGGTTCCCAGACAACCTCAGGATAAAGCTCAGCCTCAGTTGGTTGTCGCAGGAAGCAACCCATGTGATTAAAGAGTTGGAACTGACAGTCTTACCCACAACCTAGAGGGCAGAGGGACTGAAGATGGAATTGATCACCACTGGCTAATGATTTAACCAGCCATGCCTTCTTAAATTAAACCTCCATAAAATCCCAAAAGGTCTGGGTCAGAGAGCATCAGGGGTGATAGAACACATGCATAGGCTAAGAGGGTGGGTGTACCCCAATCCCAGGAGCCCTTCCAGATTTCACATGATTGATCTCTTCATCTGGCTATTTACCTGTGTTTTTTTAAGAATATCCTTCATAATAAATAGGTGCATGTAAATAAAGTGTTTCCTGAGCTCTGTGAACCACTCTAGCAAATTAAGAGAACCCAAAAAGGATTAAATTACTGAATTATATCCAACTGGTATCTGCTGAGAATGAGTGGCAAGTTTGACAGCAGGAAATTTTGGTTTGCTATCTGTCTCATGCAATCAGGTACTTTGAGGCTGATGTCACAAACTAGTTTATATTTCAAATTTTTAAAAACTATCGTAAGAGACTTGCTCACAAACATTCCAGAAAACTGTCAAAACTTAAGGAGAAAAAAAATGTAAATTAATACTGTTCCTAGCTTATTTCTCATCTAAGTAGAAGATGTCACACCAGGGATTGGCTGGAATTCTATATGATAACCCTGTTAATTTACTGCCCTGGATTTTCTGAACAAACTGGTCACCTGTGCAGGGCAGCAGTGCTCATACACTCCACTAGCAGGGATAAAACCTACTTGAAAGCATCCAAAAACTAGAGATAACAGAAAATACCAACTGAATTATAGATACAGCACCAGGTTTCTACCTGCACTATGGAATTTAACCTTGGATTTAAACTAATCTGAAACCTTAATACACTGTTTTTTTAGAACCCTTAGAGTAGTTTTTATATTCTTGAATTACTTAAAGAACTCCTGTTTAAGACAGGAAAATAGTTTTTTCCTTCTGTACCTATACTCACACACACACTTCTCTTAACACCAGATGTGAGAGGATGGGGGTTTCAAGCAGCTCTCCAGTGGATACCAAGGGGGTGTCTCATTCAATCCGATTCTGATCCTATCTACCTGGAATCCATGCCCACTAGTTGAAAGTTCAGTCCCTCAAAATTACTGCCTGTTACATGCCAAACACAAGTAATAGTTTGTTATTTATAAATCAAGGTTCCCACGACCCCCTTTTCTCCTCAGGTTTAATTTGCTAGGATAGTTCAAAGATCTGCTCAAAAAACAGCTCAATGAAACACTTAAGATTACATATTTATTATAAGTGGTTATCAAGGATACAAGTGAACAGCCAAATGAAGAGATGCATGCATACACACAGGCATACCACTTCTAGGCACCTCCATATGTCCAGCAACCAAGATTTCCCTGAACCTCAGGGTTCAGGAATTTTAAGGGCGGCCTCCTATTGTGGGCATAATCAGTTATTAACTCAGACTCCAACCCTCTCCAAAAGCCAATAGTTACTTCATTAGAACAAAAGATGCTCCTAACACCCAGGAGTTCTACGGATGGTCGGAGTTCTATGTCAGGAACTGAGATCAGAGACGAAGTACTAGAAAATAAGCATCTCCTAGCAAAAGAGCTCCATCTCAGCAACCACAGGCAGAGACACAAATTTCTTATTACTTCATACCTCCCTATTGCAATAATCTGCTGTGACACATCAACAATCTCCTCTTTTAGAACACTTTAAATAAATACATACATACATACATACATACCAGCCATTTCAGACAATTTAAGTAACTGTTTCCCTTAACATGCCCACAAAATACCATCTACATGCATGTTAAATCATCATCTGTTTTCACCTCTCAGTTATGGTGCAACCTTTCATCTACTGCACTTGGTCCTGTGTCTCACAAACCAGTGAAACCAAAAGACTCTGTCTCTTTTGGCAGCTTATTTGAAAATTATGAGCTATGGCACACAGCAGAATATACTATACAGTTATACAAATAATTGAAATTATACAAATAATTTCAAAAGAAACGAGAGTAACAAATCCAAATGCTATTAACCAAATGCATTCAAGATACTAAATGTATTTATCTTCAAAATCATTCTCTTGAGTATAAGAGGGAGCTTATTAATACTCAAATACAACTATTCCAAAAGCAAGCTGAAGTCAAAATAATTTTGACTTCTGATTGGAACCATCCTTAAAAGACTCTGGTTTCCATGTTATATAAAATGAGCTTTTTGTATCTTCAAAAATGTGGCTAAGATCAGAAGACATTATATTTTGGACATAAATTTCACATAAGCCTTTAATTTAAAGATAGATTATCCAGAAAGATGTACAAATAAGATTCCAATTGATTCACTAATATTCTGAAGTTAAGAGTAAGAAATCATTTTCCCAACTCTAACAGACCTATAGATGCCCAGTGGCTTCAGATTTTCTTGGAACTTACTTAAAACAAGTGATTTAACATTCATAGCTGCTTTGAAACATCTATGCATGATTATTAATCCTAGTGTCTTGATATCATCAAACAAATTTATTGATCTAAAGTTTTAACAGTAGAAGCATTCTGATAATTCATTTTGTCTCTAGGCTTGCTCATAAAACTTTTAGCCACACTGGTACATGGTGAATGAACTCTGCTTTAGTGATATAATGACATATTGCACAGAAATGACATACATTAAGTACAATTTAAACAAAGCACAAATTTCCAATTTGCTTATACACAAGTTTGGTAGTGAGTAGCATAAATGAACAGAGGAACTTGCACCCAGCTAAACAAGCTACTTAGGAATTAAAAACATAATTTTTAATTATGTAGGGCTGGGATTGTGGCTCAGTTGTAGAGCGCTTGCCTAGCATATGTGAGGCACTGGGTTCAATCCTCAGCACTACATACAAAAATAAATAAAGATTCAAAAAAACATTATTATTAAAAAACAAACAAAAAACCACATTCATACACATCAAACTCACAACAACTACCTAAGTTCTCCACGTGTGTTATGAGTTATATCCACCACTCTGGTATTAAAACTTCAATCCAATTTCAGACAAGCCTCAAACTGTAGCCGTTCTTCATGACCACTTCTACAAGCAAACTTCAGGTCTTTTTTCAAGGTAAAACACCAGATTTGTTATAGCATTCATGTATTCCTTAGCCATTTAACATATATAAAACTATCATACCATTTTTATTGATTTCTATACTATTTTTTTTTAACATGTCTCTGAAGACTTTAGGTGTGGGTCTCTAACTCCATTTTCTGCATAGGCCCTGTGGTTTTTATTGCATGATTTTGCACAAGGCAGTGGTTAATATTTAGGAAGGCATATGACCTGTCAAAACAGAACTGACTATAAACCAACTACTGCTCCATGCATCCATATGGATCTCAATGTTAAGTTAAAATAGAATATGGTATACAGGGGATAGAAGGACAACACTGAAGGATTTTTGCCCTTTATGAATTTCTTTACCTGGACTAGAATTAAACAGCTGTCCAGTTCATTCAGGCACTTGTAACAAAATACTTTAGACTGATTAGTTGATAAACACAAATTTATTTCTAACAGTTCTGGAGCTGGGACATTCAAGATCAAGATATTAGTAGATTCAGTGTCTAGTGAGACTCTCTTTCTCCTAGATAGCCTTTTCTACATGTTCTCTCATGGTAGAAGGGCTGGCTACTTCTTTGAGGAATTTTCATGAGGGTCTAATCCCATTCCCAAAGGCCCCATCTTCTAATACAGCTATTACATTGGGAATTAGTTTTCAAAATATGAATCTGGGTGCTGGGGCTGGGGCTCAGTGGCACAGCGCTCGCCTAGCACATGTGAGGCACTGGGTTCAATCCCCTGCGCCACATAAAAATAAATTAAGCAAAGGGTTTTCTTTATACTAACTGCTCTTTAAAATATATCTGGGGACCTCAGCGAATCTAAGACTCTTTCAGAGGGTCTACAATGTCAAAAAATAAACAGCTACCTTCATAAAAAGACTAAGATGTTATCTGCCTTTTAGGCCTATTTCCTCCAAAATGTAGAATAGTTTTCCAGCAATACATGACATGATTATCACAACCAACAGAATGCAAAAGCAGTTATGAGATTCCAGCTGTCTTCTATTAAGCCAGACATTAAGAGATTTGTAAACTGCACAACAATGCCTCCTTTGTCAGTAATATTTTTGTTTGTGGAGACATTACTTAATATGTAGTAATCAGTTATTTTTAAACAAATTAGTAAACATTTTAAAATTCTCAGTTCTAAGGTCTAATACAGTAAATATAGATACATATGGCCCACATAAAAATTCTTTTGAGCCTTTCAATAATTTTTAACAATATAAAGGAGACTTGAGGACAAAAAGTGTGAGAACTACTTTAAATTTTATAGCTGATACACACACACGCACACACACACACAAGGCCTTTTTGTATGTATAAAATACTTTGAATTAATGTTTAAAAATTCATAGTGTGGTGCAAAAACTTAGAACAATTGGCCACCTCCACCAAGTAGCACCAAATATGGTAAAAGCTTGTTATGATGATATATCTACAAGCAGATAGGGCTTACCGATACTCAGTCTGTGAAACACAATCATAAAGTTCCTGGGCAGTAAATGCGACACTTTTATTTACCTGAAAAAAAAAATATATAGTCATTAAGAAGATATACTAAGGGGCTGGGGTTGTGGCTCAGTGGTAGAGCACATGCCTAGCACATTTGAGCCACTGGGTTAGATCCCAGCACCACATTAAAAAAAAAAAGAAGAAGAAGAAGAAGAAGAAAGAAGAAAGAAGAAGAAGAAGAGGAAGGGGAAGGGGAAGGGGGAAGGAGAGAAGAAGAAGAAACACCAAATCAAATGACAGTGCAATTAGTGATGACAGTGCAATTAGAATGGCCCACGTTTTGCAGGTGCAGAATCTCAAGTTTCTAGTTATTGCTTTAAAAAGGACTGGCCAGTAATAATAAGCTCATTGACTATAATGTCAATAATGAACTATGTGTGAAAATATTGGTCCTATTATTAAAACTTATAAAACCAGTATACAGGTGTGAATGTAGTGAGAATTTCAACAGAGCACCTAATCATTTGTAGTTCAAATGGACAGAAAAAACAATTAAATTATAAACTGTGTGGAAAGTTATATTTGATTTAGGAAAAAGTTTGGTAGATGTTATCTAAAAAACCTGTATTTTTCAGACTATTTAAGTCTACATATTTAAACTAGTATGTTTAAATTAATAAATAGTATAATTCAGAGACATGATTCACAAAATCATAAAAGTGAAGGAATCTTGTTTCCCGAAGCTTACTACTAATGTAGGCTATATTCTATTTATGTACAAGGAAGAACCTGGAAATTTGTAGAAAGGGAAATTTTTTTTTAATTGGATAACAAATAGCATAGTAGTACCTAAATTTTCAGAAACTAGGAACGAGTGGAGGGAAACGCAATAATACTATCTTCTATTTGATTCACTTTTTAAAATATTTGAAGCTACTAACTGGTATGAAGTTTTGGTGGATAAAATGTTTCTATTCTGGATTAATTAATACCACTTTAAAGATTCATATCATTAAAAAGTCTAGAGTTCAAGGTATTATTGCTTATTTGCAAAATTCCAAGATCTCCTTCAATGTTTTCATAAGAAATTCACCATATTTGTGAAGAAAATGTTTCATTTACCTGTATGTTGAAGTACTGTCTTTTTTTTTTTTTTTTCTTTTTTCAGTACTGAGGATTGAACCACCCCCTTCAGGGGTGATCTACCATTGAGCTACATTCCCATCCTGATCTGTCTGTCTGTCTGTCTATCCTATCTATGCTGTACTGGGGACCAAATCCATGCCCAGTTGTTGTTGTTGTTTTCGTTATTTACAAAAAGTTAAATGAAGAGCTAACCAGTAATGAAAGTGAATGAATATATTTTAAAGGAGTTGGACTCCTTACTTAAGAAATGTGAAACCTACATGTGTCACAAAAACTCCTTCACTTAGGGTATTTTAAGAATTACACACACACACACACACACGAGCAAAACTGAGAAAAGGAATATATAGAGAAGAGGGGCAAAGAGCTTTAGGCAAACAAAAACTGAAAATCAACAGAATCCTTTCTTGGATCGGCAATGATGAGGAAAGCATGCAGGTTAGTTTACAAAACACACTGCACCCTCTTTACAGCTCTAACTTGGGGTCTGTGCTGTTGCAATAGAGGAAACGAAATTAGAGAACTTTTCTTTCCTGTAATCAGCAGTTCTCAAACAGAGGTGGGTTCTTCCTCTCTGAGGGTCATTTTGGGTATGTGAGTCGGGTGGGGTGGTAATATTTTTGATTGTCACAATGACCAGGAGAGCTACAGGCATTTAGTGCCTGAGGAGTAGGGATGTTAAACATCCTGCAAGGTTCTACACAATGAAGAAATGACCTGTCCAAAATGCCAACACATCCCTGATGAGAAACAATTCTGTGCTGAAGCAACTGTGTTATTTTAGGACACTATTGTATTTTTACTTAGAGAACAAAATTAAAAATTGAGTATGTTACAGGCAGGGAGTGGGGAGGAATGTGAAGATGTAGGTCAAAGGAGACAGAGTAGAAGATATGGAGAGTGAACATTCTAAGACAGCCAATGTACAACCTGAAGACTACAGTTAATAACAGTGCTATGTTTAGGATTTTTTTTCTGAAAGAATAGATTTTTGTTGCTCTTGCCACACCAAAAAAAGAGTACTATGTAAGATGGTGGATGTTAATTTACTTGATTATAGTATCTATTTCACTATGTATATAGTGTATATAAAAACATCATTTTATACATGTATATAAAAACATCATTTTATACAATTTAAATACGTACACTTTTTTAAAAGGGGAAAATAAAATATGTTGCTGGCAAACTTCTACAACATTCAATAATTTAAAATGAATGTCTAATTAAATAGCAAACATTGTGTTTTAGAACATCTATATTTAATTATATTAATACTTGCTAATAATAGAAATGTGATAAACATTTAAAAATATTTCTCATACCTCATACTTGATTAGGAAGTTATAGAGAGTTTCGACATCTTGATAATTACTGTTGGGGGCCAAAATTCTAAAAAAATCAAAATAAAAGAACAGGAGGGGAAATGAATGATTTAAGAATAAAGCAATACCTTGAACTATTTCCCCAAAACACACCTATACAAGGAAAGATAACTTATTATTTAATGTTTATTCAGAGAATCACAATTTTTTGTTTTATAATCAATTAAACATGTATAAAAACACAAATTTAATCCAACAAAGATTAATTTACTAATATATTTTGCCTTGTTTAAAGTAATACTTCTGCTGGGCACAGTGATGCATGCCTGTAATCCCAGCAGCTGGGAGGTTGAGGCAGGAAGATCATGAGTTCAAAGCCACCCTCAGCAAAAGTGAGGCACTGAGCAACTCAGATCCTGTCTCTAAATAAAATACACAAAGGAGCTGGGGCTGTGGCTCAGTGGTTGAGTGCCTGAGAGTTCAATCCCTGGTACCAAAAAACATTAAAAAAAATAACACTTCTAAGCAATTGATTCACAACCATACATATTCACATATGCAAAATTATAGTTCACATTTTGGATTACAATTATACAATTTCTCAGAAAGGAAATGGAAATGTGAAGTGCATAATCACTCCATATCTTTTAAGCTGAGAACAAAATGTCCTTGCCAATGCTTGATACTGTCAGACTCGAGAGCCAACTGTTCTCAATAATCTTAATTATATCTTTAGACTATTTAGTTTTTTTATTTCTATGAAAAACTTTTATAAATAATTTTTTTAGGACATAGTTAAAATTTTTAAGATGCTTTGCTTCCTTGGAAGAGGCATATGCAGAGTATCCTTAGGAATACACAAAAAAATCTGAATGAGAATACCAGTTTCATGGAAAAAGTTTTTCTCACAACTAATAATTTTAAAATACAAATGATCTTCTAAACAAGAAACCAACCAATACCACCCCCCCAAAAAAGAAAGATCAAGGATAATACATGGGAGGGGGGTAGTCCATAAATAATTTGCTTTTAAAAATAAGCATAGTATATCATCATTATCGCAGTCACCCTACTGTTAGGCACACCAGAACTTGTTACTCCTAACTACAACTCAGTGCCTGTTGATCCATCTTCCTGGAACATTCTTCCTCTCCACTCTACTCTCTACCTTCTAGTAACCATCATTCTATTTCCAATATCTATGAGATCAACTGTGCATTTCAAAATGCTAGAATAAAGGATTTTGAATGTTTTCACCAAAAAGAGATGATAAATGTTTTGAGGACATGGATATAGTTAACTCTATTTAAACATTAAACAATGTAAACATATATTGAACACATTATACCCCCTAAATATGTACAATTTTTATGTTCTATATATCAGTTTAGAATTTTAAAAATGAAAACAAAGCTATCTAGATAAATTAACCAAACTCTTAGAAAGGAAGTAGAAAATACACTATGTTGTAACTCTGCAGCCCAGAAAAAATAAAATATCAGCAACGTAAAATAATTATACCTATTTCTTTCATGGCTTTGGAAATAACTAAACTTGTTCTTAACCGAGGTTAAGAAAACTTAGAATGAAGATATTTTATAAAGAAATTTATAAGCTCTAAGCCAATATCACAAAAGAACATATTTTACTAAAAAATAGAATTAACATTCCTCTGCTCTGAAATACTTTGTAGGAAAACTGGTTCTAAGTAAAGCAGTCATTTGTCTATAGCAACAAGTTACACTCAAAGTAACTTGTATTCCAATGAGCAAAAAATTGAAATATTTTTAACTTCCACCTTGGTTTTAGCAGTTTTATTGAGCTATAATTTATATGCCATAAAATGCACTCATTTTACCAACTTAATAATTTTTTAAAAATTTTTTGTAGTTGTGGATGGACAGAATGACTTTATTTTACTTGTTTATTTTTATGTGGTGCTAAGGATTGAATCCAGTGTCTCACACGTGAGACAAGTGTTCTGCCACTGAGCTACAGCCCCAGCTCCAACTTAATGATTTTTTAAATAAAATTTACAGATCTGTACAATGATCACCCAATTTAATTTAAAACATTTCCTTCACACAGAAAAAGACCCCTCTTGCCTACTGGCTTGCAGTCTTTCTCTGTTCTCACTTCCAACCCCAACTCCAGGAAACCACTAATCCATTCTCTGTCTCTACAGAGTTGCCTTTTCAGACTGCACCAATTTCTTCATTTCTAAGTTCCTTCTCTCTTACCCTCACAAAAGCATACTTGTTACCAGAAATAATAGCATACTATATTAGAGTCCAGAGAATGAGGCAAACTCCAGTGGATAATGCCCAACTTTCACAATGTATTTGATGAGTAAGAAAGAAACTAAAATGCATACTAAAGACATCCATATCAGAACAAGTGATCCTTTATTCTCTCACCCAACAAATATTTGAGACTTCCTAGGAGCCATGCACTGCTCTAGGTCCTTGGATATAATAGTTAACAAGACAAAGATTCAGAGTAGACCACAGCATTACTGTTCTAAAGAGCATAAGAAAGAAAACAATCCTCACCAAGTACAGGGACATAATGAAGCAAGAAAAATGATCTGGCAGTCCCTCCCCACTTTCTAATTGCTAGTTGTAAACAAAATAAGAAACACAGGAATTTTAAGCTTCAAAGGAAGAAGTCACTTGTTCCAAATGTAAATACTTGATTATTTCACAAAATATCACAGAACTGTATTCTATGAAGATGTTACTTTTGTAATCAGAATAAAACTATACATATTATTTTTTTAAAAAACTAAGATACACAAACTAGAATTTGTTATAAAATTTGTTATTCTAAAAGAACAGTTTGAGGTAGTCTGAGCCCAAAGTTGAACAGACAGCTTTTATTAAAATGCACTCACTTCGAGACTGAAGTTGGATTTGTCCTAGTATAAAAAATTACAAACTTTTACTCTGTAGTACAACTTGTTGAAGATACATAAAAAATAAAATGGCAAAAATGGCTTATGGAATTCGATGCTTTAGTAATTCCCCACACAAAAATTCTTGAGAGGTCAGCCTCCTCTAAAGTCTTCTCAGTTTCCCCCTCATACCAGTAGGAAGACAAAAGACTCTCAGAATGAAAGCCCTGAAATTACTTGTCAACGTCAACTTTTAAAAGGGAGAACGATGGTACAGAATAGAGGACACAGAAACCAATCCACAAAACTACAACTACCTTATATTTGATAAAGGGGCTAAAAGCATGCAATGGAGGAAGGATAGCATCTTCAACAAATGGTGCTGGGAAAACTGGAAATCCATATGCAACAAAATGAAACTGAATCCCTTTCTCTCGCCATGCACAAAAGTTAATTCAAAATGGATCAAGGAGCTTGATATCAAATCAGAGACACGCCGTCTGATAGAAGAAAAAGTTGGCTACGATCTACAGTCGGTGGGGTCGGGCTCCAAATTCCTCAATAGGACACCCATAGCACAAAAGTTAATAACTAGAATCAACAAATGGGANNNNGAGGGGAGGGGAGGGGGGATAGCAGAGGATAGGAAAGGCAGCAGAACACAACAGACACTAGTATGGCAATATGTAAATCAATGGATGTGTAACTGATGTGATTCTGCAATCTGTATATGGGGTAAAAATGGGAGCTCATAACCCACTTGAACCAAAGTGTGAAATATGGTATATCAAGAACTATGTAATGTTTTGAACAGCCAACAATAAAAAAAATTTTAAATAAATAAATAAATAAATAAAAGGGAGAACGAAAGAATCATCCTGTGGGGGAAATGATATACATTTCTGAAAATGGTGATTTTTATTTATGAATAATCCACACTTATCTTTTCAAAATAAATTCAGAATAATAAGTATGTTAAATTGACACTTTTTACACAAATACATATTACAGTGAGTGCTATGGAACATAAAAGAAAACTACAAGACATGTTCCCCATCCTCAAGTTCTTTATAATCTTAAATTTTCTCTACAATAAGTTAGTGGGAATTCCAGACGTCTGACTCAGGGTTTGATTTGCAGCTCATAGATGATTTATAAATTGAGATTGACCTGAATGCACTTAGGTTCCCTTTATAACAGCATCAATAATAACATAAAGATTTACTGAACACTCCAAGTTTGATCTTCACAGGTATCATCACCAACCCTGGATTTAACTATGTAACCTGGATCAAGTTACCTACTTTTCTGCACCCCGGCTCCCCAACTGTGAAATGGGGATACAGTATAGAATTTACTTCAGAAGGCTACTGTGAAAACTCAATAAGGTATCTAGAGTGTTTAATACCTGCACAGCATACATGTTCAATAAATACTAGCAGTTTTGTTAGCTAGTTTTCAAATGTGGAAACCAAGGGTCAGAGTTCTTGCCAAGATTACACAGTGAGTGGTTTGTCTCTGGAGCTCCCACTTTTCCCACTAACAAAGAGCTAACGGCCACCATCTGCTTGCCTTCAAGCAATTTTACAAAATCAAACATGAAGCCCCTTGGAGATAGTTAAAATATTAATTTTATATGTAAGCAAAACCCCCTCTTTAATTTTCCTCTTATCAATGCTTCTGGCAATTCTATGGGTTCAAACAATAATCTATGTAGTCAACGTATCTTTCTCAAATCCATGAGGCAAATTGGAAACAGAACTAACACTCATTAGAAGTATTGACTCTCATGTCACTTGGGCATTCAAGAGTGTTGTATTTACCATGAGCAATTAGCATCAAGTAAGCAATGTTTAAATCTGCATTTAAAAGTTTTTATTTCCATATCACAATAAATATCAATGTTATCTTTAAAAAAAAAAAATCCTTGGGCTGGAGATTATATCTCAGTTGGTAGAGTGCTTGCCTTGCATGCACAAGATCCTGGGTTCAATTCCCAGTACCACACCTCCCCCCCCCCAAAAAAAAAAAAAAAAAAAAACTTTTTTAAAGGTTATGCCACTTAAAGTTTCATGTTAAATTTATAAGCATAACCTGATAAAATTTAAAACTAATGTATTGAGATACACTAAAATTTTAATTAGAATTTTAAAAATTCAAATAAACCTTTTTTGCCAATTTAGAAAAAATAAAACAGCAGACTCAGGAGTAGAAAAAGAAGTCTAGAATATTCAAGTTTAATATTTAATTCTAGAAATTCAAAGGCAGAGAGCACATGTTCTTGGGTATTTATAAATTATGACTTACATCCCACAAAGCTGAATAAATTGTAGTCCCTTCTGGCAAGACAAAGTTTTACATTACTATAATATTTAAAATAGTTTTTGAGAGTGTGAAAAAAATTAAAGATAACTTTAAAATGTAATTGCATGAAGTGAAATGTTTGTTTATAGCATTATATTAGAAATTGAATTTTTATATTTTCTATAGTAAGAACTGAGTCAAGGGACAAATGCTATCTTCTTTAATCTCTGCAATTTAATAAAGCAATTGTTACAAACTTCATTTTACATAGAAAACAAACACAAAAAGGTTAATCCACCTATCTAGGAGACAGAGCTGGTAAATGGATGGAACTAGGATTCAACTTCAGATGATTCTGACCCTCTAAACTGTTTTTATTTTCATATAGTGACATACCTGGACAATACTTATGAAATGGATTCTGCTAGTGATGAATTTGAGTTATACTGGGGAAACTGGATAAAAAGTTGTACTGGAAAACTGGATGAAAATTTATCAAATCAACAATGAAGAAATACTCACTGAGGGGAAATACATGTAGAGTACCTTTTTCCTTTTTGGTTATTACAAGTACAATTAAAATCCCAAGTTTTCTGTAGTGAATTTGTTGAAATCAGGTATGCAAATGATGGGAGAGATCCATCATCTTAAAATTTTGGATAAAAAAGCTACAAATGAAAATGATAAAAATAAAAAGTGATGTGAATGTGGATGTGGCTCAGTGGTAGAGTCTATCTCTGGGTTCAATCCCCAGTACCCCACCCCCAAAAAAGGGGACTATATTGATAAATAATGCAGCTATGTTAAATAATTAAAGCACTACATATCTATACTCTTTACTAACTCTGTCCTTTAAAATAGGCCTTTCCTCTCCTGTATATTCTCTCTCTCTCTTTTTTTTTTTTTTGGTCCTGGGGATTGAACCCAGGATACTTTACCCTTACCACTACATCCCTAGTCTTTTTTTTTTTTTTTCTATTTTGAGACTGGGTCTCACTGCATTCCTGAGGGTCTTGCTAAATTGCTGAGACTGACCTCAGACTTGTGATCCTCCTGCCTCAGCTTCCCTAGTCACTGGGATTATAGGTGTGTACTCTGCTCCCAGCAGCACCTCTATATTAAATGTTAATATAAACATTTAATCATAATAACACTGAAGTTATGATTATAGTCTCTTTGAAGTCAGTCTGCCAGAGTTCAAATCAGAGTTCTGCTGCTTTCCAGCTGAGTGATATCAGGTGAAGTTGCTTTACTTCTTTCTTTTGTGCCTTCATTTCTCAATTTTGAAACAGGGACAATAATAGTAATACTCATCTCACAGGGTTGTTAAGAGGATTAAACAAAGTTAATATATATAACATATTTGGAACAATTTATGGATCAATAAAATGCTAGCTATTGCTATTCTTTTATCTTAAAAACACCCTAAATTTTCACTGTAGCTTGTTCACTAAGAACCGAGCTGCTTATTCTCTTTGGAAGGCATCTCTAGCAGTGAACTTTTATATATGAATGGCAGCAATCTTTCCCTTACTGTTACAAAATACATGAAATGAACAATTTACAGAGAGGAAAGGTTTATTTTTGTCACAGTTTGAGCTCTGTGGCAAGGGAACACATCATGGTGCAGAGTACATGCCAGAGCAAACCTGCTAACATGGCCAAAACACGTAAGAAAGAAAGAGGAAGGGGCTGAGATCTTACTATCCTTTTCAAGGTCATGCACCCAATGTCCAGAAGACCTCCCACCAGGCTTCACACCTTCCCAGTAGCATGACACTGTTAAAAATTATTTGGTTTTGGAACCCGATCCTTCTTGACATTTGTGATGGCAGTCTCCTGAACTTTTCCTTCCATTCACCTTTATTCTCCTTTCACAGGCTGGTCATATTAAACTGGGCTAATCTACCTACATCGAATAGCCATTAGCAAATAAAAGAGAGACACAGGAGCATTCTAGCACTGTTCTGAGAGAAACTTCTCAGCTCTTCTCATTCTGTAGCTACCTTATGCTATGCTCCCCAACTTCCTTCTAGGGTCTTCTAGATTTCTTCCTTGTGTTTTTACCTCAAATTTCTTGTCCTTGGGATTAATGATTATTTTCCGTTTCTTTAGCATTCTTCTGGTCTCACCTAAGAAAGCATGTACACCTATCCTCTGAAGCAAATAACCATTGTTTTCCTTTCTTTCTTTTGCTCTTTAAACAGGATATCTCACTAAATTGCCTAG
Source organism: Marmota marmota marmota (assembly GCF_001458135.2). Taxonomy (NCBI): domain Eukaryota; kingdom Metazoa; phylum Chordata; class Mammalia; order Rodentia; family Sciuridae; genus Marmota; species Marmota marmota. Next base: position 9,289,139 of record NW_026000019.1, read on the forward strand.
GCTGACCTCGAATTTGTGATACTCTTGCCTCAATTTCCCCAAGTAGCTGGGATTACAACATGCACCACTGCTAAATACAACTAAATTTGAAGTCATTTTTAAGTTAGAAAGATTAGTGTATTTAAAGATGGGTTCTCTACAATTAGACCAGAGTTTCAATAATCATTTTGCCAAAACCAACTTGGGCAATGACATTTCTCTGATCTTTCATATATGAAAAACTGATTATAACAGTTACTTTTGAGGGAGTAATCCTATAAATCATAAAGATGTAGGTAAAGAGCTTAGGTAAGTGTCTAACATATACTAAGCACTTAATAATAAATGCTACCTAATATTAAATTATTACTATTACTTAGTAGTATGAGATTTAAAGCAAAATGCTGGGGATACCAAGGATATATGATATTGATTTTGCCCTCATGGAATTAATAATTTAAGAGCAGAGATCAAATGTTCGCAAGTACCAGGCACAGTGGCAAATGCCTACAATCCCAGCAGCTTGGGTGGCTGAGGAAAGAGGATTGCGAGTTCAAAGCCAGGTACAGTGACTTACTGAGTCTCTAAGCATCTCGGTGAGACTCTGTCTCTAAATAAAATACAAAAAAGAGCTTGGGATGTGGCTCAATGGTTAAGTGTCCCTAAGTTCAATCCCTGGTACCAAAAAAAAAAAGTTTGTGAAGAAACTTAAAGATCTGATATAAATTGTACTGGAACTGTAGAATTACTACCACTTGGACTAAAAAAGAAATGGAGAGAGAGAGAATACAGAATGAAAAGAGGTCTTCAGACTCCCCGCCTTTTTTGGTAGGAAGCAGGTTGAGAAGGCTCCTCTATTCCAACTTAGTTTTCTTATGTAAGTAAGAGCCCCAATCAAGTTAGTAACAGGTACAAGGCTGGATTTTCGAACTGCTAGTGATCCTGTGCACCTCCTGTCCCCCGCTTCTGTAAATATGAATGCTTACAGTAGCTATCCTATGCTTGTGCTTGAAGTCTACACTGGGGAGTGGGTGGCACTGACTAGTTCATGGAAGTTCAGATCTCAAGGAGCATGCCTAAGCAACACACCTAAGGAGCCTCACCTCAACTATACCTGGACCTGATTTGAATTATGAGATCCTGGACTTAAAGCTAATGCCATAATGGAATAAGACTTGGAGGTTTAAGGAAGAGGGGGATGATTATCTTTTCCAAGTGGGAGATGTAAACTGTTATGAGCAAATGGCAACAGAATACATCTTCCAGGATGTCATACAACAAGATCTCTCATCCCCCATGTTCTTACAGTTTAACGCTGACATTCCTCCTCCTACCCACAGGCAGATCCCAAATCTAGGCAGATCTCTGACTACAGGGGAAATGAAGCTATATGATTTCTAAGAAAACGTCTTAAAGGGCAAAACAATTCCTGATATTTTGGGATTCTCTTTTTAAATCAGCATTTTGCCTATGAGGAAGTACATGATGCATGGAAGCCACATGTTGGTGTTCTACATGATAGCCAACTGCAGCTAGCCTTAAAAATATCTCCAGGCACTACCGGACTGCAAAACTCAGGAGCACTCAACTAAGAACTGCTAAGATGAGGATACTAAACCCCAGAAACACTGAAGAAAATAAAAAAGAGTTGAATGCTATTGTTCTAAGCCAGTAAGTTTTGGGGTGATCTGTTACATAGCAATAGATAACCAGAACTTAAGGATAGAAGCAAGGGAAATTGACCATCAGCTAGATAAAACATGAAGCATGCAACTTTGTAGCTAATCTTTTGATTAATTCAGCACAAAGAACTGCTGAACTGCTTTTATCTATTTAGTTTTTTGTTTGATTTTTGCTTAGTCATATATTCATTAGCTTTTTTTTTTTTTTAAAGAGAGAGGAGAGAGAGAGAGAGAGAGAGAGAGAGAATTTATTTATTTTTTTTTATTTTTAGTTTTTCGGCGGACACAACATCTTTGTTTGTATGTGGTGCTGAGGATCGAACCCGGGCCGCACGCATGCCAGGCGAGCGCGCTACCGCTTGAGCCACATCCCCAGCCCTATTCATTAGCTTTTTAGTGAAGGTTCCTTCTAAAAAAGTTCTACTGTGCCTAGTTATGTAAGAAGGGACAAGTGAGATCAGTACCTTCACTGGTGGCAGACAAGTATGACAGTGACAGAAACCAGTCACCCTTGAACCTACAAAAGACACAACTGAAAAGGAATACAGAAATTAATATGGAATAGGTATATAAACAAAGTTCCTTGCCCAAAGAAGTGTCTAACTTGAACTTATAATTAAATTTCTGAATACGGAATTCTATTTAAAGTAACTTTCAACATAAAGTTGAAAATGCATATTAAAAATATGCAGACACAGTTAAAATAAAATCATATCTCTAATACTTCTCTAAAAAATGATGTATTTATGAAAATTTTAACTCCTTTATAATGTTACTGAGAATAAGTTAGAGTTTTCTTTCTTTTGTTTTGTTTGAGGACATGGTTACTTACACATTTGGCCTTAAGCTTAAATATGTTAAAAAAAAAAAAAAAAAAAAAAGAGGGAATAATGACAACAGCCGAATCCTTAATAGAATACAAATAAGCCCCTCTACTTTTACATGTGAAATATTTTATAGGGTCATAGCTACTTCTCTTAATTGCTTATGATTATATCCAAGCAATCTGAAGGAACTTTTGACTTTTTAAAAGTAACTACAGTACCCATAGAATATGCTCCTATGGTGCAGATGGAATACTAACCAGGTACATACTGAAAATTTCAAAATACAGTACTTCTCTTAAATTGATGCAAAAGAGCCTGAAATAACTACCGACAGGCAAAGAAAGAGGAGGTCTAAAACAAAGTACCAATACCAACTCATATTATACTAGCAAATAAACAACTAGTCAATTTTTTAGGGGAAAACAAAACTTCTGGAAGCAAGTTATATAAAATTTAGTTTTATGACTGAAATATTCTGTTGTTAGTTTGTAGTAGAACCTGTTTAAATCCAAATGAAAGCGGATTTAGAATTTTCATATATTTCTAAAACAGCAGAAGCAGATTAATTGAAGCAGGGTGGAGGTCTAGGCCCAATATAGTCAGCATTCTTTACTCTTTCCTCCACACCATCTTGAACACCCACACCTCAACTGAAAGTTTCCACATGCCAAGTTCTAATATAGGAAGATTTCCCTTATAATTGGGTAGCCTCATCTTCATAATGAATAAATATAAATCTCACCAAGACACGTCTCAACGTAAAAAATGAAACTTTCAATGCAAAATATGAACAGGTAGAAGAAATAAGTGTAGAGGAAGCCTACTGAGATTATCAGCCCACTTGTGCAGTTACACACCCCACTATCAACCTCTAATATTCCAATTCTATCTTCCTACAGTTCAGTCTTCCTCCTATCAGCATCCCTTCTCAACTCCTGCCTTTACTTTGGTCAATATGTCAGACAGCCTCAGGTCACATATGAAGAAGAATCCAGAGGATAGAGTGGGAGTTCATTATTGAGGATGGGTGAAGAGCTGTGGCATAATTTATTGGCTTTCAATGTACTTCAAGGAACTACAGTTTATGTTATGTCTGGTTGATTGGCTTTTAGATTAGATTATTCATCCAATTAATCTTCATGCAACAGGTACTAATTTCAAAGATTCCATAAGGTTTTTACACATGTTGAACATTTATACCATTTAATTACAATATTTAGTTCATTTATATTTAAATTAATTATTGATATTGTTGGAAACAAAAAAGGAAAATCTTCATTTCAAATTCACTGAGTCTTCAACTTAACCACCACATAGGCAAGTTTTGTGTACAAATGTTGGTATTTAGGGTTGGGGTTGTGGCTCAGTGGTAGAGCACTTGCCTGGCATATGTGTGTGAACCCTGAGTTCAAATCTCAGCACCGCATATAAATAAATAAAGGTCCATCGATAACTAAAACTACAAAAAAAATTTTTTTAAATGTTGGCATTGTTTGAAATTGCAGATAATTGTAAAATTGTTCATTAAAAAATTATTTGAAATTCAGTACCTAAATGATGATATATTCAAATTTTACAATATTTTGTAGCCATTAAAGATTATGTATTGAAAAAAAAAAGATTCCAGCAAGGAACCTAAAGACTAACAGTGATAATAATAATGCAACCACATACAATCAACAAGAAATGTCAAAGCTGACACCCCTGTTTTATGTTTGTGCTTTTATCAGACACATCAGAAGGTAAAGAAACATATCTTAGAAGATTTTCCAAAAATTATACCCCCAAATATGAACATAATTAAAATACAGAAATTAAAGGATGTGATATTAATCATTGTAAATTTCCTTTGGATAATTTCTCCAATTATAATGGCATTTTACATCTTAGGGATGAGCATTAACTAAGAGCTAGTTATCTATGAATCCCCTAGGAAGTTTGTGTTTCACTTTCTCTAGCATGCAGGCATGATGATAAAAAAAGCAAATGCCTCTGGAGAAAGCTGTTTAATATACTCCTTATACAACCTTGCATCCCAATAGTGTACAGAAGTGCTTACATTTTAACTGATATTATCAAAAAGGTTTAAATAAAATCTGTATAAATCACTGCTGTTAATAAAAATATAATTTTCATTATTTATTTTTATTTATTTGTCTTAGCTCAACTATTAAGTGGAGGAAAATATAGCTATATGATGTCAAAAGTCAGAAATTGCATAAATTAAAAACAATAATAACCTAGTTTAAAGAGTACTTAGAAAATTTAAACTTATAGTTCCAGTTATATTCTTGTTAAGGGTAGGTATATAATAATTCTAAAAGGGTTATTTTGCCAAATGTTAGATAATTTCAGGGACTTCTGATATACAACACTTATTTCTACATAGAGTCTCTTCTACAGGGAATACACAGTCCTGAGCTGGACTTCAACCTTTTCATATTATTAGAAACACCCCTTGAGGGCTGATTGCATCATTTCTTGGTATGTACAGCTGGCTAGCCCATGAGAGTGCTAAGTTCTTTAGCGGCACAAGAGAATATTTCTCGAAATAGATGAAGCTAATCCTAGAGTACAGGGCACACTCTAACTTTAAACCTTCTAACTATTCTGTAAGAAGAAATGGCATTGATCATCTGGCTTTCTACCATATACTTACTGTACTCTGGCTATCGAATTTAGAACTGCTATGATCACCCTTATTCAGAACCTCTATCTGATCTTCCACCTATCCCCATTCAATCATTTTACTAGTGTTTAAACACCACTGATTTATTTAGTTATTTATTCCATCTGCATCATTAACAAATGTGATATTTAGTGGTTTTAGCATGTCCTAAAATAAGACTCAATGGCACAGACTTTCAGTATCAATAAATAATAAATCATTAGGTATGATTAACCAGCTACAAAACAAAAGGCAAATTTAAATAAAAGAATATTGATTGTAAATAAAAAACAACTCCATAAACAAATAAGAGATTTGTCACCTTCAAGAAGTAATTTTCACATTATATTATATTACTTAATTCTGGTGTGATTTTCAAAGAGTACATAAATGGAGACATTTAATTTTGTCATCCAAAACTGTATTTTACTAAGTGAACACTAACACCTAAATACTCTAGAGGTGGCGGGAATAACTGGCAATATTTCACTGATATTTAGGAAGGTCTTTATTTCTTTTTCTTAAGTTACAAATGCCAAGAAACATAGATAAGAGCTTCAGATATGTAAAATATCTAGTTATTCTAAATATTAAGTCATAGTGATCTATCACCTTCAGTTAAAGATTCAAGTTAAAAAATAAATCAGATAATTCAGTCAGACTGATAAGTGAATGCCACATGTCAGCTATTTTAATAAAGATTTTGTTATATATCACAATACAATTTGATATAAATGTTGTTAAATTTGTGTTTATCAAACTGTAATAGATACACCATAAAAAGCTTTCACTAATAAAGTATCTGTCCATATATTATATTACCGTATTAAGTATATGTAATCTCTTAAAAAAGAACCATTTGGACTGAGGCTGTGGCTCAGCAGTAGCACACTTGCCTGACATGCATGAGGCACTAGGTTTGAGTCTCAGCACAGCATATAAATAAATAAAAAATAAAAAGAGAGAGAATTGTTTGTCTAAATCTCTTCCAGTAAATCCCATATTTCCTCCTAGTAACTATTAGATACTTGATACAGAGAGATTAGGAATAAGTAATCTTGAATAATGTGACACCAAGAGCTATTTGGCAAATCACTAAAGGTTCCATCATCCTCTAGATATCAATGCCTTTTTCATTTCCTCAATCTCTTTATTCCTCTTTCTTCTTCTTCCTTTCTTACTCTTTACCCATTCTTGTATTAACTCTCTGCAGTACCTCTCTTTTAAAACCTCTACACTAATTATCTAATGTTATAATGTAGTACCATCAGCACCTTTCAGTCCTAAAAGAATTAGCCCTACATCACAGAGACTGCAGAACATTCATTCCATAAATATATACTGTCTACTATGTGTTATTACTTGTGCAAGGTTCTAGAAATAGAAAAATAGTTTCTGTTCCAGAGGCACTCAAAAACTTAGGTGATTATGAAATAAATTATAAAAATAAAATTATATACAAAATGGTGGCATGGAAAGTGAAGCAATGGTCTTTTCATTTATAAACAATAGGTCTTATTTTCTCTTACAAAGCAACTGATATACTTGATGATGGAAAGGGCAAGGGGTATGTATGTGGAAAGTCTGATGAAGAAGTTCAGCAATAGCTGAGGAATTGTGGGAACCCCAGCTAAAGTGTGGAGAAGTGGGGTCTAGTTATTAAGGGGGTAGAAAGGCCAAGGCTTAAAGAAAATATGTCCTACCTGAAATGCAAAAACTCCTACACTGATAAAAGAATTTTTATCAGTGGCTGAATCCCCTACATACTGCAGTTAAGTTCAGATACTGAAGAGTCACTTCTAAACTTCAATAGTCAAAGTTTTAAGGTCTTTATTGTCTATCCATTATCATGTCATTAATAAAATCTTTGTTTGAAGAACTAGCCTAAACTAAAGAAGTAGTGCTATCTTTGTCAAATGAAGGCTGACCTTTTCTAAAACCTCAAAACATATGGTTAAAAGTCAAAGAGTCTAATTTAATAAAATATTCTTTCAAATGCAAACTCCAACATCTTTGAAGCAGCCAAATCATTAGTTGTACTGAAAAGATGTGGTGATTATAGGGCTCCTTTTACCAGCAATCAGGTACGTGGCCTGTTCTTAAGTTAAAATTGGGCAACATGTGCAAGGTTCTGGGTTTAATCATAAGCAACCCACATACGCATGCACATGTGCGCACGTACACACACACACACACACACACAAAGGGGAGGTGAGCAAAAGAGTAATAGAAAATGTATTATAGAGACTTAAAAAGAAAATAGAAAGTACATGTAAACTATAATACATATACACGAACCAAAAAAACTTCATGACTACAATTGTTTCAGGAAAACAGCTCTATAAAATATTTCAAACCAGGGCTGGGATTGTGGCTCAGCGGTAGAGCGCTCGCCTAGCACAGGCAGGACCTGGGTTCGATCCTCAGCAACACATAAAAATAAAGGCATTGTGTTGTGTCCATCTACACCTAAAAAATAAATATTTTTTTGAAAAAAATATTTCAAACCAAAGCCACAGGAATGTGACAGCAGTTATTACAAAGTTGAAGATAAAAATCAATCCTTTTCCTTTCCTAAAACTAAGCAGAGGTTTCGTTTTCCAGAACTATGATCAGGCCCATGCAACACATGATCATGTATATAACAGTCAATTCTCCAAATGTACCAGTCAGTACTCCACTTACTGCTACATTTAAATACAATCAAATAAAATGAAAAGAAAAAAGTTACCTAAACTTGAGATGCCTTCATATAAAATTATCCCCTCAAAATGTATCAAATTGAATTTTTAAAAAGTGCCAAGTTATAAACATTGATGTGGCTGCGTCCCTGTAGTATGCTGTTTTTAAGTCCTATGGGTATAGACAGAGGAGAGGGATAGCTGAGTCAAATGGTGGTTCCATTCCCAATTTTCCAAGAAATCTCCATACTGCTTTCCATATTGGCTGCAACAATTTGCAGTCCTACCAGCAGTGTATGACTGTACCTTTTTCTCCACATCCTTGCCAACACTTATTGTTGTTAGTATTCATAACAGCCGCCATTCTGACTGGAGTGAGATGAAATCACAATTCACAATAGCTAAACCGTGGAACCAACCTGATGTCCTTCAATTGATGAATGGATTAAAAAAATGTGGCGTATATGCACAATGGAATATTACTCAGCAATAAAAGAATAAAATCATGACATTTGCAGGTAAATGGATGGAATTAGAGAAGACTGGGGTAGGGAGAGGGAGCATAGGAGGAATAGATGAACTCTAGATAGGGCAGAGAGGTAGGAGGGGAAGGGAGCGGGCATAGGGTTAGAAATGATGGTGAAATGTGATTGATGGACATTATTATCCAAAGTACATGTATGAAGACACAAATTGGTGTGAATATATTCTGTATACAACCAGATATATGAAAATTTGTGCTCTATATGTGTAATAAGAATCATAATGCATTCCGCTGTCATATATAAATTTAAAATTTTTTTTTAAAAAGTGCCATATTATTTTTAAGTAATAGTAATTCCCTCTCCCTCTTCACTAGCCTGCATGATACAAAATGTGAAACTAAGAAAAGATTATTTCAAACACTTCATCTAAAGCTACCTGAGTTAGAAATCTAAGAGTTCCTGACATTGGTTTAATTTTTAAAGCTGCATTTTTGTCAAACAAACTTAGGCATATTGTATATTTATTTATTTTTTATTCAAACTGCTGATTTTTTAAATAATTTCAACCTTATAAAGGTAAAACAAACACATTACAGAAACCTAGGCAGGTTGCAATTTCCCACCCTTACACTTCCTTCTTCCCTTAGCCTCTAAACTAGGAAGCTCATCATTTACTTCATGGACAAAAAATATACCTAAAATACTTACGTTGTTGCTTTGAGCAATAGCTTTCAAGGCAAAGCTGCACATATTTATAATGCCCCTCAGAGATGGATTAAAAGACCTCTTCTGTTAATTTTATGAAGCTGTCTAGTTTAATCACAAAACACATGTAGGCATTAAATGTTTTGGATAAAGGCACAAATAACAGACCTTCCTTATTTTTAGAATCTGTGATTCAATTCTCCAATTTTTTGTTTCATTCTAAATGAAACTTTATATAATAAGCAAAAGGCTTCTATGGTTTTAAGAGTTACTTGATCAATCCAGACATAAGTTTACTAAAATATAAATTGGTAGTAGACAGCACAGATCTAAAAAAATAAATCTTAAAACACTTTCATTTACGTAGAGGAAAAAAAAAAACAAACCTGTCTACATTGCCCCCAATATTCTTTGGTGTTTAGATTAGAAAACCATTAACAAAAGTACGCACATTAATCCTCTGTAAAAGGAAAAGAAGAAATGGAAGTAATTTCTAAATCAACTGTAATTAAACTAATTAAGTTTCCTCTCCTACCCAAAAAATTTTAGGAAGCATAGGAATCAACAATATCCCCACCCTTTTTTAAGCTTTATAAAATTAGACGTTCTGTTCCCAACTGTATAAGTAACTCTATAGACAACTCTGATCCACCAGTATTTTCAATCTTTTTTTTTTTTTTTTTTTGGTGGTGTTGGGGATTGAACCCAGGGCCTTGTGCATGTGAGGCAAGCACTCTACCAACTGAGCTGTATCCCCAGCTTTTCAATCTTACCACAATCATGTTTATAATTTAATTTAAACTGAAATATAATTTAAACATTTCAAATTAAACATACAAGCTCTAAGAGGAAAAAATAAAACTAATAGCTATAAATATAATTTAAAAGTATTTTCACATACATCACCTCATACCTTCCCCTACAGAAGGCATCAGGATTCTCATATAAAAAGGGAAGAACTACATGCCCAAAATCAGATACAAAGGGATAAATCTGAACTGGAACCCTGCCAGGATATGGATATGAGGTGTTCACTAAAACTCAAGAATGAGACAACGCAAGGATGATGAGCGTTATAACCCAAACAGTGAATTAATCCCCTGATAGGGATTAACTGGGTGGTAACTGAAGGTAGGTAGGTTGTGTTTGGAAATGGTAGGTCACTGGGGGTGTGCCTCTTGAGTTTATATTTTGTCCCTGGTGAGCAGAGCTTTCTCTTGTTTCCTGGTTGCCATGTCCTGAGCTGCTTTCCTCCTCCACACCCTTTCGCCATGATGTTCTGACTCATCTTGGGCCCAAAACAATGGGTTGACTGAGACCTCTGAAACTGTAGTGCCAAACAAACTTTTCCTCCTCTGAAAGTGTTCTAGTCAGGTCTTTTGGTCACAGTGCCCCCCACCAAAAAAAAAAAAAAAAAAAAAAAAACTGACTAAAACAAATCCTAAGCTCTTAGTTTACCAAATATATTTTCACTCACTTTTTTAACTGAAAGACCTGCTTAACAATTTGCTTTCTCACTAAGTCCCAATATAATACTACATACGATCTACTATTTTTAAGATCAAAGGAAATACAACTGACATATATTCACTGAGCATGTATCTCAAAATCAAACAAAACTATGCCATTTTAATAAGCACAAAAATGCTAATGAATTTTCAGTTAATACAAAGTTAAATGTACTTTTCAATCTCAAATTTTAAATACATCCATATTTAGCCAAAATAAATTTTTTGAACTGTGTTTATTTTGATTTAATGATTCTGTTTCCTGAAAGATTTTAAGCACTACCTACACACTTGGTAAATAATTATTAACTTCTATTATTTTTTTATTTACATGCCTACTGTCTGAAGAGTTAAAAAAAATAACTAATTTTAGTACTTTCCTTTTGAATCAGTAAGATGAGCAAACTTTCTCATTCACAACACTCCCTGCTGGTAACTCTGGAGAAAACAGGTTATGACGCAACAGCTTCTATAAATGTGGTCCTTCACCACCTGCATACAAATCTCATGCCCCCCTGCTCACCCCAGGGAAGCCTTGTTAAAAATACAACTTCCCTGGGCTGGGGTTGTGGCTCAGTGGTAGAGTTCTTGCTTAGCATGCGTGAAACACTGGGTTTAATAATCCTCAGCACCACATTAAAATATATTGTGTCCATCTACAACTAAAAAAATATTTAAAAAAATACAACTTCCCTGATGTACAAAATATTTGCAGGTATTTTTATTTCAATAAGTCTAGGGTAAAACCTAGAACTTTGCATTTTTGACAGGTTCCTGTACAAACAATATGAGAATTACTTGTTTGGTTATTAATTCCAACAATGTAATTTCAAAGCACAATAATCCTAAAATGCTCTAGGAAGATGTTATTATGCCTATTTTATAGATGAAACCTGAGGCTCAAAACAGCTTTAATGCCAGTTCACATGTTAAAAAATAGCCAAACCACCAATGTTACTTATCCCTGGGATAACATCATTGTATCAGCCTTATAATTCATGTAATTCTTTCTTTTTGATAACAGTTTATGTAAGTACATGCTATACCTTCTCAACCCTGGCTCCACAGCATCACTTGGAGAGTTGGTAGAAATGCCTATGCCTAGGGGCTGGGGTTGTAGCTCAGTAGTAGAGCCCTTGCCCATCATGTGTGAGTTCAATTCTTAGCACCACACAAAAATAAATAAATAAAATAAAAGTACTGTGTCCACTTACAACTAAAAAATTGGGGTGGGGGGAAGAAATGCATATGCCTAGTCCACTCTTGAATTTCAGATTTAATACATGTAAAGGAGGGCCCAACCACTATTATAAAAAACAAAACAAAAAAAAACCTCCCAGCTAATCATAATCTGCCACAAGTCGGAAAACCACCTAGACTAGTAATGCTTTAGTGTGTACAGAATCACCTGGAGGACACAGAAGCTAGTTCCCATGCCTAGAGTTTTTGATTCAGTACATCTGGGAGAGCTTGAGAATCGGTTCTTTTAATGAAAGTATAGGAGAGACCACACTTTGAGAAACAGTGGATAACATATTGGATAGTGGTTCTCAACCTTGCTAATACATTAGAATCCCCTGAAGAAATTTTCAAAATCTTGTTAACCAGCACATCTCAGATCAATTACATCAGAATCTCCAGGACGAGGGACCCAAGGATCAATGTGTTTTAAAAATTCTAAAATTGAAACGGGGGAAGGTAGAGAGCTTGCCTAGTATGTGCAAGGTCCTGGGTTCAATCCCCAGTACTGCAATTAACCAAACAATAAAATTGAAAGGATCTACCCACATAACTTTGAAAGCTATTAACATGCATGTATAGTGATTTTCAAAGAGGGTAGTATAGTATGCAATATTTCTAAAGCTTTTTGGACCAGAAACACTTCTGTCCTGGCATAATTTAGAACTCTCAATGTATGAGAATTACTAGCCTAGAGGATAAAGAGGAACTGCTCTAAGACGGGGCTGTGGCTCAGTGGTAGAGTGTTTGCCTAGCATTCATGAGGCACTGGGTTCAACCCTCCACATCACATAAAAATAAATAAATAAAGGTATTGTGTCCATCTACAACTAAAAAATAAAAAAATTTTTAAAAAAGTAGAACTGCTGTCCTTGGTCTGTGAGACATTCTCCTCAAACTCTGATTCAGTTTCATCTTTTGCCAAACCTTGTCTCTCCGCTACAGCGTATATCCCTATTGAAATACTAACAGCTCTTGACTGTTGTCAACAGCAGTACCCCTTTGTCCATGGTTTCACTTTCCACAGTTTGTTATTCAAGGTCAACTGTGGTCCAAAAACACAGTATGAGGGCTGGATCTGTAATTCAGTGGTAAAGTGCTTGCCTAGCATGTGTGAGATACTGGGTTTGATCCTCAGCAGTATATAAAACTAAATAAATTAAAAAAAAGGTATTGTGTCCAACTACAACTAAAAAACTTTTAAAAATTTAAAAAAATATGAAAACACACAATAATACATAATGTATTTTCAGAGTGAAAGAGAGACTACACATAACCCTTTATATCAATATATTCTGACAATTATTTTATTACTAGTTAGCATCGTTAATATTTTGGTGTGCCTAATTTGTAAATTAAACATCCTGATAAGTATGTATATATAGGAAAAAATGTGGTAAAATAGAGTTTGGTACTGTTTCTAGTTTCAGCCATCAGAAAACTAGTTGCTTCTCACACTATTTCAGTTTGTCATACTGAGAAAATGTATTGGAAGAATTAACCACATTAAAAAATACTAACATATTTGTTCTAAAAGTGCAATGAAGCTGCCAAAAAGTTGACATTTTTCTACTTAGATTAGCACTCCTTTAAATCAAATTAATAGAATATCTGTGGAACAAAAAAAGTGCAATGACAATTACCTTAATATATTGATTGTCCACTAGGTATCTGGTACTATTCTAGGAAATAGTTATATAATAAAGAATATAAAATTCATCATGAGGCTAACAATCTTACACATTTTTTCCTAGGAAGGAAAAAGGTGCAAACATTCTGAGGTCCAAACTAGAAACAGGGATTTGCTGTAGTGGAGGAAGAAGTTGAATCTAAAAGCCATCAGTTTATAAAATATGCTAGAAGAAGAATACAAGCAACTCAAGAAGTCTGATAACCCAGAAAAGAGAAACATAATACATAAATGAAACATAAAATTAATATAGTTTACCTCTGTATTCCTTCAAGAATATCCTTCACTGCTGCCATTAACTTTTGAAGATATATAAATGCTTCCTCAAAAGATGCTATTTTTGAAGTAGTCAGAGTTGAATTTGAGCCCAATCTTTGAAACACATCTGTACTAAAATTTTTTAAAAAAAAGATACTTAATTCATATTCATTTAAGTAATTCAAGAATTTCCACTTGCAGTGTTTAAAATAAAGTAATAATATAAATTTCTCATAATTCAGATTATTTGTTAGAAATAAAATATGGTGACATGTGAAAATCTGGGCTGACATTTATGCAAGGGATCTAGGTCAGACACTATACAGAGCTAATCTAAAGTAACACTGTAAAAACTATGTGAATAATGTTTCATTCTAAGAGATCACAAAACATGAGAAGCAGGAATATTATCAACCTCCATTAAGTCACTAAGAACATAAGGATGAAGAAAATAGATATCAGATTACATATCTGTTGAAACTGGCAGTTTGTCCTAGTTAACTTCACTTCTAGAAATTTATCATAGTTATTCACAATTAGCCAACAATTAGTAATACCCTAAATGTCCAACATTATCATTATAAAAAGTGTTAAGCAAATAGTGAATCAACCACTTGATGAAATACCAAACTACTAAGATGTTGCTCTGCTCATGCCATGTATAAAATAGAAAAATTAAAATACAGAAAACTTACTTAAATAATATAACAACTGTTTTGAAAAAAAAATTAAAACAAACAGGGAATACTGGATTACAATGGTGTTCTCCCAAAATTCATATTTACCTAGAACCTCAGAATGTGACTTTATTTGAAATAAGGTCTTTACAGATATAATTAGTTAATTTAAAGTGAAGGCTAGATTAGAGTAGGCTGGCCCTAACCCTCTGTAAAAACAAAGACAGAGATTGGAGTGAAACATCTACAAGGCAAGCACTCCTGCCAAACACTAGAAGACTGGAGAAATGAATAGAATAGATTCTCCCTCAGAACTTCCAGAATTAACTCAGCCAGATACTTGGATTTTCAATGTTGGCATCCAGAACTGTGAGCAAATAAATTTCTGTTATACTAAGCCACTCACTTAGTGGTAATTTGCTATGGAAGCCCGAAAGAAATTAATGTGCCTAAAACCAAAACAGAGTGTACATAATAAATTAACAAGGTTAACTATGGTAGCCTTTAGGTAGTAGCATTAAAGGAAATTTTCTCCCCTACTTTACAGTGCTTTCCAAAGTATAACTATGGTAAAATACACACAACATAAAATTCACTATTTTATTTTACTTTTAAATTTACTTGTTTAGCCAATCTAGGTGAGTCTTCACTAGTTTTGACATTCATACAACACACACACACACACACACACACACACAAAGCTATGCTTCTCATCAAGGTTTTAGGTCTGAATCACCTAGTGTTTTTTTTTTTTTTTTAAATAAATTATTCCTCTATTTTTAAAAAAACTTTATTTTATTTATTTATTTTTTATGTGGTGCTGAGGATCGAACCCAGAGCCTTACACGTGTAGGGCGAGCGCTTTACTGCTGAGCCATAACCCCAGTCCCATAGTGTTTTTCTTTTAATGCACGCTCAGTTTCACTTCAGTCCTACTGAATCAAAATTTCAAAGGATACAGCTTCAGCATACACACACACACCCACACACACATTTTAAAGTCTTTAGGTAATTCTGATATACATATCCCACTGAAGTTCACTATCTGTTTTTTTTAAGATTTTTTTTCTTTTTTTATACCTTTATTATATTCATTTATTTGTATGTGGTGCTGAGGATCAAACCCAGGGTCTCGCACGTACAAGGGGAGCGCTCTACCGCTAAGCCACAACCCCAGCCCCGAAGTTCACTATTTGTCACAAATCTATTTGACAAAAGGCAATCTAGTACATTAAACTCAAAACCCAAATTCTAACTATTCAATGAACAATAATAATAATTGAAAAATCTAGAAAAAGCAAGTTTACAACTCTAGAATTTAAAAATTCTTGGAAATTTAGTACCTGTTTTGATATATTGTAATCCAAAGATTCTCTAGGATAGACCATATTTCTTGATGCCTATTGGGTTGGGGAAGAGGAGAACTGGAGAAAACAGTGATTTCTTGGTTATGAGACTTCATCGAAGAACTATCTTCCTGTTTTTTACTCACTGCATTTTCTGAAGAATTTGGCGACCGTTTTGTTTTGACCTGGGGAAATAAGAATTTCATAAAATGTAGCTAGTCCTTCACTAGTAAAGGAAAAAAAAAACAAAACAAAACGAAACAAAACAGAATGACAATTGTGCTTACAAACGTACTAGCTTTCTGGAAAATGCTGGCTATTCTTTTTCTTTTATTATGTACAGAATGTTCCCAGAAATTTATCAAAGTTAGAAAGCAAATTTTCCTTTTCCTTTTAAAGGATATTACCATTGTATTTATCATGGTGATCTTTCTTAGCTAACATTCTAATGTCAGTTTAAGAATGCTGTTTCAATACTTTTACACATGCTATTGAACTAGATAAAGGACACAAAAATAAATAGGTGGAATCAAGCTCCAAGCACCTTACAATCATGGAATAGGGGTTGGAGGGGGAGAACTAGAAAAAGCTGCAAAAGACTGTAAAACAAAAATTAAGATGTCATCTACCTCTGAGGAATGGTGAACCACCACTAAATGTTTCTAAAATTGGCAGTGATATATTCAGAGCTGTATTGTAATACATACTGAACAAAGAAGATGTAGACAAGAATACTGATTAGGCCAGGTATGGTGATGAACGCCTGTATCCCAATGGCTTGGAAGACTGAGGCAAGAGGATCCCAAATTCAAAGCCAACCTTAGTAACTTAGCGAGGCCCTGAGCAACTCAGCAAGACACTGTCTCTAAATAAAATATAAAAAAGGGATGGGGGATGTGGCTAGGAATCCCTGGATTCAATCCCCAGTACAAAAAAAAAAGAATATTAGTTAGGACACCACTGAATGATTCAATTATGGTAATTTCAATTATGTATAGGCAGTAGAATGGAAAAACTACATATGTGCAAGAAATATTTTAAAAGATTAGGCCAAAAGCTAGATTCAGGGAGTGAGGGAGACCCTAAGATTTTTTTTTTTTTTTAACCTACATGTTTAAAAGAATAATAGTATCAATAATAGAAATTTAGGATGGCCATACATTTAGAAAAGTGTGCGTGCATGCACATATGCACTTTAAGTAGCTGGAACTTTCTTTTTTTTTAATATTTATTTTTTTAGTTGGATACAATATCATCTTTATTTTATTTATTTATTCATTTATTTTATGTGGTGCTGAGGATTGAACCCAGGGCCTCGAACGTGCTAGGCGAGTGCTCTACCGCTGAGCCACAACCTCAGCCCGGAACCTTCTTGAATACTTCTCTGGAAGAATGTAATAATAGTTTTATTCAATGTAAAATTCAAACAAAAGTACTTTCAAGCAACACATCTAAGATGCATATAATGCAATTGATAGAAATGCTACTTTAATGTGCCTCATTCATTGCAATTTTAAATAGTACATTAAACTATGCACTGCTGATAAGGGGAAATATAATGAACATACCATATATTATAATGGGAAAGCAAGAAACCGTTTAATGTATATTTGTTCATGTTTTCAAACTAGGTGGGCTCCTATAGTAAAGTCAAGAAGAGTATCTGGTGGGGCTGGGGCTGGGGCTCAGTGGTAAAGCACTTGCCTGGCATGTGTGAGGTACTGGGTTAGATCTTCAGCACCACATAAAAATAAATAAAGATATTATGTCCATCTGCAACTAAAAAGTGTATTTGTTAAAAATTTAAACAAAAAAAAAGGAGAAGAAGAGTGTCTGCTTGAGGCTGGGGATATTGCTCAACAGTAGAGCATTTGCCTAACATGCACAGGGCCCTGGGTTTAATCCCCAGCACCACAAAACAAAACAACAACAGAAAATAAAAGATGTCTAACAGATAATTATATATGATCTGAGACTTAAAACATAGTTGAGAATCATTCTCATGAAGACTCAGAAGTAGATGAAATTATTGAGATATAATATTGCAAAAACAGAAGGTAATCAATAGGAAAAATGAAGGGGAAAAATGAGAACTAGCAAGCATAAATACGGGAGGAATCACATATATACAATAGCAACAGAAGCCAAGGTAAATAGAGAGGTTTCAGAAAGGAGACAGCACAGCAAATAACATGGCCAAGGACAAGAGGCCCTGGATTCAATTCTCAGCGAGGGGAGGAGAGGAGAAAAATTTTTTTAAAAAGCCAAGAGAATGAGAAAAAAATTTTGATTTAAAAATTGGTTTTTGATTTCTGTTCTACTATAACCTGCTTTATGAACTTCAATAAAATTACTCTATTTTCCAAGGTTAAGTTTCCATGTTGAAAAAAGGAAGATTTCAAAGGCTGATAAAATAAGTATTATTTTTTTGGTGGTAAGAGACTTGTAGAATAAATGTGTGTGCACGAGTATGTGCATATCCTTTTCCTAGTTTCACTTCATTTACATAAAAATCTGGAAATGATGTTAGTCCATTAAACTATTACGTTTCTCAGAAGCCTTTCAAGCAAACAAATATGGATATTTCTATTTTTTTTAAAAAAATTCTACACTTGATAAATTAGAAGGTGGAATTCTCTCTCTCTTTTTTTTTAACCATTACTATATTGAGCTATCCTATCTTTGGAAGTATTCTACTGTTGCTGAAGTTACTGAGACATGACTAAAAATTTAACACATCTGATGCATTCTACAAAACAACTCCTACCGAACACATATTTTCTTTCTTTCTTTTTTTTTTTTGGAGGGGACGGGCCAGGAATTGAACCTTTTTTATTTTTTTTAGTTCAGAGATAAGTTCTCGCTAAATTGCTTAGACCTCACTAAGTTTGTTGAGGCTGACCTTGAATTCACAATCCTCCTGCCTCAGCCTCCCAAGCCACTGTGGTTACAGGCATGCACCTTTATGCTCGGCCTGAACGTGAATTTTAAAGAATAAGCTAAGTCACAATGTTCCTGGGCTTACTTAGATAGTGAATTCTTTCTGACATGAAAATAAAGAAACAACACTTTACTTTTTGGTACTGAGGACTGAACCCAGGGACACTTCATCACTGAGCTATATCCTCAGCTCTTTTAATATTTTATTTTGAGACAAGATCTTGCTAAACTGCTGAGGCTGGCCTCAAATATGTGATCCTCCTACCTTAAGCTCTACAGTCATTAAGATTAAAGGCATGCACCACCAGGCCAAGCTTTAGGAACAACACTTTAAAGCTCTAATCCTGGAAACAACAAACAGTTTCAAGCAATTGCACTAATGTCAAGTGTTAAGAAAGGAAATAATGAGGGTGTCACCTAGATTCTTCACTAATCACCTTCATGAATTCTGCTAATGTAGAAACTGAAAATTCAAGAATGAATAACTTATGGTACAACAATTTAATAGTTTTACATATCCACTGGGCAACGTATAGACAGCAGGCATGCAATTATAACTGACAATAAATTTTAATATCACATTTTGATGGTACTTCCCATTCTCCAGGCTTCCAACTGATAAGAGTTTGAAACTTTGAGAACATTATTTTCATCTCAATCAACCCTAATATTTTGTTTTATTCTCTAATTCAAAACCAACTAAGGGGCTGGGGCTGTAGCTCAGTGGTAAAGCACTTGCCTTGCATGTGTGAGGCACTGGGTTCGATTCTCGGCACCACATAAAAATAAATAAAGATACTGTGTGTTCATCTACAACTGAAAAATATTTTTTAAAAAAACTAAGCTTCTTAGTATCACTGCATTTGTTTCACTAAAAACATGATTTATGACTCAATTTTGTGATGGGAAGAGATATCTTTCCTGATACAATCCAAGTACAACAATCAAGATGTGACCCCTTAAATTCCCAAGTCTGTTCTTCCCTAATGGTTTAAAAAGTCAAACAAACCATAAAAAAAATTAAAAACTACCAATGTTTTCGTTATATTAAACCAAAAGAACATTTTAAAAAAATTTCTACACTTGATAAATTAGGAGGTGGAATTTTTTTTTTTTTAATCATTACTATATTGAGCTATTCTATCTTTGGAAGTAATCTACTGTTTCTGAAGTTACTGAGACATTACTAAAAATTTATCAAATCTGATGCATCTCTTAATACGTCCCTTAATTCTTTCCTCAAAAATGATCACATATTTCCTATTAGTTAATATGTATTTTTAAAAAGATGCTTCTTTTACTCCTTGAGTTATTTTATTAAATAGCAAGTAAATTCTTTTTTCTCAGCAACTAAGATTAGTGTCATCTAATCCTACAATTATTTCATAGGTAGTGGGCGTATCTGACCATGAAAAATCAATGTGATAGCCAGAACTGGCGGCGCATGCCTGTAATCCCAGTGGCTCGGGAGGCCGAGATAGGAGGATCACGAGTTCAAAGCCAGCTTTGTCAATTGGGAGGTGCTAAGCAACTAAGTGAGACCCTGTCTCTAAATAAAATACAAAATAGGGCTGGGGATGTGGCTCAGTGGTTGAGTACCTCTACTTCAATCCCTGGTACCCCCTCAAAAAAGAAAAAAAAAAATCAGTGAGATAAACCCACCCAATTCAGTTCTGCAGTGAAAAAGGAGAACATGATATTTTGTATATATTTTATGTAATATAAAGTTCAACTTATATGCTACATAATATATAATTATAAAAGGTAATATTCTTATAGAAGATATATATTACATGTTAAGTACATAGATATTACATTTTAATATATACATATTCTATAATATATAGTAGATAAAAGTTCCATTAATATATCCCCTAGTAGTTATGACACTGGGGTTTTATAAGCTGTTTCTGACACATAATATAACTCCCTGGGTTTTCTAATTTGAAATTAGAAGACTGAAGAAATAAGGTATTACTTGGGACAAAACTTACATAGTTAAGTTTAAATATCATAAAACAGTATCAGTAGGAGGGTAACTGCAAAAGAATCAAATGTTTTAAAAAAAATCACTTGTTTAAAAAAATTCATGTGGCTGAGTAGTATAGCAGTTGCCTGACATGTATGAGGTCCTGAGTTTAATCCCCAGAAAAACACACACACACACAAATTCATAGGTTAATTGGTGAAGTTTGAATAAGGTCTGCAGATTAGACAACTGTATTTATCAATGTTAATTTCCTGATTTATTAGCCTGTAACACATAAGATTCTTTTTTTGTTTTTAAGTAATTGCACATAGAAATATTTCAAGGTAAAGGGGCATCATATCTTCAACAAATGATCAATATAATACAGTTTGGAGAAACCATATGGGTAGATATGTAGATTGACAGAGAAAACAACAGAGCAAATGTAATAAAATGTTAACATTTGGGGACTCAGGCTAAAGAATTTATTCAGGAATATTTTTGTATCACACTTGCAACTTTTTCTTAATTTTGCAATTATTTCTCAATAAAAAATAAAAAAAGAATAGAACTGGACATCACTGGCAAAACCTTGCTATATAAAACTTAATAGATTCTTAGCATCTGCATGTTCAAAAACATCTCCTATTGGTTTTTAATGCATGTGAGAGTCACTGGCTTAGGGCACTGGAAATAAATAGCGCAATAGCTTTCTTCTATCCATAAATGAGTTACTATAAAATACCAGCAACTGATGTGACACGTGACACTTCTTCAGTAAAAGGATGTGCATTTCAAAACTAATGATAAGAGTTGCTTATACCCAATTCAATTTACTTAATATTTATTTAATGGCTTTAGTATGTCAACCTTAGTTAGAATTAAATTATCCTGTAACTACTGTTGTCTGCTAAACACATTTTTAGAACACATGACCAGCTACTTTAAATGGCATTCCCAAGCTATCTTACCTCTGTACATGTTTGGAGCAGTTTGTTCACTTCAGCAAAGGCCTGTGGAAGAATACCATCATAATTTGACCTTGTACTGAAAGCCTGTAACAAACTTTTAGAATCCTGAAGCAGGAATTTCACTGTTGTAAAATCCACTGCCTTATTAGCTGGTAAGAGAAATTTAAGAAAGAAAACCATGTAAGAGTGAGTATACAACACAAAATGACTCTGGACATTATGCTAATACTACTTTGAAATTTAAGAAGAGTATACATTTATATCTATATACCACTCCTAATCCATCCCTCTTATATAAAAAGCAACAATTAAATGTTTATACACAAAGTCCTTCAAGTTGACTGGTGTTCTGTATTCAGATTCCAGGAGTTCCCTCAACATGGTCCAACTTCAAAGTCAAAGTCAAATAAAAGAACATTACATTTTCAGAGAAAAGAAACAATCACTGAACAAGTTAAACCACAGATTTTCAAAACTGAAGCCATTTCACATTGAAATTATTATGAAGGGAAAAGGGGAGTCCCATCTTAATGGCAAACATGTAAATTACATGTGGTCCCTGTCATGATCAATTAATTATGTAGTGATTTACCTTCAAAATAAGAAACTTCATACTAAATGTATTGAAAATGTGTTATATTTTGGTGTGTACACCAAAATATCAGCAGAAAATTAAAATTTGGATATCAGCGAGAAGCAAAAGAAGCAAACAGTTTTTTTCCTGTAAATTAAAGTAAGGTAGTCTACAAATAGTAATTTAAAGTACAACAATTTTCTTTTAAGGAGTTACAACTGCTTACATTAACTCTCAAACTAGCCAACATGATGGCACACACTTGCAATCCCAGCAACTCAAGAGGCTGAGGCAGAAAGACCACAAGTTGGAGGCCAGTCTTAGCAACTTAGCACGAACCTCTCTTAAAATAAATAAAAAAGTGTGGGGATGTAGCTCAGTGGTAGACTGCCTCTGCATTCAATCCCTAGTACAGCCATGAATGAAAATTAAAAATAAAGTTATGAACAATAAAATTAAGTAAATTGCTATTGTCACAAAACTCAAAAAAAAGAAATTTTTTTCCATTATTAAGGCATAATACAATCTAACAGTTTTCAAAAGCAAAATAACCATGCTACAATGTGTTTGTTTTGTTTTTGTTTTAATGTTCACAATTTGATATTCACAACATGATTTTTCATTGGCAATAGGAGTTAAAAATATTCCTCTTTATTACTTACACAACAAGAAGTTGCTTTTGAAATTATGAAAAATCAAATTAAGTTTTAAAAGTACATTTTTAATAACTTTATTTTATTATTATTATTATTTTTTTTTTAATGTGGTGCTGAAGATCAAACCCAGTGCCTCACAGGTGCTAGGCAAGAGTTCTACCACTGAGCCACAACCCCATCCTGAGAAAGACATATTTGGGCATAGCTTTTTATCCTCCCTTTTCTTTTCATGTGTGTGTATGTGTGTGTAGTACTGGAGATTGAAACTAGGAGCACTCTACCACTGAGCTACATCTCCAGCTCCTTTTATTTTTTATTTTGGGACAGAATTAAACTTGAAATGCTCTTGCCTCGGCCTCCTGACCCATGGGATTATAAGTGTGCGCCACTGCACCCAGATTCTTTTAAGGGTGCTTCTCCAATGTAGTCCATGTTTAGTAGAGCTTAAGTCCTTGAATTAATAATTCCTATCTTACAAAATTTGTTTACAAAGATTATGGGGAAAAGGGAATAACAATGATAAACTGAGAACAAAGATACAATACAAAAATCAATATGGATGAAATAGTTTAAGACTTATATGGGTCAATAATTATTCAGAGTAAAATTAATCTGGATAACAAAGCTGATAAAAATTATTAGTCACTTTCCACAAAATTTTAGACACATCTATGTAATTCAACAGCTAAAGATACTACTAAAAGATAAACAAAATTATAAATTGAGATTTTTTTTCTAATTACAAGTTATTTTAAAATAGTAAGTATTTTTATAATCCCACTATGTATTCTTCAAAAGTCACTAAAAATAGGCTTCAGATTCTTCTAGATCAAGGACCAATAAACTATGCACACAAAGAATGCAAAAATAATTTTTAAGCAGGAGGTAGTCCCTTCCTTTTCACTTCCTTCCCTATTACCATTTAGAGCTGTTACCTATCATCTCTCAGGTGCATGAAAGAGCAGAACAAGGCCCACCCCTAGAAAATGTTTGTTTGTTTGTTTGTTTTTGTGGTGCTGGGGATCAGAACCCAGGGCCTGGTGCATGCGAGGCAAGCACTCTACCAACTGAGCCATATCCCCAGCCCCACCCCTAGAAAATGGAAGATAGCAACTAGATACCCATTTTAAAACTAACCTTTCTATAAAATGCACACTTTACTCCCTTTTAAAAGACTAAATTATATCCCTATATGAAAAACGTTTCCACACGTTTAGCAAAACTGCTCTGAAGACATGTCCAACTAAGGTTGTTCCATGTCCCTTATAAAATAATAGCCCTAATAAATAACATCTATACTTAAAGGAAATGCCACAAAAGTCTTTTGTTAAAAAATTGGTAACATCTAACAGCAGATATTCATTCAATAGCTGCCATGGATAAGATACATCAGGTGTTTTAAATATCCTAGAAGGAATTTTGAACACTATAAAATACTTTCAAAGAGCTTACACTAGAGAGGAGAGACAGAGAAAGAGGTATAACTACCTAGAATATGCCTTTTTTGCAAGGAGCGGGTATCATAGCCTCTAGGAAGCTTATTGTTAAAAATATATGCCAAAGTGTTCCAATAACTGTGCATGTTTCTTTAGTAAATATGGTAAATTAATCTTATTCTTCATTACATGGTTTTTATGCTTTTTTTTTTTTTTTTTCTTTCTTTTTATGGTAGCAGGGATTGAACTCATGGGCACTAGACCACTGAGCCACATCCCCAGCCATATTTTGTATTTTATTTAGATAAATAAATAAACTGAGTTGCTTAGCGCCTTGCTGTTGCTGAGGTTGGCTTTGAACTCACGATCCTGCCTCAGTCTCCCAAGCTGCTGGGATTACCAGCATGAACTACCATGCCTGGCTGTTTTTTGTGCTTTTAAGCCTAACTTAATAATCCTCTTGTAGTCAAGTTATTATAAGACACCACAGTTGGTTTTTAGAAGTAGACTGAATATAGCTAATACATAAAACAATAAACAGAACAGATCATGTGAGGAGTTTCAAAAAAATTAAGAACTTAGGGGCTGGGGATGTGGCTCAAGCGGTAGCGTGCTCGCCTGGCATGCGTGCGGCCTGAGTTCGATCCTCAGCACCACATACGAACAAAGATGTGTCCGCCGAGAACTGAAAAACAAATATTAAAAAATTTTCTCTCTCTCTCTGTCTCTCTAAAAAAAAAAAGCTAAGAACCATCTGAACCTGTAATAATGATCATACTTTACCTTTTAAAGGTATAGAAAGACAAATCTAGCTCTTTGGCTTTGGACAAGTTACTTTCCCATCTCAGCTAATTTCCTTGATCATAAAACATAAGCTTTAATAAAATCAGATCAGCACTTTTCATATTTTTTTTCTTCATAACAGAAAAACTCTTTTTCAACTGCTACACGGAATTGAACAGATTCAGAAAACAACAACAAAAAAGGCTGCTCTGGCTAATGTTGGGGTTAAAGTCCAAATGCAGCACCTACCTACCAGGCTCCCCTCACCTTTCTTGCCACCCCCTACCTACAGGTGGCAGCAGAGGTATGCCTAGAAATCGAAAGTTCTATTTAGCATGGTTTAAAAACCACCAACTCAGCGATTCACTGTCATCTCTTCCAGTTCTAAAATTCGCTATGTTCCAAAACTAAAGATTTCCTAATATGATATGTCAAGAGCTTTGTAATGTTTTGAACAACCAATAAAAATAAATAAATAAAAAGATTTCCTATTCCTTCTTCATATGGTTTAGATCCTTGATACATACAATATAAGAATGGATTCAAAGTTTGTGTCTAACATGGTGAGAAATGAAAAAAAAAAAAAAAAAACTATAATTAATTCTACTTGTATAACTGAACAGACTATAAATACAGTTTTAAAAGCTTTCAAACTGAACACATTAAAAATCATACATTCACAGGCTGGAGATGTAGTTCAGTAGTACAGAGCTTGCCTACTATGCAGGAGGCCATGGGTTCAATTCCCAGTACAAAAAAATATTATATATTCACAATATCTAAGAACATCAACAATGCTGCAAACTCCCTTTAGAAATTGGAAATACAGCCATGAATGTGGTAGCATACACCTGTAATCCCAGTGTTGTTTTGGATATGTGATGTCTGGCAAAAGCTCATGTGTGAGACAATGCAACAATGCTCACAGGTGAAGTAATCAGATTATTATTTGTGACCATATCAGTGAATTAAATCACTGACAGGAACTAACTGGGTGGTAACTGTAGATAGGTAGGGTATGGCTGGTGGAGGTAGGTTACTGAGGGTGTGCCTTTGGGGTATATTTTGTCCCAGATGAGCAGAGCTCTTTCTCTGCTTCCTGCATGTCATGTCCTGAGCTATTTTCCTCCTTCTCGCCCTTCGCTCAATGAATGATGCTCGGCTCACCTTAGACCCAGAGCTATGGACTCTGTTGACCATGAACTGAACCCCTGAAAAAATAAGCCAAAATAAACTTTTCCTCCTCTTGGTTGTTCTTATCAAGTCTTTTAGTCAGAGCAATGGAAAACTGTCTAAAGCATCTAGCCACTCAGAAGGCTGAAGCAAAAGGATCCCAAGTTTAAGGCCAGCCTCAGCAACTTAGTGAGACCCTCAAATAAAAATAAAGAAATTAAGAATGAACTCTTTTAGGAGCTAATCCACAAACTTCTTTAATTCATCTTTACATCTCATGGAATATATCTGCTGATTTGAATTAATACTTTAATGTAATATTGGAAAAAAAGATCCATACCTCTACAGAGATTTTCATATAGGCTCTCAACAGTTAAAAGCAAGTTCTTTTCCATAACTAATCCAAACACAGCCAACCAATGTTTTTTAAAGCACTGTAATAAGTGTATTAGAGTCCATGGTGGTTTCAAGTACAGCATCTAAAAAGTATTTAAGAAGATTAACATCTATGAATTTATTGATTATTCCAATTATTCAAACACATCTATTTAGGAATTCCTACAAATACTTTAGGGGAAAATACAATTAGTTGAATTCTTTTTAAATTAAAAGATATTTTATTAAAAACTAATCATCTTAAAATAATTCCATTACACTATTTAATTCATATTACTATTAATATTTGTGGTCTCTGGAACCATGAGTCCAAAAAGAAAGCCTAGTTCCAATCAGAGAGGAAACATAGTTTTAATCCGTTAAGATCCCTCAATCTACTTTTCAATATAATCATTTCAATGAAGAAATCAATCTAATTGTTTTATAGAACTGGGGGAAAAATTTTATGTAGAAAAAAGATGTCAAAGAGAATAATTGATCATTTAGTTCGATAAGAAGGCACAGCTGTGGTGCTGGGGCTGTAGCTCAGTGGCAGAGCACTTGCCTGGCATGTGTGAGGCATTGAGTTCGATCCTTAGCACCGCATAAAAATAAACAATTTATATAAAGGCATGCTGTCCATCTACAACTACAAAAAGGAAAAAAAAAAGAAGTCACAGCTCCTTGTCTTAAGTCATTCGTATTTCTACGATGAAATATCCAACTTAAATCAACCCTCCTAGAATCTTATCATTCTTCATCCTCTTGGTTCACCATTTGATTATTACATTATTTATTACATTAAGTAGCAAAGATATCAGAATGGAAGATATTAGAATTTCACTGAAAAGCTGGATCAAGATGCAAGCTACAATTAATGGGCTATAATGTTTCTGGTAGCTATAAATGTGAAAAATCAAACAAAGATTAAACTGATCACAATTGCTAAATTAGGTGTTGTGTTGAATTGAAGGAAAAATATTAACCTAAAGAAAATTTAAGGCTGCTGATATAGATAGCTCAGTTGGTAGAGTGCTTGCCTCTCATGCA
The DNA here is from genome assembly GCF_001458135.2 of Marmota marmota marmota. NCBI lineage: Eukaryota > Metazoa > Chordata > Mammalia > Rodentia > Sciuridae > Marmota > Marmota marmota. Next base: position 9,316,811 of record NW_026000019.1, read on the forward strand.
CAAGGCCATGGGTTCAATCCCCAGCACCACACACACACAAAAAAAAAAAAAAAAAAGGAAGAAAATTCAAAATGTCTTAATGAGATAAATTTGTACTCTGATATTCATGTTTACATGGCATAAGCCAAAAATACACTTTTTTAATGAAAAATATCTGACATGATTCCTTATATCAGACATTTTGATTCAAAAGAAATTAAAGAGTAAAGTTTTTCTGGATTCAATTTAAGCTCCATGGGGCAGTGTGTCTGACACACAATATATGTGCCATAGATACATGTTGACTGATAAAAAGAAATGACAATATGTATTCCCAAACCTTAAAACATATATCATTTAACCATCAAAGTTTTTTCAAAAGCATGGAGAAAAAGATTGATGTGATATAGTTATCTCTTAAAATAACAAATCTTCAATAATAAAAAAAGAAATTTTCAATTAATAGAGTTGAACTAATCACCTCCATCCAAAGGTTTCCAAAAGCAATTTTCATTTCTGTTTCTAATATTGAAGATAAAGCTGTTCCAAGAGATTTTTCAAGATCAGATATTATGCGTTCAAGTAGAATGGACAGTCCTGAATTTGTAGACTTTTCATCAGAGCTCTCTTCTACTGGTGTTGCTTCTTTAAAACAAATAGTTAACAGGCTTTACTTAGGGCACTAAAAGTAAATATTATAAATAAGTAGTATTTGGTCATAAATAATAAACAATTCATATGTAATTAGTATTTGAATTACCTAGAAATACTTAACTTAGAAACATGCATTTCTACTATAGTCATTTTAGATGCAACATAAATATACTATTTTGGCCAATGTTTTATCTTTTTAAAAAAGGGAACTAAATATTTTTACTCCAATGGAAATGTAAAAAAAAAAATGTGATTTTTAACTACAATTAATATTATTATTTTCAAAACAAAGGAGAGTTACAAGAGAGCCTTGAATTTATTTACAATAGAAAACTAAAAACTGGAGCTGGGGCTGGGGCTCAGCGGTAGAGTGCTTGCCTAGCAGATGTGAGGCACGGGGTTTAAGCCTGAACACCACATAAAATAAAGGTATTGTGTCCATCTTCAACTAAAAAAGAAAGAAAACTAAAAACTGCAACGAAGCAAGTTTTCTTCCAAAATAGTACACATTTTTAAACTCAGCTCACATCAATAAATTATTCTGAAAGGACTAAAATTTCTGGTTTAAGCATTTTCATGCCCTCCCCTTTAAAAAGATCTTTAAGTGGTTTATCTCTACAAATAAAAACTAAGAATTTAAAATGACACTAAAATAATGGGCAAACCAAAAGCACATGATCCCTGAAAAACCATAAACTAGAATATCCTGTTATTCCCCCCAATGCCTTTTTTTTAATATTATGACAATGTGTGCTATTCACAAAAAAGGGCAAATAGGTAGTATAAGTATAAATATTTGTGCATTTATATATAAAAAGTACAATCTAGTAAAGACCTCAATAATTACTTTTCCACAGAGGGAAAAAGTGGGATATATTTATACATGATGTCATTTAATATAATATTCTATCAATTATCAAGCCACAGAAGAAATTATTCTGGTTAAAGAAAGGTAAGACAACAGTATTGCTTTTACTTTTCTTTTTTATTAGTTTAAAATTTTAGAAAAAGTCTTATTAGAGTCTTAAAAGTTTCTCAATTATTACTAGCTGAGGTTTTTACTGCATTAATAGGAAGTTATAAATATGAAGCTAATTTTAAAAAGAAACTAGTCTCCCCACTTGAAATGATTATTTCTTATTAGCTACTACTAATTTAAAAGGCATATTTTGCAAGGTACAAATGAGCATGCACACATTAATTATAAATATGTAGAGCTGAGGTTGTAGCTCTGAGGTAGAGCACTTGCCTAGCATGTGTAAGGCATTGGGTTCGAGCCTCGGCACCACACAAAACTAAAATAAAGGTATTGTGTTTACCTACAACTAAAAAAAAAAATGTTTAAAAAAATTTTAAATAAATACGTAAAACTATATGCGAGTATATGGTTAAAATCAAATTAATCTGTAAAAGTATACACAGAATGTCATGTTTATGATATTTTTTGTATTAGTATTATAATTTTCATTTACTTGTAGGATTTAAATGCCAGCAAGTATTCCAAATCTAATGTCATTTTAAAAGTACAAGATTAAAACTTGAAATATTATTACTAATTTTAGAACATAAAAGATATATTTCCAGTTATTCACAATAAAAATATTACCTGCTTTCAATCGTTGCTTAGAAACACAAGGCTGATGACACACATCTGTGTTCAGAGATAAGTTACACAGCTCTCCACTCAATTCTTCTTTACTGAGTGACTTCACACCGCTTATTAGGCCTTTGTTTCTTAAATTTCTATCATCGCTGAGGTTGATGTTAGAAGGGGAAAAATATTGTTTTATAAGACAAATCATATGGCAATTCAAAAATACATGAGATCTACTCATAGGCTGGTAAATCTCAGTACATGTATTAACAGAGAATAATAATTTCTCTATAAATAGAGATGATAAAGAAATTTTTACATAGTAGAGTCATATCATTAAATTTTTTTGGAGAATAATAATTATTTACTAAAGTGCTTCCCAGGCACAGGTACCATTCTAAGTGATATTTAGATATATTTATATTTACTGAATCCTTACAACAAACCTCTGAGGAAGTGGTACCAATTTTATCACCATTTTTTTTTAATATTTATTTTTTAGTTTTAGGTGGACACGATATCTTTATTTTATTTTTATGTGGTGCTGAGAATCGAACCCAGTGCCTCATGCATGCTAGGTGAGCGCGCTACCTCTTGAGTCACATCCCCAGTCCCCACCATTTTTTAAAAAAGAATTTGATGTTTTAAAAGAAACACAGATATAAAGGTGTTAAGTAACTTGTCCAGGATCATATACAGTATGTGGGAATCAAATTTGAACACAGGTATATGTTCATCGAAAGAGAAATAAACATTAACAACCATAGTAGGAGAAATAATTTACACAGAGCAGACAATTGCAAACTTACTCAGAATGAGCATAAAACAAGTAACGTGAATCTGCTGTTTGCTCAAGGAAGTCAGTGTGATTAGAACACAGCATGAGACCAGTTTATGAGGTTACAGAGAAAGGCTAGGACAATAATAATGAAAAAATATAAAAGGGCCTCAATGGGGAAGCAACATCATTGGTTAAATTGTTACTCTGGAGCCCAGGAGGTTTCCAGCTGCTATTACTGCAGAGTAGCTTGGTCAGACTAACCTTCCCACTGCATAAAAAATTACAAAATCTGAACAAAAAAATGAGGAAAAAAAACTAACCACCTGAAGGCACTAGAAAGTAAGTAACATGTGGAAGGAACCTAAGGAGAGTTTAAATTCAAGATACAGGCTACATTAGGGAAGTTATACAGTGCTCTCTTTTTTGCTTAAGGCACTCTTCCATTCACTATGGCATATGACAACAGAAAGCCACAGCCTCAGTGACTGGAAATATCAGAGAACCATGTGTACAAATGACTAGAACATCTAGAAAGTTAAGGAGGAAACAGAATAAAGGAAATCAGAGAGCAAGTAAGCCCCCAAATCCGCATATAATCTGACCAGGATAAAAAAAAAAAAAAAAAAAAAAAACC
>NW_026000019.1:9322010-9325498 GCF_001458135.2 Marmota marmota marmota
TGCGTGCGGCCCGGGTTCGATCCTCAGCACCACATACAAACAAAGATGTTGTGTCCGCCGAGAACTAAAAAATAAATATTGAAAAATTCTCATTCTCTCTCTCTCTCTCTCCCACTCTCTCTTTAAAAAAAAAAAAAAAAAGAAACCATTGTAACTTTTTGAAGAATAAATGAAGGAGAACAAGTATGAGAATAGCACAATGAATCTCAGAATAGAAAAGAAAAAAATAAACAAAATAAATATAACATGGCTTAACAAAGGATAGTGGTGGGGGAGATAAAGACGACTGCACAGGACTAACTGGATGCAGATTATGAAGTAAAGGCAGTTATTAAAAATAATTCAATTGCTGGATTCAGCAAATGCGTAAGAGATGGCACTTTCCATTTAAATGAAGTATAATTTAGAAGTAAAAACCAAGAGCTCATTTTTGGTGATGCTAGGTTTCAGATGTCTATGAGAATATAAGTAAAGATAACAAGTAAGTAGATGAGTATATAAGTCTGGAGTTTAGAAGACAAACAGACTAGAACCAGTTACTGTGGTGCATACCTATAAACCCAGGAGGCTTGGGAAGAAAGTTTGTCAAGTTGGAGGCCAGCCTTAGTAACTTAGCAAGACCCTATCTCAAAATTTAAAAATAGAAAATGTTGGAGTTGTTGCTTGGTGGTAGAACATCCCTGGATTTGACTGCCAAGTATCACAGAAAAAAAAGAGAGAGAGAGAGAGAGAGAGAGAGAGAGAGAGAGAAATATGGACTGGAAACATTAATTAGGGGTTATAGGCCCAAACTTAGGGATGTAAATTTAAGTAAAGCATTTGATGATGTATAGTATTATATAGTCATGTTGAGTTTTTCCTACTACTATCATTACCAATTGATATTAACTATAAACATCACTATCATCATCTATTTAATAGAAATATGTCTTCACAACAGGTAAGACTTAAACGGCACACATAATGATTACTGTTTACAGAAAAAAAGAAATAACCAACCCCAAAAAAAGAAGGAAGAAAGAAAATGGATGAAAAAGAAAAGTGAAAGGAAGGGAATAGGAAAGAGGAAAAAACAGGCTACCACCTAGAACAAGACAATGCAAGAATTAAAAGAAGGACACAGCTACAATTTAAATTTCACTAAAATTGTCATTTCTGTTAATCCCAAAACAGTGATGACACAAATAATGCAAGACTTATAATGTTTCACCAATGTAATTTCATTCTCAACTGAACTAAAAATTATTAAATACACAACAATTATTTCTCAAATTCAATTTATCTCAAATTCAAATTGATTTACATATTATAAATTTTATTTCGGCCTTTAACAAGCTCGAAGGTAATATGTCCTCAATCAAAACACAATTTTAAACTGAGATAGAAATCTCCAATATTTACTTCAGTAACAAAAAGAATAACATTGTCTACAAAAATAGCTAAACAATAATATTGACCAACCCACTTTATAAGAAAACTCTTAGGGTGACTCACCTCTATCATCACTAAATTTCATACACAGAATTTGAACATAATCATAAATTTCAATGGAATAAAATTGTGTGAATAATATTCAGACTAAAATTGCAAAAAATTGCTCCTCTATACTTTCAGATCCCTTTCTCAATTGTTAAGAGGAGTAACAATTTTGCTTAGCATTATACTGTTTTATATCAGAACTAAGTTATTTTTAAAAATCAATGGGAGGGCTGGGGATGTGGCTCAAGTGGTAGCGCGCTCGCCTGGCATGCGTGTGGCCCGGGTTCGATCCTCAGCACCACATACAAACAAAGATGTTGTGTCCGCCGAAAACTAAAACAATAAATATTTAAAAAAAAAAAAAATCAATGGGAAAGAGGAGGAGAAAAGAAGTGAAAAACTTACTAAGATCTGACTATCTACTAGGCACTCAACTAAGTCCTTGACATATACTATATGTTAGATACTTAAAATAACATTATGAGACAAGCATTATTCTCCCTGTTTCTTATACATGAAGAAACTATATTGGGTAAATTGTTCAAGGTCACAAAGCCATCCAGTGACAGACCCAGGACTCCAACCCATCCAGTCTTAACTCCATACCAGGCACCCAGAACCAAGTTGCAATATAAACTACCTCCTTTCCCATAAATACATAAGAAACTAACCTCCTTGTCTCTCACAACTAAAAAGTTCTGGCAGATTTTAATATTGACTTTTTCCTTGTTTTTCCAAACATCTTCTGAATAGTACATAAATTAAAATGAAATCAAACTTCATCCAATTAAGACTTCATTACTATAGAGCTAACACATTTTCAGATATAACTGAGTATGCTTAGTGATAGATTCAGAAAATTATGGTTGTTTTCTTTATTCTTGATTTGATAGATATAATAATATGAATTTAAAAATTCTTTACCATAAGCTTTTTTTTTTAATGGTAAAATTATGAAACTCACGTGCACAGAATAACAAGAGAACAGGGGAATAAATCCTGGTACTGCAGACAGCATTTTAATACCCTATCATCATTGTTCTCATCACTCAGTCCATCTGCAAATTTAACAAAGGCAGTTGTCAATAAGCACATTAGAAATCTGGCCATCACATGAATAATTAGGCTGTATTTACAAATCAAAAAAATCTAAAAGTTTTACAGCAATGAATACACTCTGCATGCTGCTGTAATAGTGGATACATGTAATTATACATTTCTCAAAACCCATACACCACCAAAAATGAACTTAATGTGAACTCCAGAATCTGGGTGATAATGCTGTGTCAATATAGATTCACAGTTGCAATAAATGTACTGTTCTGGTGGGGGATACAGAATAAAGGAGGCTGTGCATATGTGGGAGTAGGGGGCATATGGCAAATATCTGTACCTTCTGCTTAATTTTGCTGTGAACCTAAAAGTGCTCTAAAAAATTAAATTTATTTTTTTAAATGTATATGAAAGACAATTGATGGCTGGAGTTGTAGCTCAGTGGTAGAGCTCTTGCCTAGCATCTCAATATCACATAAAAATAAATGAATAAAATAGAGGTGCTGTGTCCATCTACAAATAAAAATATTTTTTAAAAAATCATGCAAGAGTCGGGCAAGGTGTATACACCTGTAATCCCAGTGGCACAGGAGGCTGAGGCAGAAGGATCACAAGTTCAAAGCCAGCCTCAGCAAAAATGAGGCTGCTAAGCAATTCAGTGAGACCTAGTCTCTAAATAAAATACAAAATAGGGCTGGGAATGTGGCTCAGTGGTTGAGTGCCCCAGTACCAAAAAAAAAAAAAAAAGTCAAATATAAAAAAGACAAGACTTTTTAAAATCAAAAAAACAAAAAAAAACGATCTTGACAAATCTAGGATCAAGAAGTCACATGACAAGGGCTGGGGATATGGCTCAAGCGGTAGCGCGCTTGCCTAGCATGCGTGCAGCCCGGGGTTCAATACTCAGCACCACATACAAAGAAAGGATGTTGTGTCCTGCCGAAAAACTAAAAAAT
>NW_026000019.1:9327260-9352152 GCF_001458135.2 Marmota marmota marmota
GACAATTGATGGCTGGAGTTGTAGCATCAGTGGTAGAGCTCTTGCCTAGCATCTCAATATCACATAAAAATAAATGAATAAAATAGAGGTGCTGTGTCCATACTACTAAAATAAAAATATTTTTTTAAAAAAATCATGCAAGAGTCGGGCAAGGTGTATCACACCTGTAATCCCAGGTGGCACAGGAGGACTGAGGCAGAAGGATCACAAGTTCAAAAGCCAGCCTCAGCAAAAATGAGGCTGCTAAGCAAATTCAGTGAAGACCATAGATCTCTGAAATAAAAATAACAAAATAGGGCTGGGAAATGTGGCTCAGTCGGTTGAGAAATGACCCCAGTACCCAAAAAAAAAAAAAAAAAATCACATATAAAAGACAAAAGACTTTTTAAATAAAAAAACAAAAAAACGTCTTGACAAATCTGGATCAAGAGTCACATGACAGGGCTGGGGATATGGCTCAAGCGGTAGCGCGCTTGCCTAGCATGCGTGCAGCCCGGGGTTCAATACTCAGCACCACATACAAAGAAAGATGTTGTGTCTGCCGAAAACTAAAAATAAATAAATAAATATTAAAAAATTCTCTCTCTCTCTCTTTGAAAAAAAAAGATTCACATGACATGTAGTTATTTACTTAATACAAAGATTGGTTTACTACTAAAATGGACTAGGATGTGCCTAATGAATAAATACAAAGAAATGTGATCAGTGACTAAACAAAAGACTAGAAATCGAATGCTATAAATTCTAGTCTCAATTCAGATACAGATTTTAACTATATAATTACATCATGTTTAAAATTATCTGTTTAAAAAAATTAAATAAAAATTATCTGTTTAATATCTCTGCACAGCTATTCTATCAGCAACAGAATCTGTTTCTGGTATCTACTTTCCTTAAGCTCTAAAGCAATACATTTAGAGACACACAGAGAAAGAAAACAGGAACCCTAGATAGAACATAAAAAGTGACTTCTAACAATGTTAATCAGCTTACTCACAGGCTTCCAGTCTTAAAAGACATAGCAAAAATACAGTTTCTGTGAAAATAATGCAACGGTAGGAATATGACCTAAGATAAAGCTTCTTAAAGGCCCTCATACTACCTGCCTCAGAATTACCACAGGAGCTAGTTAATAATACAGACTGCAGGACCATACATACTTCAGATCTACTTTTGTATAAGACTCTTTGGAGGGTCTGTGGTTGTGACTCAGTAGTAGAGCACTTGCCTAGCATGTGTGAGGGACTGGGTTCAATCCTTGGCACCACATAAAAATGAATAAATAAAATAAAGGTATAAAAAAAATGTTGTGGGGCGGGGGAAATAGCTCAGTTGGTAGAGTGCTTGCCTTGCATGCGTAAGGCCCAGCACCACAAAAAGAAAAAAGGAAAAAACAACTATTTGGAGCTTGGACCCAGACATTCATTAAAGCTCTTGGCAAGTCTCCAAACACTACAACTCAGTATATACTAACCAATAAGCCTCAACCATGTTCTCAGTTTTCAACCTTTTTTCCTCTCAATTGTTACCCTATGTTATTTAAACCTCTGATCATTCAAATTGGAAAACTCACTCATTCTGCAATAAATTTTTACATAGAGCCAAATCTGTGCCAGATCCCTGTGCTAAGCATCTAGATATTGAAAGATAAACTCTTTAGGAGTTCACAACCTGGTAGTAAAATCTACAAAGAACTCAACTATATCAGGGCATGGGCCCGAGGAAAATGAAACTCAGGCCTTAATCAGGGAGCCACAGAGACACAAATCATAGGAGCCCATTTTCCTTTCTTCAGTTCAAAGAAACATGGATAATGCAAAATGGGCAGTTTAAATCATTAGTTACCTTCAAACAATTCAATTTAGCAAACAAAAAAGAGATTTAAAGGGAATAGTATCTTGATCTAAAGGTACCAAGATTATTTGTACTATCACTTTTTCTAAGATATATGGTTCTGGAAAATACAGCTAAAATTTCAAGAATATCCATGAAATATTCAGACATTCAATAAACATTTTTGAGAACCTGTTTGGGTACTTTTCAAAAGTGAGTAAAATAGTGAAGTATGGTGATATATAACTATAATCCCTCCTCCTCATAAGATGGAAGTAGGAGAATCACAAGTTTGAGAGACCCTGTCTCCAAATAAAAAATTAATGGGGTTAAGAGTCCAGGTTAATGGAAGAATGCCCTGGGTTCAATTCTCAGTACCACCAAAAAAAAACCACAACCACCATACGGTCCTTTCCATTTCACATACTGCTGAGTAAAACAACATTTTGCACCATTTCCTTCCAATAATGAGTAGGCACCCTAACAAATGTTTATCAGTGAGCACCCTAAAACAACAATACTTACAAAGTTTTTGAGATGCAAGTTGTATTGACTGACCCCACAGCGTTCCATCCTGATTTCTGAGGCTGTCATTGATGAAATGAACTGCAGGTATAGCTTTGTGTTGTGCATGTTTTAGTAGTTTTCCTGCCTTCATACGATCTAGCTCTTGCACAACAACCCAGGGAATTATTAACACAAGTCCATCAAAACCTAAAATATAAACAGATTTCTTAGAATCCAAACACTTATTGACCTACTAAATCAAACCGCTATAGAAGTGAAAGTTTTAAAGTACCCCTTAGAAATTCACAATCAACAGAGAGAAAATACATAGAACATGAAAATTTAAAAGAGGATATAAGGATCCACAGAGTATTTTTTAAATGCAACTAGAGAAAAAAAGAGTGAGTTTAGCAGATATGCTTCCTATAATCTAAGTTCTTAATATAAATGATTTTATAATAAACAAAGAGATCATCTTAGAATTAGTATCATATCCAGGGCTGGAAGTATAGCTCAGTTGGTAAGAGTTCTTGTCTCGCATGCACAAGGCCCTGGGTTCAATCCCCAGCACCACAAAAAAGAAAAAATTAGTATCATATCCAAAAGGAGATGTGTTTGCAAGAATAAAGCCCACATCACTATTAATAGTAAATACTAATTCAAGAAGGAAAATCAAAATCTATAAATATGTTTTTGAAATACCTGGTATTTCTGTTGTCTTCAAAATTCTAACAAATTTGAGATGATTCATCAGAATATTCGTGTCAATAACAATTAGAAGCTTTTTGTCTGAATCAGTATTTGCTAGAGAAAAAGAGCCAAGTTAGGATTTCACGACACTTGACAACAATAATGTCTAAACTTTTGGTATCAATAAATGTAGATAACTCACTTTGAAACCCCTGTGTGTCTTATAAATTTAATTGTGCAAGAGACCCACACAGTTGACTAGACTCTTAAGCTGGTTCATCACTTGGTTGCCATGTAATGTAAACTTCTACCCAATCAATCAAGGTTCCCCTGAGCAGGAAACATAATCCTTGTTTGTAGAAGGACAATCTACAGGAGGGTTAGGGGCAGGAGGAGGAGGAACTTGGCTAGATCCAAATAGTCAGAGAAGGTAAGATCTGTGCAAAGCAAACATTCACAGGAAGTCGTGGGGCTAAGACATGGAGAATGGCATAGGAGAGTGTTTTTGAATAGCGTTCCATAAAGGGAAGAAAGTCCTTTAGACAAGGAGAATAAAATTTCTTTTACTCCAATTCTTGAAGGAAAGAGTAGTAAGCATTGATAATTAGTAGTAAGCATTGATAATTAATCAATGCTTAATTATCTCCCATTAGATTATCATAAATTGTTTATAGAATTATTTTCAATCATAAAATGATTTGCCCCAGCAGGAACAACTTTATACATCCTGTCCGGCTGTGCACTTAGAAAGTATAAGCTGATTTTAAATATCCTGAGTAAAACGTAATTGCAACACAAAATATGTATAAAATAAAGAAAATACAGTAATATTAGCATTGTTATTTCACAAGGCCTTGTGAGATCAGATAAGTTAATGCATAGAAAAACACCTACTGAAGTGAAAAATGTAATGTGAATGTAAGATAGTATTACTATTTTTATAAAGAGAACTCAAAACAGTATACTAACGGATTTTGGACTATCTTTATCTTTTCCCACAAAACAATGCATAAGTCTTATTATTGCTTCTTGGCAAAAGAGGAAGAAAAAATAAGTCTAATTGCCTAATAATGTGAGAGACATAAAACAAATGATAAGAAAAATATTAGACCCGATTTCATTCGAATGAGCGAGTTCTAACATTTTTCATCTGAATATTGTAAAACTGAAATGTTAGCACATTAATTCTTAGGAAAACACAGGAAATCATTATCATATAGGTATACCAGCAGAGGAATGTACATCATCTTCCACCAAGTCAATTTCCATACTCATTAACTCTCCAGAAGGTGGTACCACAGGTAAATCCACACTTTTCCCCACGCGTGCAGCATGAAGCTCTTCGACTATCTGCATCTAAATTGTGAAAGACCTCAGTGAACTATTATTCTGCAGATTAATAAGAAAGCAATTAACTCTTAATTAAATCACTTGAGAGTTTGTAGAAAGAAAAAAATTTATACAAATATGCAGGAAGTTGATAAAAAACAGATTCATAAATATACACATAATAGTTCTTCTCTTATTACCTCTATAGCTTTAGGCAAGCGAATTACTTCACTATTTTGTGTCTCAGTTTACTCATCTACAAAATAGAAATATTAAATATTTGATTCCTTTTAGGATTTTTTGTGAAGATTAAATAAAATATGCTACATGAAACTCCTTGCATAAAGCCTAGTAAATGGACAGAAAAGACATTTTATTCTCACTTCAAAGTATCTTAAGAGACAGTTTCTTATTATCTAGATGATGCGTGAAGTTCTTAAGATTTCTAGTATTGTTTATGAACAATCCAAAATTGAAATCTAGATCTTTAGATCTTAAGATCTTCATCACTTCAGGAAGTGCTTCTCTGATGTACTCTTGTGTAAAGAAATGAAAATTCAATTTAGCTGCAGAGATAAGAAATCTTCTATCAAGGGGCATTACTCACAAGGAAGAAAAATGCAACTGATTGTACAAACAAAAAGCTATCAATATAGCCTAAATAGAAAAATACAAAGTGTTTTGAGAACTTAATTTTAACTCGGGACCAGAAAATATACAATTATCCCCAATATTCTATGAGGGTCAAACAGGAGATTATAGCTGGGAAATGAAGCAATAAGTAAAAAGAGAAAACATTCATGCACTCTTATTTATTTTCAATAAATAACTATTTCATCTGATTGCTGAGTTAAAAAAAAAAAAAGCAAAACCAGATTAATTTCATATTGAATTTTGGCAATAAACATGAAAAAGCATAATAACATTAATTCCAAAACTCAGATTTTGTGACCAAAAGGCTCTATACTGTTTTTCAAAATAGATTAGCTTATTAGAAACAAAGGCAAAAAGGTGATCAAGTAAATGGAAATACTTTTCAAAAATGTTTTTTGATGACTTCATAAAAGCCAACATATTGATTAAAGTGGAGATATTATTGTTACCGTTTTATTAATATTTCTATTTTATAGATATTTTACTAACAATAGGAAATGGCTGACTGATTTTCATTGAAAAGATTCAAAGTAAATAAGTATATTAGTAACCTCTTGATCTGTATCTTGAATACTTTCAGGTCCCATTGAAGAACACGGCGTTTCAAAACTCTGAAATGAAAAGTAATGTTATTAGTTAAAAAAGAAACATATAGGGGCTGGGATTGTGGCTCAGTGGTAGAGCACTTGACTCACGTGTGTGAGGTACTGGGTTCAGTCCTCAAAACTACATAAAAATACTGTGTCCATCTACAACTAAAAAAAAAAGAAAGAAACACAGGGCTGGGGTTGTGGCTCAGTGGTAGAGCGCTTGCCTAACAAGTGTGAGGCACTGGGTTTAATCCTTAACACCACATAAAGATAAATAAAAGAAAGGTATGTGTACATCTACAACTAAAAAAAAAAATTAAGAAAAAAATAAAAAAAAAAAAAAAAAAAGAAAAGAACCCTATACCTAAAGTAGTGTTTTTCAACCTTGGCACTATTAACATTTGAGGTCAGAAAAGTCTCTATTACGCAGCTGTCCTGTGTACTACAGGATGTTTAGCATCATCTCTGGACCTACCTACCAGATGTCAGTAACACTACCTACCCACCTCTGAATATTCACAATCAAAAATGTTTCCAGACATTACTAAATGTTCACAGTGGAATAAAATTGCCCCCAGGAGACACCACCCCTAAAATAGAAAAACCTCATTCCACCCAGTTATGAAATGTGGGAGAAATTCATTAGGGTTTATTCATTCATACATGCATTCCTAAAAGCACTCATACTGTAATAATAAATGCACATTCCACCCTAAGAAATAAAAGGAATCATGGTAAAGATAATCAAGATGGCCTTTAGTGGCAGAAAATTTTCATCTACAAGTCACTTAGCCATTTTAAGTAAAATGACAAAACAAAGAAAACCTGAAGACTAAGGAGAAAAGGCTGACAATGAATTTCTTGTATTATATATTCTATATGGTTCTATTACATGTGGTTAGAGCTTGAGAAGTTATATATATAATAAATATATAAATATACATAAATAAATGTATAAAAATAATAATTATAAGTATAATATAAATATATAAATATAAATAAACATAAATATATATAATACATAATAAACAAATAAATAAATATATTTTTTAATATGTATATATATTTTTTAAACATATATATATATATATATATATGTATATATATATTTATATTTCCCCCCCCCACCCACAGATTGAAAATCTTCAAAAATTCCAACTTTGCACCAGCACTTTGGCTGAGTGGATAAATCCTACCTGACCCTACATGCAGGAGACAGGAAACAAAAGCACTGCTGAACCAAATCATCATTTAAGAATTCTCCAAGATAACTCCAAACTCACATCTATTTCACAGGAACTATTAACATATAAATTATAGCCCCTCTTGGGCTGGGGTTGTGGCTCAGAGGTACAGCGCACACCTACCATGCGTGAGTCACTGGGTTCGATCCTCAGCACCATATAAAAATAAAGATATTGTGTCTACCTATAACTAAAAAAAATACATATTTAAAACAAAAATTATAGCCCCTCTTTAACTAAGTATGTCATATGCAGTAATGCTTTACTGGGAATTCAGCTTCCACCCTAACTATCCAACATCAAACTTCACATGACATGACCCCATACACATCACACACACAGGCTCATTATTGCTTTACTATTCCATAATCATAGAATTTTAAATATCTTCACCATTTCACGTTAAATCTTACTAGAGGTCTTTCTAATTTTCGTAAATTAAGTAGTGCCAAGCAAGCTAGACTGCTGTCAAAATATCCTGTAACTCTTGACATTTTCCTTTTCTTCTTTAAGCCGCTACTACCCTGACTTCCCTTTGACCACAGGACACTTGTAGTGACTTCAGTGAATTTTCTATCGATCCAGAAAAGTTGATGTCAACTATTCCTGATAATTTCTTTTTCATTACAAATCAAAGTCTTGGTGGTCATTCAAATGATTGCCTCTCCCTACTATGCTTTATTAAATACAGGGATCGAGATAAAGCCTTTCCTAGGGATGACAAAAGGGAATGGATTTAATGAAGATAATAATGGTTTTATCTACCAAAATGCTTCTAAATAGAAAATGTGTGTGTTAAGTCAGTTTTTCTTCACTGTGACCAAATTACCCAGCAAGAACAACTTAAAGAAGAAAAAGTTTATTTTGGCTCACAGTTTCAGAGGTTCAGTCCATGGCAACCCAACTCCATTGCTCTGCGCTCAGGGTGAAGTAGAACATCAAGTGGCAGAGGAGCACTGCTCACCTCATGACAGCCAGGAAGCAGAGAGAAAGGGAAAGGGGCAGGGGCCGAAGAAGATGAACCCTTCCCCAGCACACCCCCAATGACCTACCTCCTTCAGCCACACCCCACCTGCCAAAAGTTTACCACCCACCTAGTCCACTTAAACTAGGACAGACTGATTATGTTACAGCTCTCATAATGTAATCACTTCACTCCTGAATATTCTTGTACTAACGCAGAAGCTTTTGGCGGACACCTCATATCCAAACCATAACCATCCCTGATTGCCCCTGATTACCTTTCAGTGGCTCTCTTCCATCTACAGGACACAAAATAAAATACCAGTGTTTCCAATGAGACACAAAAGCATTCACTGTCTGGGCCCTGGCTTCCCATCCACCTTTTTCTTCTATATATCCTCTACACACCTTGACTCTAGTCATACTAAACAACCTAAGCACCCATTTACCTTGCCAATTCTGTGCCATTATACACAATGGCCCTCTACATGGCTGGTCAGTACTTCTATTCCTCTCTCTACATATCCTTGAAGAAGTAACTTAGGAATCTCTACTTTAGTGAGCTCTTCCTTAACCCACCTAGAGA
Source organism: Marmota marmota marmota (assembly GCF_001458135.2). Lineage (NCBI taxonomy): Eukaryota > Metazoa > Chordata > Mammalia > Rodentia > Sciuridae > Marmota > Marmota marmota. The sequence goes on from NW_026000019.1 coordinate 9,335,657, forward strand.
TTTATATTGTAACACCACATCCAATTCTTAAGACTTGGATATTTTCTTCATTGCAGTGCAATTATATTTGTTTACCAATCTGCCCCCCTGAGAATATTCTGAGGACAAAGATTCTCTTACTCACTTCTCAAATCACTACCACAAAAAGAAGTATCTGACACATAATAAGTTCCTTTAATTAATGTTTGATAAACTAATGAATTCCTATCTCACAGACTTTTAAAAGCAGCATAAAAAAACATAAATCTCTAGAATATTAATTTGCAATGGTGGAAGGGGGTTAGTAAACTGATAGGGGTTTATATCAAAGGACTATAAAACCTAAGAAACAAAATAAGTTATTTTCTATTTACGAAAGCAAAATAAGATCATTAACAGGATTAATACATGCAGAAAAATACAATTGGTTCCTTATAAAGTACACTCATTTCAGGAAAATAAGTAGCTGTAAGGAATTAGTAAAACAAAACAAACACAGTATTATCTCCTGTCAATGATATGCTAAAGATAATATACTCAAGGACAATATTTATTTGCTTCAGTATCTAAACAACTCTTAAGTCAAATAATGCTATTACAGCAACAATTAATAGTTTTAATTCTGATAAGTGGAAAGTAGGATTGCAAAAATTACTTCCCTTAAAAGTTAATATTCATGCTATATGCCTCTTTTGGTTTGTGTAATAATTTTACATAGAGATGAAAATAAACTATAAACCAGGCATGCTGGCTCATGCTTGTAATCCCAATGGCTCAGTGGGTTGAAGCAGGAGAATTCCAAGTTCAAAGCCAGCCTCTGCAACTTGGCAAGGCCCTGAGCAATTAAGCAAGACCCTGTCTCAAAATAAAAATAAAAAGGTCTGGGGACATGGCTCAGTGGTTAAGAACCCCTGGGTTCAATCCCTGGTACCAAAAAAAAAAAAGAAAGAAAAGAAACTATAAAATGCACTACGGAGATTATTCATACTATTCCTTAGATGTATAGCACATGGGGAACAAGCATGCTGATCAATGATGATTACTGAGTATACTGACAATTTCAAGTTCCCTTCACTTTTTCTACTCTACAGAACTGGTTATAACACGAGAAGATAAACTGGAGGTTCTTTTCCTTTACAAAAGCAGTAAAAAGAATAAACTCAATTCTTTCCCTTTCTGGGCCCCTTCAAGTTCTCTTTAACACACTCTCAAGCTCTTACGCCTCCTTAGTTATAATCCCTACATTTTTGGGGTGGAGGTACTGGGGATTGAACTCAAGGCCTCTCAACCACTGAATCACATGCCCAGCCCTATTTTGTGTTTATTTAGAGACAGGGTCTCACTCAGTTGCTTAGCACCTTGCTTTTGCTGAGGCTGGCTTTAAACTCAGGATCCTCCTGCCTCAGCCTCCCAAACTGCTGGGATTACAAACATGTGCTACTGCACAGGCATAATCCCTACATTTTTCATAAGAATCTTACTACCTAACACCTAAAAGCAGGCAGGTTTGACCACCCTACTTAGAAGCAGTTACTAAATATCAGAATTTATTAAATTCTAAAGTTCTGATGTTCCAAAGTTCTAAAAGTTCCCTTAACGTTAAGGGATTTTACCTGTCACAGAAACAAAGCTATAGAGAGTGCTTCTCAACATAGTCCACAAATGCCACTGTATTATACAATCTAGAAGCAAAATAATGTGCCTAGTTTTTAGCCTCAACTTCTGCTTATGGGAGTTCCCTTGGCCTCCAACATTCCTGCTTCTCCATTGGCTCCCTCTTCATCTGCACCTGAATAACTCCAACATTCTTTGGTTCTCAGCTTAAATATCATCCCCTTGCAAGGCTGTGTATTACAACATTAAGTGATAAGTACTTTACTTATCATATTTAAAGAAATTGTCTCCTTCCATGAATAAGCCTCTGAAAACAGAGATTATGTACATTTCACAGGCTATTTTTACTGCAGTGCCTGGCATAGAGTGGCACTGAAAACACAATCTGTTAAAGGAATCAGCTCTTCAGAATATTAATACCTGAGAAGGAAAAAAAAAGAGCCTAAAAGACTATTATCAATGCTTTATTCAAAGAACTATTGGTAACTGTTCTTCACACGTTTACACATTCCCGTTTATTATAGATCCCTATACCTGCCAGGTTACCTTCCTAAGGAAGCTGTAATTAAGAGACTGAAATAAGAAACCAACACATATCTTCAGACTAAATTTAAATCAGGCCTCTAATTATCATCAGTAATAAAAATAAATAAATCCTGACACACTCTTACTCTCTCCCCACCCCCTCTCTCTATATGTATGTATATTTGTGTGTGTGTGTGTGTGTGTGTTGGTTTTTTTGCTAAATCTAAATTCCTCATTTTGTACTGCATTACCTGGGTAAACAGTTCCTTGGAAACTGAATCTTTACTTTCTTGACGCTGATGATGATGCTTTCCCTTCCACTCATGCTTACAAGAAGAATCTGAAAATAAGCGTTCAGTTTTGTGCCTGGCCAAATTTAATGAAACCCGTGAGGTTCCCAGGCCACCTTTTCCCTCTTGTTTAGTCTTTGACTTATTAGATTCAAAATTAAAGACATTTTCTTCTACCAGCCTCTGGAAAGTATTACAAGATTTTATTGGGATTTTGAAGCTGATCTTCTTTCTAGATTCAAAGGGTTCCTTAATTATCCTGTTGGAATTACAATCCTGAGAAAATGGATTTTTCTGGCATTTCTCCAAGACAGGTTTTTCAGAATTCTCTCTAAATTTTCTGTTCAGTTCTTTCATCTTCTCCCTCTGGGCCAGTAAATGAGGCCACTTCTTTTCCTTTGCCTGGCCTTCAACTTTAGGTTTCACATCTTTGGTAATTTTATGACTGTTAAGATTTTTCATTTCATGGCCAAGCTTACTCCTAACATTTGTCAATTTAATATTTTTAACTTTAATATCTTTAATTCCTTTTGAAGAAGGAATCTGTAATATAATCTGATTATCATTTGAATACGATGTTTCTTGGACTTTAGCAGGTCCTTGGGATGAGGAACTGGTTTTCAGTCTCTTTTTTGGTGTGTCTGTGTCGACGTCTACATTCGATCTGTAAAGCAGCACAGAAAACTAGGTTACATTACAATTATACATATTGTGCTATATGATTTTTGTTAAGGCTGACAGACTAGGCTAACTCTAAACTTCTTAAAAATTAAAAAAATTGCTTACTTAACAATGAAAGCAGGGCTGGGGCTCAGTGGTAGAGCACTTGCCTCCCATGTGTGAGGCACTGGGTTCAATCCTTGGCACCACATAAAAATAAATAAATTAGATACTGTGTCCATCTACAGCATATATATATATATATATGCATATACATATACATACGACTTGCACATGCTAGGCAAGCGCTCTACCACTGAGCCACAACCCCAGCCCTAAAACTCAAAAATATTAAAAACAAAAAAACAAGTACTAAGAGAGCTAGAGATGTAGCTCAGTGACAGAGTACTTCTTTAGCATAAATGAGGCCCTGGGTTCAATCCCCAGTATTGCCAAAAAGACAGAAAGAAAGAAGTACTAAAACATTAGAATAGATCATTAAAAAAAATTAATGAAAGAGAAAAAGAGGCTAATAAACATTTGTGAAAAACACTGACTTTCCTAACAGTAACAAACAAGCAAGCTAATAATAACAATAACATAGTATTTTTCCTACCAAAAAGCAAACATTTTAAAATAGCATTAAATATTGGGTGGGGGGTTGTAAAAAAGACTCTCATATGATGCTGGTAGATATGTAAAATGATATGATAGTTCTACAAAGGAATTTGGCAATATAAATTAAAAGATCTAAAAATGCTTATATTTTTGATACCTCAATAATTCACATTTAAGAAATCCATACCAATATTAAAAAAATCAAATAAATTTTAAAAATATTTTAAAGATATTCAACTCAGGATTATTTACAATAGCAGAAAACAGATAGAAAAGTAATGGCTGAAATTTTGGACATGATTTTTCAAAACATCACATTCATATGATAGACTATCATAGTTTTTTCAAATGTTTATGGAAGGTTCCTAATGAGAGAAAACATAACATTAAGCAAAAAACAAGCAGGGCACAATTCTGTATACATACCATGGTCTGAATAATTTAAACAAGTCTAATAAAACGGCCAAAGAGAAATGTGCTAAAACATTAGAAGTAGCAATAGCTAAAGGTAATAATATATCCCTGCTTAATAAAACTAGATGCAACCATGTGGACAGAAAGAAAGTGAAATAAGCCTCAATGAAACACAACCTATTAAATCAATAAATCCTTAAGTGCCTTCTAAGTGTAAGTCACTTTGTTAACTACTGAAGAGGCAATAGAAGACACATCAAATAGTCCTTACTCCCAATTAGCTTAGGGCCCACCAAGGGAGGGAATAATAATAAATTAGTGGCTTCTCAAATAATTAATTATGTAAGAATAAACAATAAACATCTCAGATTTTTTTTAACAGGAATTTCACTTGAGTCTTCAACTGGTTTTATTTTCTCTGCTACTTCTTTCATACAAAAAGACTGCCATTATTTATTAATAAGTAACTGTAAAACAACATTTAAGTTTCAAAAGGTTCCTACAGTTCTCTGAGCATTTCATATTTCCAGTTTATTTACTCTTGACAATAGCCCAGTGCTACATATTTCATGGCAATTTGTTCATCATGGTCTACAATCGCAATTAATGAAAATTCAACTCTGTAATACTTTTAAAGATCAAAAAAAATTAAATCTTAAAAATTTTATTTCTTATTGACCAGTTTTTTACAGCTCTAAGAAGCATATTAAAGTTTAAGATCTTGATAAATGACACCAAGCAAGTATTATCTTTTATGAATGATTTAGTGCTAAAAACAGCATTTGAAACCAAATATCACCACCCAAGATTAAATTCCTTGGAATGTGAAAATTTTCATTATTCTAATTAGATTGTTAAAAAAAATTTAGTAACCAACACTTTATTTTTTAAATATTTTTTAGTTACACGTGGACAATTTAATACCTTTATTTATTTATTTATTTTTAATTTATATGTGGTGCTAAGGATTAGACACAGTGCCTCAGGCATGCTAGGCAAGCACTCTACCACTGAGCTAAAATCCCAGCACAGTAACCAACACTTTTAAAATACGACATACTGCAGAAGCAATAATTAATTTTAAAATTATTAGTTGCTATATTTGGTCCTTCAGCCATCATAATGCACATTTAAGATACTGAAAAATAAGGCACTATTTTATATTTTAGCTAATTCTGTCAGTGAATGGGCACTTTTGATAGCAATATTGCTCTATCGGATAATAACTAAAAATATAAGTTTATCTCCTCTGCAACTCATGGACTTAAAAGATCTGAACAATGATGACAATGGACTGTAACTGAAGAAATCCCACAAACTGTGTATTAATTATTTGAAGAAATGCTTTCTGAATACTGAAAACATTGAATATTGATAACATTCTAAATATCGAAAGCAACTAATATTATTGTCCTTGCTTATATTTTCATCACTAATACATTTATGTGTACTTAAATCAAGGAGCAGGTGTAATGGTAATGGTATAATTTAACTGGCTTCTCACATATTAAAACTTCTATTTTTCCCTCTGCATCTCAGGATTCACTGTCTGCAAACAAATTTCAAGACTTTCTTTGGAGCTGAGTTAATTACCGGAGTTTTGTTTGTTTGTTTGTTTTACCAAGAATGCTATATAACTTATAAGAAATACTTACAACCAGGCTGGGGTTGCGGCTCAGTGGTAGAGTACTTGCCTAGCACATGTGAGGCACTGGGTTCAGTCACCAGAACCACATAAACAAAATAAAAATATTGTGACCATCTACAAGTAAAAATATTTTTTAAAAAAGAAATACTTGGGGCTGGGATTGTGGCTCAGCGGTAGAGCGCTCACCTAGCACAGGCGGGAGCCGGGTTCGATCCTCAGCACCACATAAAAATAAAGGCATTGTGTTGTGTCCATCTACAAAAAAGAAAAAGATTCTCTCTCTCTCTCTTAAAAAAAAAAAAAGAAAGAAATACATATAACCTTAAGAGAAATTTAATCCTCCATTAAGTGAACAACAGCAGCAACTGAACCACTTTCTCTATAAGCAACCAATGGTTGTTAGAAATACACTATTGAAGCTGGGTGTGGTAACACATATCTGTAATCCCAGCAGCTTGGGAGGCTGAGGTAGGAGGATCTCAAGTTCAAAGCCAGCCTTAGCAACTTAGCAAAGCCCGGAGCAATTCAGCAAGACCCTGTCTCTAAATAAAATATAAAAAAAGACTAGGGATATGACTCAGTGCTTGAGCACCCCTGAGTTCAATCCCCAGTACCAAATTAATTTTTTTTTTAAGAGAGAGAGAGAGAGAGAGAGAAATTTTTAATATTTATTTTTTAGTTTTCGGGAGACACAACATCTTTGTTTGTATGTGGTGCTGAGGATCGAACCTGGGATGCACACATACCAGGTGAGCGCACTACCACTTGAGCCACATCCCCAGCCCCCAAATTAATTTTTTTCTAAAAATACACTGTTGATATTAATGAAGTACAATATCACAGCTTTCCTATCTAAGCAACTTATATATGTGTATGTGAATTTTGTATGTGGCACTGTAACACTGAGCCCCATTCCCAGCCTCTTTTTTTTTTTTGAGATAAGTTTTCAACGCTAGCCTCAAACTTGTCGTCCTCCTGCCGCAAGCATGTGCCACTGCAACTTTTAATTATATAGTAGCTCCTATACCATAATTGTTTTGGGAATAGCTAGGATATATCCATGACAGGACAATTCTAAAATATCTTGTACACCATATACTCTGTCTTTGACTAAAGAAAATTGTCATTAAAAGTGACATGTATAATACTTGCCAATATTTGATAGGGAATATTCAGACACTAACGATAACTACAAAGGGCATATCTTGTCCATATTACTTATTCCCAAGATGAGATATGATGATAACTCATACAATGACATGATGATGCATCACATATTTTCAGGCATGCCAAAATGTTACTTAACTACTCAGTACTGCAACACTGAAGCCAAGCAGCAGATTTTGAATAAAAACTTAGACAAACTGAACTTCATTGATTCCTTAGAATAATTCAAATCTTAGTCTCAAAAAAACCAACAAAAAAAAATGATTATTTCTTCTTCCTTTCAAAGGGTATACAGGCAAGTCTAAGGGCACAGATGTATCAATGAAAAATTTACTTCCATTTTTCCTTATACATATTAATTAAGATTAAGGTCTTAAAAAATATGCCCTGAAGCAAAAGGTAGTAAAAAAGTCAAGTAGTCTTGTACTTTTAGAACATAAAATTTTAACAACAGAAAAAGAGGATAGTGCAAAAGGCATTTAAAACCTAATTCAAAAAATGTAACAAACAATTGTCAATTTAACACGAAATATACTCTGGAATATATTTCAACAGATGATACAGATGTATCACCTTTAAAACAGTGATTCAAAAGAAAACTGAAGTCAGAGGAAAGAAGGATTTTTGTTTTGTGTTGTTTTTAGTAGATATTAACTGAAATTGGTTGAGAAGCAGCAGTTGTATTTAGATGTTCATGCCATTCTGTTTTCTCTAACTGCTTATCCCAGAGAAACCTTGTTCTTAACTACCTCTTGTCACACAATATACTTTTTATACTTATTTATTTACCTCTCCAAATAGTGGCAAGAAATTCCTTCACTACAAATTTCTCTAAAAATTTTATCCCGAGGAGGAAATTAAAGAAAAATAATTTCTAGTATACCTATCATCATTCCCCAAGTTCTCTAGTTGTAATCACATACTGATTAATAAACAGTTCAGAGCCATTTCAATTCAGTAAGCTAAATATTGTCTTTACAAGATAGATAGATAAACAGATAATTTATCCATGATTTCTAAATTAGCCTCATAACCTCTCTTTTAGCATACACAATGAAGTTATGTATCTTATCATTATGTGCTAATTCAAATCATTAGAGATGAGCCGGGCATGATGGCACATGCCTGTAATCCCAGCAACTCAGGAGGCTGAGACAGAAAGATCTCAAATTCAAGATTAGCCTTAGCAACTTAGTGAACCCCTGTCTCAAAATAAAAAGTGGCTGGAGGGGCTGGGGATGTGGCTCAGTGGTTAAGCACCTGAGTTCAATTCCCAGTACAAAAAAAAAAAAAAAAAAAAGGTGGCTGGAAATCAGTGGTTAAGCATCACTGAGTAAAATCCTGGTACCAAAAAATAAATAAATAAATAAATAATAAAATTACTAGAGATAAAAATCTACATTTTGTTTGTAACGTATACTGTAGAACACAATGTACTTTTGATTAACTTTATCATTTCACTCAACCTTTTCTGAAATTTATAGTATTAAGAAAGTTCACTAGTTATAACTTGTGAAACAGCCAGAGATATTTGTATGCTAAACAATATTAATCAGAGTAAATATAAGATTTTCCAAACCTAAAACCTTAATCTCATAATTCTTTTTTCTTTCTTTCTTTTTTGGGTGCTGGGGAATGAACCCAGGGGCACTTAACCATTGAATCACATCCACAGCTATTTTTTATTTTAAGACAGGGTTTCACTGAGTTGTTTAGGACCTCACTAAATTGCTGAGGATGGCCTTGAACTTGTGATTCTCCTGTCTCAGCCTCCCGAGCCACTGGAATAATAGGCAAATGCTATTATACCTGGCTCCAAGACTCATAATTCTAACCCAAAAAAGTAAAAAAGATGTCAAGAAAAAAGGAAATTTTACCTTTTCAGTTCCTGTCTTCTTTTTGTATTATAATATAGAATGTCTGTATGATCTGATTTCTGAAAAAAAAGAAAATATACATATATATATATATACACACATATATATATATACATATATATATATATGTATATATATATATATATATATATATATATATATATAATTTAGAAAATATAAATTGTACACTGATACTGTAGTTACAGGGAAATGAGATTGGGAGACAATGTTTTTGTTTCATTACTATGTAATAGTGAATAGACTAACATAATAATTTACTTAAGCCTTCCAATCTTCTTGTGGGACAGATATTATTATCATCCTTATTTCATATATAAACTTCCCAAAACTTAAACAAATTAGGTATCCTCCTGAATATCACAGAGCAAATCAGTAGAAAAGACATGATTTCGAACCAGATATGTCTGACATTCTCTCTACTCTACCATCCTTGGTATACAAAGCTAGCACAAGAAAGATAAGAGATATAAAGCTATGGGCAAATAATCTATGTAAAGAAATAACCAAGTGTCAAAGCAGGAAGAGTAAACAAGTACTAAAAGAGTTCAAAATATCAACTACCACACCTATAAATCACAGAAGGTCAGAAGGCTGAGGCAGGAAGATGGTGAGTTCAAAGCCAGCCTCAACAATTTAGCGAGGCCCTAAGCAACTCAGCAAGACCCTGTCTTTAAATAAAATATAAAAAAGGGCTGGGAATGTGGCTCAATAGTAAAGTGCCCCTGGGTTCAATACCTGGTACAAAAAAAAAAGACAGAAGGTGACCAGGAAAGAAGGTAGAGAAAATATATGATAAGCCTGAAAAATAGCTGAGCCTGGAGTTGCACACCTGTAATCTCAGTTACTTGGGAAGAGGCAGAGGAACTGCAACTTTGAAGCCACTCTGGGTAACTTAGAAAGACCCTGTCTCAAAAAATAAAAAAGGTTGGGGTATGGTGCCCTGGTAAAGTGCCTCTGGGTTCAATTCCCAGCACCCAGAGTAGAGAAGGGTCTGAGGATGGAGCTTGGTGGGACAGCACACTTGGATTCAATCCCAACTACTCAAAAAGAAGAAAAAGAAGAAGAATAGATGAAGATGGAGATTAAAAGAAAACAAGTGATATAAATTTTCAACTAAGAGAAAATAAACCAGCCTACTTAGAGTTAGAAGGAAAACAGAAAAAAAAAAATTAGTTAAAATGCAACCAAACGGAAAGCATTCCCTCTAAAAACAAGACAGGGATGCCCACATTTACCGCTTCTATTCAACATAGTCCTTAAAACTCTCACTAAAGCAATTAGGCAAAAGAAAAAAATTAAAGGGATTTGAATAGGAAAAGAAGAGCTGAAAATATATCGGTTTGCTGATGACATGATCCTATATAAGACCAAAAAATTTCACCATAAAACTCCTAGAACTCAAATGAATTCAACAAAGTAGCAGGATACAAAAATGAAAACCCATAAACTAATTGTGTTCCTATACTCCAATGATTAATTAGCGTAAAGAAAAATTAGGAAAACCATCCCATTACCAATAGCCTCAAAAAAAAATTACTTGGGAATCAAACTAACAAGAGGTGAAGGACCTCTATGATAAAAACTATAGAACATTAAAGAAAGAAATAGAAGACAACTTTAGAAGATAGAAGGACCTCCCATGTTCTTGGATTGGCAGAATTAATACTGTCAAAATAGCCATACTACCAAAGGCACTATATAGATTACATACAATTCCCATCAAAATTCCAATGATGTTCTTCATAGAAATAGAAAAAACGGAGCCGGGGTTGTAGCTCAGTGATAGAACACTATCCTAGCATGTGTGAGGCCCTGGTTAGTTAAATCCTCAGCACCACATAAAAATAAATAAAATAAAGGTATTGTGTTGAAATTACAAAAGGAAAGAAGAAAGGAAGGAAGTGGAAAGAATGAAGGAAGGAAACAGTCACGAAATTCATTTGGAAAATTAAGAGGACAAGAATAGCCTAAGCAATCCTTAGCAAGAAAAGCAAATCTGGAGGCATCACAATACCACACCTTAAATTATACCACAGAATTATAGTAATAAAAACAGCATAGTATTAGCACTAAAACAGACATAAGACCATGGAACAAAACAGAAGATACAGAGACAAACTCACACAAATACAGAGACCTCATACTAGACAAAAGTGCCAAAAACATACATTGGAGAAAAGATAGCCTCTCAATAAATGATGTCAGGAAAACTGGAAATCCATATGTAGTATGATGAAATTTAACCCCTATCTCACCCCTGCACAAAACTCAACTCAAAGTGGATCAAAGACCCACGCGAATTAAACTAGAAACCCTGCATATACTAGAAGAAAATGTAGGTCCAACACTCCAACATATCAGCTCAGGAACTGACTTCTTTAACAAGACTCTTAAAGCACAAGAAGTAAAATCAAAAATCAATAAATGGGATGGCATCAAATTAAAAAGCTTCTTCACAACACAGAAAACATTTTAAGAACATGAAGAGAAAGCCTACAGAATGGGAGAAAATCACTACACCTGCATCTCAGGGCATTCACTTCCAGAATATACAAAAAACTCAAAAAACTTAACACCAAAAAACACAAAAAATCCAATCAATAAATGGGCAAAGGAACTGAACAGACACTTCTCAAAAGAAGAAACACAACTAACAAATATATGAAAAAGTATTCAACTTTTCTAGCAATTAGAGAAATACAAATTAAAACTATGCTGAGAGTCTATCTTACTCCAATCAGACTGCAATTATCAAGAATACAAGTAACAGGCTGGGGTTGTAGCTCAGTGGTAGAGCACTTGTCTCACATGGGTGAGGCCCTAGGTTTGATCCTCAGCACCACATTAAAAAATAAATAAAGATATTGTATCCATCTACAAGTAAAAAAATATTTTAAAAAAATGCAAGTAACAATGTGGGGAGAAAGATGCACTCATACATTGCTGGTGAGACTGAAAATGGTGCAACCACTCTGGAAAGCAGCATGGAGATTCCTCAAAAAACTAGGAATGGAACCACCATTTGACCCAGTTATCCAACTCCTCAGTAAACATCCAAAGGATTTAAAATCAGCATACTTGGGCTGGGGTTGTGGCTCAGTGGTAGAGCGCTTGCCTGGCATGTGTGAGGCACTGGGTTTGATTCTCAGCACTGCATATAAATAAATAAAAACTAAAGGTCCTTCGACAACTAAAATAAATAACACATAATAAAAAAATATATAATCAGCATATTCCAGTGATGCAACCACGTCAATGTTTATAGAAGCACAATTCACAAGAGCTAAGCTATGAAACCAACCTAGGTGCCCTTCAACAGATAAATGAATAAAGAAAATGTATATATACACAATGGAATTTTACTCAGCCATTAAGAACAATGACTTTATGACATTTGCCAAAAAATGGATGGATATGGAGACTAACTGAAATACACCAATCTCAAAAACCCAAGGTCAAACATTTTCACTGATATGTGCAAGCTAACACACAGTGGGGGGGTGGGGCAGAAAACAGAAATTCAGTAGGATCAGAGAAAGGGGAACGAAGGGAAGGGAGGAGGATAGGAAAAGGAAAGATAGTGGATGAATCTGACATAATTTTCTTATGTACATATATGAATACACCACAGTGAATCTCACCATTGTGTACATCCACAAGAATGGATCCTAATTAGAATAAAATATATTCCATGCTTATATAATTATATCAGAATGGATTCTACTATCATGTATAACTAAAAAGAATCAATTAAAAAAATTTTAAAAGATGCAACCAAATTTGAGAGTCCTAAATGACAAACTAAACAGTAAATGAAGATCTTTCTGTATAGACCAAACATAATAAAATTAATGTTTTAAGAAATCCGGAGGCTTGTAATGTAGCTCAGTGGTAGAGTCTGTGCTAAGCATGCACAAGATCCTGGGTTCAATCCTTAGCACGAAAAACAAAACAAAAACAATAAAATGAGCCAGGCTTGATGGTACACATCTCTAATCCCAGCAACCTGGGAGGGTAAGGCAGGAGAATCACAAGTTCAAGGGCAGCCTGGGCAACTTAGGGAGACCCTCTATCAAAATAAAAAATAAAAAGGCTAGAGATATAGTTCAGCGGTATCTGAATGGCCCTGATTTAATCCCAACATTGGAGGGGCAAAAAAAAAAAAAAACTGAAACAATAGTTTACTTATAGTCATGTGTCACACTTCAGTCATTGAGACTACTTATGATAGTGATCTCATAAGATTATAGTTAAACTGGAACAAGAATGCACAGCTGAAAAAGGGCAAGAGAAAAGAAAGTTGAAGAATAAAAAGAACTCCCATTAACATTCTCAGTGAAGTTTAGCAGCAGCTTTTGCAAATTTCAACATGCTATTTTAAAATCTAAAAACACAGACTCCAATACCAAAAGGTTTCCATTACTAGAAAGGAACATTTACGGTGTATAATCTATTTATAAGCAAATCTAAGATTAAAAAAAGAAACAAACCAAACTACAATGGAACAAGATACCTGATAAATGCTTTTAGGTGAGTAGAAGGAAGAAGTAAAAACAGATATTGGTGTTCCACTGGCTGTTGGGAGCCACTCTGGACAGAAGATATGTGCACACCTTTAAGTCTTGAGTAAAGGGGTACTGAAGAGTAATTGCACCCCATAATACGCTGTGTTTTGCCTCCACACTTTGATAAGGAAGATGTGGCTCCACGAGTGGGCGTCACCCCATGGGGTTAAATTATACCCACCTGTTCCTTTGTAATTCTACACCTTTGCCTTTTTGGGATAGAATGTTCCATGGAACCTCCCCTTGTGTGTCTCCTATATAAGAATAAAGAATTCCAGTGGCTCACTCTCTTTCCAAGGAACCCTAAGGTCACAGAGTCATCCCCAGATTTTGAAAAGGTACTTCTGTGTGTTTGCGAGCTTTCTTTGCTGTTAAATTGTTGTTATGGATCCCTTAGCTACACTCAGTTGCAGAGAGTATGGACGCAGAGTCAAGACATAAATACTTCGAGCTGGTGAGAACATGCAGGTGGCAGACCTCCAGCAAGCTGGTTTAATGCGGAAGAGGTTACAACTTATATAGGGTGCATCCTCCAATCATACATAAGCAAGGTTACCTAACATTTAGAAACCAATCATCTTATGATCAATGTAACTGCACTATAAGGAAGCTCTAGATATTGCTAAGTAGTGGAAGGCTGTCTGGAAGGATCATTGTCCCTATGAAAGGGGGCCTTATGAGTTGGGGGAATCATGCCCTGAGGCCCTTGTCTCTCAGTTCCTTGGCAACACTAACTCAATCACTGAGAATGTGGTTTTGTTCAACGGCTTGCTAGAGCAGAGTGCCCCATCCTGCAGGTATGCCCGTCAGGCCTGTATGAGCCTAGGTTGTCCTAGCACTCTGAGCTACTCGTAGCTGCTAGCTGCAAGCAAAAGTTACTCCCACATTAAATTACTGGAATAGTCAAGTTTTGTGAACCCAGCACATGTCGCCAACTTGGATAGATGTCAATAACTGGCCATCAACGAGTATAAGAGAAAACCTTCTAACTGTACATTAAAACTTTAACATAGCCTGATACAATAGCACATGCCTATAATCCCAGTATTCAGGAGGCTGAGACAGGAGAAAAGCTTGAGCCTAAAAATTCCAGGCAAGCCTGGGGAATATAGTGAGATCCTTTAAAAATAAATGAAGAAATAAATTTAATAGACATAATTTTTATTTAATTATGATATCTAAACACTCACCAGTTTCCTACTCTCTGATGAAACTGATTTCACAGAGTAAACTGAACTAGTAGAACTTGCTGAGGTGTTTTTCTTTTTCTTGTCCTAAGAATGCCATTTGGGGGGGAAAAAAAAGAGAAAAACAATATAAAAAAGTATTATTTCACCATTATTATAAATTGACATTCCCATTCCATACTGAACTTGAGAATAACATTTAAAGAAATATAAACTTTAGTAAGAAAAAAAGGAGACTCAACTGGCAGGAAGATTTAACAAGAAATCATAAAGCTCTGGGGGCTCTTATGAGATGGATACAGGTGTAAGAGCAAGCAGCTCAGGTAAGAATGTTGTAAGGTGGCACTGCCATGGTGGGAATCAGTCTTCTACAAAGCAAAAACATACATTTGTTATTTTTCTCTGGATCTTGAATTCAATAGGCCAAGGAAAACCTTGTTTGCAGTACCTACTCAAAGGACACTGGGTGCAGGACTGATCACTCCAACACACCAAGGCTAAGCAAAAGCAGATTTATTGTCCAGAATCTGACAGGCTGCCTCTGTGCAGAGACAACAGCAGCAGATTTCCTTTGAGCCAAACTTTTATAAGTCAGAATCTAGGTTATGCATTAGGGGAGGGTTTAACCCTTGCTGTTGCAGGTAAAGAGCAAGATTCAAAACCCCAAAAACCACAAGGGGAGGGGACAGGAGGGGCAAGCACATGGCTGCCAAGTTCCCAGAACTGGCAACCTCTGCATATACTTGGAAAGTAGGCTAATGTCTGTGAGCATTGTGGTGAGAGTGCAGGTGGGCGGGGGTATCAGCTTCTATGTGAGTGGGCTCTTGCAGGAAGGTGGGGGGCAGGGCGAAGTATCTGGGCAGAATGGGGTCAGCTTGACCTAACTTTCAAGTCAGCCTAGTTATGTTAACAGGTTAACACCTATCATGTACCAAAGACATACCAGACAGTGGGCAGAGAGTAATTAAAAAAATAATAATAATAATAACAAACTCCCCTGGCTCCATAAAGATTAAAATCTAGTAAAAGAATTTATAAATAAATAAGCAATATATTTAGTGTGTTATATTATGCTATGGAATAAAACTATGCAGAGAAAGAGGATAGGAAAGGCTGGGAGCTGGAAGGGGGAGTTGCAATTTTATAGAGTCGTCAGAAAATACCACTTGATAAACTGACATCTGAATGGAGACCTAAATGAAGTGAAGAAATAAACCATGTGAATACCTGGAGAAAGAGTGTTCAATTCAAAGGAACACAAGAAAGGGCAAAGCCCCAGAAGCAGGAATGTGTCTAGCTTGCTGGAGCAATAAAAAGGAAGCCATGGGGTGAAGAGCAAAGGGAATAGTGATGAGGAGATAACATGGGGAGAGCTGGTGGTTTTGGCAGCCCCAACAAGGACTTTAGCTTTACTTTGGATGGCATGGAAAACCAATGGAGGTAGAGTGACATGATCTGACTTAAATTTTAATAGGACCATACTACAGCTTTGTGAAGTGGCAGTATTATAACCAATGAGGTTTATCAGAGGCATGATTATTGCTAATTCATAGGACCATACTGACGGCTATGTTAAGAACAGACAATGATGCAGGGTCAGAATGTGGCTGGTGAACTAGCATTGAGCAGTAGCAGAACCAGGAGAAGAAAGGAGGAGGAAACTCTTGCCCTTTGGGTTTCCAGGTGAAGCACAGGCCTGATCTGGGGTAGAGCTGGTGTCAAAATCAAAATTCAAAGTAACATCTTGGACTGGCTTATTGCTGAGCTGAAACTGTATTGTTACCTCAAGTCTATCATGTAAATGTGAGAGAAAAACCATGAGCCTGCTAGTTTTCATTTAGAAGCAAGGCAGGATTTCTTCACTATATGCACTTCTAAGGTTTGGTAAGAGATAAAATTATCTTTTGATTACAAAAAAAAAAAAAAAAAAA
>NW_026000019.1:9353611-9402567 GCF_001458135.2 Marmota marmota marmota
GGGGGGGGGCTAGAAGCTGATAACCAAAAGGGGTGGGGTAGAAGGCACACACAGCCACACCTTGCAGTCATAAACATTTTCAAATTAGTGTGCTCCAGCAGCACAGAGCAGCATCTCACACTAGGACACAGTGGCCAGGGATTGGGAACATAGACAGGTCTGTCGGGGCAGGAATAAACAAAAAGGATCTAGAAGCAAAACAATTAATAGCTGGCAGTGACACATATTGAGATTGTGAACATAACAAAGGCTAGAAACCAGGCAATTTCACTTACTACTGGTCAACCATAATGGGAATAGCTGAACTTCTACCAAAAAAATGACCAATTATACTGAAATTTTTAGAATGATTTAATGAATATCAAGAAGAAAATTTTAACAGCTAACTGAAAATCTAATAAGAAAAATTAGCAAATGAATTTTAACAGTGGTCCCTTCAACTTCTGAATATAGCCCTTGTTGTTCCAAGGCTTATTTTTTTAAAAAAGAACATTTGTTTGTTTGTTTATTTGTTTGTTTTTTAGGTCTTCTCCCCTTTCCTCCCCCCTCCCTAAAAATATTAGGGAGATAGTGTATCTTTTCTTCTCCTAGTTAATTGTCCTTGAACTCACTCACTATGGGAAGGAGATGCCTGCTGAGGATCTGGGAAATTAATATCTCCCAAATTAACAAGTGAATCCCTACGTGCCAACAGGGTGCCCTGGGACCCCCTACCAGAACACATCTGGAATGTAACCTTAGAAGAGTTCCTTTAAAACCAACACCTTCCACCCTGTCCCTCCTGACAGTGAGAATCACAGCCTCAGGGACAGGATTCCCGATGTTTCTCCTTTACTAGCAAAGCAATAAAACAACTTTTTTCCTTTTTCTCATTATTAAATTAGCATTAATTGGCATTTGGGGTCAAGGACCCAGTTTTTGGTTACAGAATATTCAATACAACTTCTAAGAACAAATTCTAAATTACCCCCAATTTTTCCTTTGTAAGATAATTATGGTAATGGTTGAATTCACAGTTGACCTTCCAGCAGTAATCTTTACCCTTTCTTGTCTCAAGGATTCCATTCCACAGGTGGGGAAGGAAATGCACAACTGGGGGAAAAAAAAAAACAAAAAACCCTGCAGCCTAGCATGGTGTTGGCTACAGGTAGTCCCAGGCTAAGGCAGAAGGATGGCTTAAGCCCAGGAGTTCCTGGCCAACCTGGGGCAACATAACTTAAAGACATTCCATTAAAGACATTGCTTAGGGGCAACTGACTGATTATAAAGTTTCCTTTTACAATTTTAACTTATCATGCTGGTCTATTATTGTTGCTGTGGATACCCCAATACCAATTTAAACCTCTTACCTACAAGACACTGAAAAAGAACACTCCAGACAGTGGACTATCCAACAAAAAACATCTAAATGTTTACTGTGACAAATGTTTTCCATTTACATTAGTGTGAGATTCATATTGAATTTATGCTAATAAAAACAAACTTGAGGGGGACTCCCCTATGTGGGCCTTCACCTAGATGGCTATCCAGGATTCCTGTTGCTTAGCAATCACAAGCTCAGTAGTCCCCTCCATAAGGAACAGGGCTGACCTGTGTAACCAATAGGATACTGCCACATGGTGGCATAAGACACTGTGACTTCCGTCTTGCTGTTTTGGATTGATCAATCTAGGGAATGACACTATGTCTTAAGTGACATTGAAGCAGTCCAGGGAAAGGCCCACTAGAGAAGAATGGAGGCCTGTTGCCAACAACCAGAACCAACTGCCATGCATGTAAGTGAGCTACCTTTGAAGCATCCTATAGCCCTATCATATCTTCACATCCCTGTCAGAGATATCTTCACTGCAGCTTCATCAAAGACAAGTCAGATCCACTCAAAGGCCATTTCTGAATTTTTGACCCACAGAAACTTTAGAGTGATAAAATTATTGTGTTAAGCCACTAAGTTTTGGGATAACATGCAGCTACCAATGAACAGTACATTTCCTTAGTGTAATTCAACTTTGAAAATTCCTTCACACTTAGCAATTTTTACTAAAACACAGGCTAATATCAAATCCTTTTCATCATCTGGTTTCCTGCTGGTCTTAAATGATGTGGATGACTTACTGAATAAAAGTTTCAATAACCATCTAGTCTTTTAGAGATTGATTGGGTCAGGGGGATGTTGCTCAGTAGTAAGAGTACTTGCCTAGTATGTACTCTTACCCTGAGTTCCATGCCCAGAACGGATGGGGGAGGGGAAAAACAATTATCTAGGAATGAAAAAAATTAATTATTCTCGAGTGTTGCACTGATACAGACACAGGTGGCACTTCCACAGTTTATAATAAGTGTTCTTATTCTATTTTTAATTAACTGTTAAACAGTGGGTCGACTACATATCCAGGAATATTAATTAAAAGGGGGTGGACTAAAGGAGCTTTAGTATTATAACTCGCAGAAGCTTCGTGGGGATAGTGCTTCCATTAAACTGGGGGAAATTTTTAAAACAAACAAACAAAAAACCCTCCAAATATATTTCCTAACTAGGAAAAGGAGACCAACTTCCGGTTAGGGGTTCAAAGTGCCAAATAATCACGCGTCCTCTCCACTGGGTTCCGAAACAAGTAGGAAATAAACCAAACAACACAAGAAGCACTTAGCTTTGTTAACTAAGAAAACCTAACAGTTTGGTACCTGTGACTAAAATGGGCTTCCCTCTTCTTCCCTGCAGCTCATAACGTTCAGACCAGTCACAGGAAGGACAACCAAAAAAAGTTTTGCCCTGCCTGCTCCAGTGGGCTTACCCGAGGGGCGGGGGGGAAGGAAAATAACTAGGGAACCCTGAATGCTAAGTAAGGCTAGAAAGTAAAATTGGAGAAAAGCATGGAGGGATAAGGGGACGATTCACCGGACATACACCTTGAGATATCTGAATGCATCAATCAAGTGCCCAAAAGCTCAACACGCTTTTAGCTCTGGCTATTAAAAGCCTAAAAACAAAGCAAAACAGGGCAAAAAAACAACGTGCCAAGTACTGGACACCTACGACCACACCGCAGCGCTATTGAAAACTAAAGGTAAACAAACTTAAAGGAAGAGGGGGTTGGGGTCACGACGTGGGTGAGAGTGTGATACGAAGAGCAGAGTCCAAGTCCCAGTCAGCCGGGCCGTCGGGCAGGGTAGCTTCTTGGGTGGCCCCGCGGTGATTTGGGTCACCACCAGCCCATTCCCAGACTCTTACAAGCCGCGAAAGGCAGCCCCAGAGGCAGGGCCAGGTTAGAACCACACCCTCCACGGCGCCGGGCCGACCGTGGATCCGCCCACAGAGTCGCTCCGCCCAGGCACGNGGCCCAGCCTCCCGCGCGAGCGCTCCGCTGCGTCTGTTTAGACCTCCAGATACTCGCTTGGAGGGCTTGGCTTCGCCCCGCCCCGCGACGCAATGCACTCTGGGGGCTGTAGGCTCAGCTCCGTTCGCCAGCTGCAGGCGGGACGGAGGCGCTAGGTGGAAATCGAACTCTCTCACCCCATTGGACGCAGGCGCCAGCTCGCTTCTGCGCAGTCTGTGGCGGCGTCGTAACGCCTCGAGGAACGGGAAGCTCATGGGTTCTCGATTCGCTGCCTTTGGCTTTTTCTTTTCCTGCGGGCAGGGTTTGGTCACTGGTTCTTCGTCTTTTGTCGGTTGCACGCGTCCCGCCCTCCCCGGTGCTTCCCCACTCCTCGGATCTAGCCCTGTGGGCATTAACGTCAGTTCTCTCACCCCGCCGTGAGCCCCTCCCGGTCCTCGGGCGGGCCTGGCACGGAGGCGGTAACTATGGAGAACATGGCGGAGGAGGAGCTGCTACCCCTGCAGGAGGCGGCGGCCCAGGTCCGGACCCCAGCCCCGGACTCGGCTCGGGTCCCAGCTCCCGCCCCAGATTCGGCTCCAGCCTCGGCTCCGACTCCGGCCTCGGCTCCAGCCCCAGCCCTTGCCCTGGCCCAGGCTCCGGCCCTGTCCCCGTCCCTAGCCTCTGCCCCTGAGGAGGATGAAAGCAGTAAGTGCAGGAGGCCTAGATCTTTCTACCGCAGAGGAGCGAGAAAAGGCTCCCGACTGGGGAGTAGGGAAGGGGTTTTATGGGGAAAGGCAGGTTTAGGGAAATATAGGGTGGGGGAGGCGAGACCGGTGTGACGGGTAAGGGTAAAGCAGCGGTACTGGAAGAAGACACCGTAAATCTCGAGGACATTACCGTGAAGGATATGTGGAGGCCAGGGGTGCTGCAGATAGAAGGAAATAATGAGGTTAAAGCCTTCTTCGTTGAAGAGGAATTTTTATGGTATAGAAAAGGAAGTTATCCATAATATGATAGTTTCCCTCTCAGCCTAGGCTCCTTTAGTTAACTTAATCCTTTCAAATGTGACATAGAAACCGAAGCAACCTAACAGTAGATCCTGGCTGCGAAGATTTAGAAACTATTGCTGTCAGTTTTTCTGCCTTGAGATGGGCTTGTCTCTATAAAGATTTTGAAGCTAATGAGTTTGGAAGAGTCTACTCAGTCGTCTCTTTACACATAAACGTTAGTTGAGTTTTGTACATCCCAACAGCCCACCAGGAGTCAGCTGTAGAAGATAGGCCCTATTGTGCTCTGAATGTGCTTGCATGTTTTCTAAGTGGTGGTTAATACTTTTAAAAGGATCTTTTGAACATTTTAAAATGTGAAATCTAAGGCTTCGTTCCTTCAAAAAAAATTATTTTGTGGCCCATAAACTTTATACTCGTTCTGAATTCTCAAACTGTCTTAGGTTAATTCATCTTTACTACTTCTAGGGCAGTTTTGCTTTTAATGTTTATAAAACACCTGAATAAGCTGGGCGCTGTGGAGTTTGGGAGGCTGAGACAGAAGGATGGCAAGTTGGAGACCAGCCTCAGCAATCCAGGGAGACCCTGTCCCAAAGTTTAAAAAAAATAAAAAGGGCTGGGGATGTGTTGCAGTGGTTAAGCACCCCTGTGTTAAATTTCCGGTACCAAAAAAAAAAAAAAAACTACTTGAGTCGTCTAATGGATAATAGCTTTAAAACAACATATAACTTATAGCAGATTGAGCAGTTTATCGGCAGACATCTGAGGTAGGCTCCTCCTCAAAAGATCAGAATTGTAGGTTGAATGTAAGGTCTGTTATTCCTTCATTTACCGCTGTGGTACGTGGGTAGAGGCATTATGCTTTCCTAAGTAAATAGCGTCCTGCCTCAACTACAGATTTTATCTGCTTAAGTTAATCAGAAGTGGTTCAACAGCTTTGGGAATGCACGTTTCTCCACTTCTCCTCATTAAGATTGCCTTTAAACATAGTATTTACTTATATATTTTAAAAGTGTATGTGATTTAAAAAATGTGTATGTCCACCGTTTGGGTAACCTGAAAATGCATTGCTGGGACAAATTAATGATTGAGAAATCTGAAGTACATTAGAACTAAAATTCATATTAATCACATTTTTAAAAATTATTTTTTAGACAGTCTAGTTAGTCCTTCCAACTCAATTGTAACTAGGCAAGATGAAGATGGTGTTTCTGAAATAGATTTGAAAATTAAGGAGAAAGTAACAAAGGTTGTTGAAGAACCTCCTAGCAACTTGGACTCATCTAATTTAACAAAAGGTGTGCCTGTTGACTTCTGGATTATTAGTATGTTACAAAAAGCAAGTTGGCTGATTTAAGTACAGATTTCATGATATCTACTGTTTTAAACCAGAAAGTGATTTCAGAGATGTTTACAGGAATATTACGAATTTTCAGACAGGTCTTTGACAGTTTTCTTCAATTGTGGACCACAGGATTTTCTGTTCTCTAATTTTCTGAGGTCTTTCTCTTTTTTTAACAGAATAATTTCAATGAGTACATTTTTATATAGTTCTGTCTTGTTTCACATATACAGCTCTTTGAACTATGAAAGCCAAAAGTCTTTATTGTTACAAATGTGATGGGTTGGTTTATATGCATGTTTTCATATCTTGACTTTTAATGTCTTACCTATAAATTTCCTTTATTGTTCTGTGGTACTGTGGATTGAACCCAGTAGTGTCCTGCCAATGAGATACATCTCAGACTCTTTTTATTTAGACTCAAGGTCTCAATTGCCCAGGCTGGCCTCAACCTTGTGATCCTCCTGCCTTAGCCTCCCAAGTTGCTGGGATTGTGGGTGTGCATCACTGTGCCTGGCCTGACCTAGCAGTTGAAACTGTATTTAATCAAATTTTTGTCTGGTTTTGACAAATTATATCTCATTAAAATTTATTTGAATAATACCTAGAAAAAAAGTTAACCAATGTTTGTTGCTCTTTGTTTTTATTCAATTAAAAATAAAGTGGAAAACCATATTTTTAATAAACTTGAACAGGAATGTTTGTAGTGCTAAATTGATCCCCAAATTATTGATGCAGTGTGCTTCTGCTTCATCCCTAATAATTTTTTTTAATTGTTTAATAAATTTCAGTGCATGCTCTGTCAAGTTCCTGCACTAACCATTAAACCAATGAATAAGGCATAGCCCCTATTTTATTGCTGATTTGTGAGGAAAGACAGATAATAACACAAATTATATAAATGAGCCAGGTGTGGTGACACATGCCTGTAATCCCACTGCTGGTTGAGGCAAATTGAGACCATCCTGGGCCACTTAGACTATCAAAATAAATTTTAAAAAAGAGTTGGTGGCACAGCTCAGGGTTAGCAGCTTGCCTAGCACGTTTTAGGCCCAGAGTTCAATCCCTAGTACCACAGGCAAAAAATTTTTTTTTTTTTTTTTTTTTTTTTTTTAATTAAACAAATGAGTGAACAAGTGAACTGAGAATGAAGTTTATGGAGGAATAGTTGGGAAGGTCAGAGTGTCAAAAATTGTTTAACATAACAATTTATATATTCTCCTTTCTCTTTAGGAGCTTTATCTGTTAGCATATGGAGCTATATTGGGCTCCCACTTTGTAAATTTCCCTTTTCTTTGGAATGCAAATATATTCAGGGTATTTCTGTGCTTAGATGAAATTTTAATTTGCTTTTTCTTTCTTTTGATTTTTTGTTTGTTTTTTTGTTGTTGTTGTTGTTTGTTTATTGCCAAAGTTCTTGAGAAAATAATTACACTAATTTTCTGAATTTCCTTTCCCCTTTCAATCTCATTTCTACTCCCAAGCACCTCAAGCTTTTTTAAAGGTCACCAGACATGCTACATACTAAATCCAGTAATCTTTTCTTGGTCTTTGCAACTGTTTGTAACATTTAGTATTAATACTAAGCAGTTTCTCTTTTACAGCACTTCTTTGGCTTCTCTATTGTCCTGAAACTAAAAAACAAATTGTTAAAAAATAATTTTATAACTCAAATTTCTTTTCAGAGAGACACATCTCAATTCAAAGGCAGCTTGGTGATCTGGAGAAGTTAGCTTTTGTAACTGAAGGGGATTTTGATTCTGCCAATTCATTGAACTCAGATAATCTTGATACAGGTATGTTGATTGATTGATTGATTGTGTCTCTATCTGCCCCCTGTCCCCACTTACTTTCTGTTGGGTTGTCATCTTTCAGCTGATTGCCAGTTTCCTAAGAATAGACTTGTTTAAGGGCTGTGATTAAAGCTTAGTGGTAGAGCACATGCTTAGCATGGACGAGGCCTTGGGATCCCTAACACTGCAAGAGAAAGAGAACAGACCTGTTTATTCTTATTTAACTAGAATAGTAAAATTTTGAAAATATTATTCAAGAAATTGGTAGCTTCTATGTGCAAAGGTGCTGTGAAATAAGTTAATTCATAACTCCTCAAGGAAACTACAAACTCTTGGTCTTTCAGGGCTGTGTATTCTGTAAATTAGGAATTACATGGCTACAAGTTAACAGAGATCCCCAGAACAGCATTTTAAATAATATGTAAAAGTCCCAAGATAGGCAGTGTAGTAGGGCTGGTTGGAACATTTTGCAGTGTTGTCAGTGCCTCACTCCTCTTTTTCTGCTTTACTAAGATCACCTCATGGTTTGTTTGTTTTTGTTTTTAAATATTTTTAGTTGTGGATGGACACAGTACCTTTATTTATTTATATTTACGTGGTGCTGAGGATGGAACCCAGTGCCTCACACGTGCTAGGCAAGTGCTCTCCCACTGAGCTATAACCCTAGCAACCTCATGGTTTTTTGGTGGGTTTGTTTTTTTTTTTGAGGTAGGCAGTATATATAAAAACATAAATTGTGCCTGTTTTTTGTTTTTTTTTTAACTGGAGATTGAACCAGGGGCACTTTACCACTGAGCTACATCTCCAGCCCATTTTACTTTTTATTTTGAGACAAATTCTCACTGCATTTCCCAGGTGACTTCAAACTTGTGATTCCCCCTGGCCTTAGCCTCCAGATTCCCTGGGATTACAGATGTGTAATGCACTGTACCTGGCTAAATTTTATGTACCTATTCTTGTATTGTGCTGTATGTGAAAAATATTTGTTAGACTAAAAATTATTAAATGAGTTATTGTTTAGTTCTGTAGTTTTTATTGCTCTAATCCTGAATTAAGATTTAATTGTTTTGTACACTATAAAAGTTTTTAATTTCGATACATTGGATTTCTAATTAATTAGTAATCCATAATCTAAGGAGTATGTGAATAAAGAATGATGAACTTGTATGTTCAGCAATACAGTGAAATTCAAGATACAGTGGTTCTAACCATGCCCCCCACCATCTCAGAATACCAGTTATATTGGGTCTCATCTACTCTTTCACTTCCTTCTTCCATTTTACAAACTTCCTCAGTGTTAACTGAGGAAGGGATAAGTGGTACATATGTGTATCATTTTCTCAACTTCTCTGTTCCTAGTAGCAACGGAGATATCAGCTAGCCACAGAAAGGGGAACTAAAGAATTTTAAAAAAAAAAAGTCAAGGGTCATTTGCTAAAAAGTAGGAGGGGAGCATGGGAAAGTTCCCTTTTGCCTCTTTTATAGCTGAATCTAGGCATTAATAGCTAGTATATTCTGGTGCATTTTGGGGTCTTGTTACTTTTTCAGGAAACAAACAAGTTTGTCCATTGTGCCCTAAGGAAAAATTCAGAGCTTGTAATAGTCATAAGCTTCGTCGTCATCTTCAGAATTTACACTGGAAAGTCTCAGTTGAATTTGAAGGTTAGTATTTTTGTGCTGGCTAAAAAAAAAATGACATACATGAAATTTATTATTATTACTAGTCTTGGAATTTTATTGTGAACATGATCAAACAGTTTCAGTTCAAAATTATGAAGGATTTAATGCCCCTTATTAAATAAGATAATAGCTTTATAGGCAATAGATACAAATGATACAATTTAGTTACACAAACATTTATTAAGCATCTATTCTATACTAGGTACTCTGGCCCTGGGAGTCCATATTGTTTATTGAACAGTGTTTTAATAAATTACACTTTTCCATTAGTAGTAAAACAACTTCCATTTTACACATAATTTTGAAGGCAAAGTAAATGTACCAAAACAATAAAATAAAACAAAACTACTGGAAAAAAATCTTTTTATTCCTGATGGCTTAAGAAACTAGAGTTAAGAGTACTTAGTAGTTGCAAGAGAAGATTTGTGTTTCGCGAACTAAATCTACATAAGCATGAACATAGGAAGAATTAAAGGAGTAGTGTCAGTGCTTGCTTGTTGTGGGTCATTTCAGGAGTTACTGAATCTGGTATTCTTTATGAAAGCTTTGAGTATTAAAATACAGTATAGTAGTGATGAGAGGGGAAGGGGGAAAGGAAGGACAACAGAATAAAATAGACATTATTATTGCTGTATGTATATTTGTGACTGACTGCATGACCAATATGATTCTGCAACCTGTACACTCAGAAAAATGAGAAATTATACCCCATCTGATTCAAATGTAAGATATGTCAAGATCATTGTACTGTCATGTGTAACTAATTAAAACAAATTAAAAAAAAATAAAAATAAATAAATTACAGTATAGTTTAAAAGAACTGTAAATTAGTAACACTGGAATTCATCAGAGTTGTTGCCAAATTCTTCTGCGCTTTCACATGTTTTGTTAAGGATTTTTCTGTTACTGATAATGATATTTCCCCTAATTTGTGAGAAACAATAAAATGCTTTACAAGGAGGGGGGAAAAAAGAAGAATACTCAGATTATAGCTGGGTAACTAGCACATGCCTATAATCCCAGCAGATTGGGAGGCTGGGCTAGGAGGATCTCGAGTTCCAAGCCAGCCTCAGCAAAAGGGAGGCATTAAGCAACTCATTGAGACCCTATCTCTAAATAAAATATTTTAAAAATAGGGCTGGGATGTGCTTCAGTGGTTGAGTGCCCCTGAGTTCAATCCCCAGTACCCCCCTAAAAAAAGAATACTCAGATTATTCTGGGTTATAAGATAAATATTCTGAAATCATTGCCTTTCTCTCCTATAAGAGAAAGAATTGGAATCATGAAAGAAGTTAAAAGTAACCCAGGGAAAAAAGTCACAGCTAATCTAGCCTCAGTAATATTTACATTTTAGAGTAGGTAATGCAAAGGAGATCTGTAAAAGAAGATTTTAAAAGGTGGGAAAAGAATCAGGATGGTGCTGATCATAAATGAAAAAAAGAGTGTATAATGGCAACTATAGTATGAGACAAAGAAGATGAAGCCTAAGAAAAAATTGAAGGCAGCACTATTAAACTGAGTGTCAAAGACTTTAAATGACTAATAATCCCAGATTAAATATTCATTACAAGACTAGAATTCAAGTCTGAATCTTCTGTATTTATTTATATCTATCAATCCCATGTATAAACTAAAGCAGTCTCATTCAAGTAATTGTGACATTACAAATACAAGGATAATCCCAATTATTCTTATGTAATTCTTATGTAATATTTTTTGAGAGAATAAAATTAGAACTTTACTTGGTCGTACACAAAAATTAAATCAGTGAATCAGAATCTAAATTTAAGACCTGAAACAAAATAAAAGCTTTAGGGGCTGGGGATGTGGCTCAAGTGTAGCGTGCTCGCCTGGCATGCGTGCAGCCTGGGTTCAATCCTCAGCACCACATACGAATAAAGATGTGTCCGCCGAAAACTAAAAAATAAATTAAAAAATAAAAATAAAAGCTTTAGGATAAAACACGGACAGAGCTTCACAACATTGAATTTGGCAATAATTTCTTGGGTAGGGCATCAAAAGCATAAGCAACAGAATGAAAAATAGACAAACTGGACTGCACGACAATTATTTATAAGTTTTGCACATGAAAGGACACTATCAACAGAGCAAAAAGGCAACCCAAAGAATGGGAGAAAATATTTGCTAATTACAAATCTGATAAGAGAGTAACACAGAATAGGCAACACCTCAAGCTAAAAAAACAATAACAGCAAACCCCAAACAAGAAGATTAAAATATGGGCAGGGAGGCTGGGGATGTGGTTCAGTAGAGTACTTGCCTACCATGTGTGAGGCTGGGTTTGATTCTCAGCATCACATATTATAAAAAATGAATAAAATAAAGATTCATCAACATTTAAAAAACATTTTTTAAAAAATGGGCAAAGATTTAAATAGACATTTTCCAAAGACTTACAAATGAAAATATCCCAACATCACTGATTAGGAAAATGCAAATCAAAATACAAGATAACTACTTCACACCCATTAGAATGGCTACTCTCCAACATAAAATAAGAAGTGTTAGCAAGGATGTAGAGAAATTGTAATCCTTGTGCTCAAAAATGTAACAAATGAATGTATAAAGAAAATGTGGTATATATACAGAATGAAATATTAACTCAGCTTTAAATAAGAATGAAATTATGGCATTTGCAGGTAAATGGATGGAGCTGGAGACTATCATGCCAAGAGAAATAAGCCAATCTCAAAACACCAGAGTCTGAATGTTTTCTCTGATCTGCAGATGCTAATTCACAATAAGCTGGGGGTGGGGGTTACTTTGGATTAGGCAGAGGGGAGTGAAGGGAGGGGAGGGGGTATGGAGGTAGGAGGGAGAGTAGAATGAATCAGACATTATTACCCTATGTGCATATATAATTACATGACTGGTATAATTCTACATCATGTACAACCAGAAGAATGACAGGTTATACTCCATATATGCATGATGTGTCAGAATACATTCTACTGTCATGTATAACTAATTTGAATAAATTTAAAAAACATTCATCACTGCCTAGGAAAGCTTATGATGAAACAAGGACTGTAAAAAATATGATAAGGAAGGAAATGGAGAGGGGAAGCTGGGACTTCCCTTATCTCCAATCTTTAGGTGACAATCAAAACAGTGACCCTGGCTGTAAAGTAAAGGGATGTATTCATAAAACATCTGGACAAATCCACCTGCGCAGTAGGCTCTTACTGACAATTTTTAGTGCTAATTGAATTTTTAATGAACAATGATATGACAGCCAGCCATTCTTCATTCTAGGTTATAGGATGTGCATCTGTCACTTACCGTGTCGACCAGTAAAACCAAATATTATTGGAGAACAGGTAATTGGACATTATTATTTTTGCTTTTAAATTTAATTTTTAAAAAAAAAAATACAGTTTTTATTTGCTTTAGAACTGTTTGATTTCAACCAAAAGGCCAAGAAGTAATTTCTGACTTATGTAAAATGCTCATGTT
The DNA here is from genome assembly GCF_001458135.2 of Marmota marmota marmota. Classification (NCBI taxonomy): domain Eukaryota; kingdom Metazoa; phylum Chordata; class Mammalia; order Rodentia; family Sciuridae; genus Marmota; species Marmota marmota. Next base: position 9,366,225 of record NW_026000019.1, read on the forward strand.
TAACAATATAGTTTAAAATTCTGCATGTGAGTGCTTTCAGATAATCATAATAGAAAAAATATGAGATTTATGGGAAAACATTTTTAATTAACTTTTCATTTTATGGTTTTTAATTTCAGTTAGGTAAACTGCTCTTGTGTTAAAAATGAAAATTAAATCATTTACCAATTTTGGAATGGAGAATTTACAGAGTAATTTTTGTCTTTTAAAATAAATTTTGATCATGGAGTACGAGCTTCAAATTTCTGTGAATTAGTAAATAACTTAGTATGTTTCAATTTTATATTCACTCTCCCCATGTTCTTTGAACTTTTAAGTTTGACAGAATCAACAAATTTTCTGAAATCTTAAAAGTTTTAACCAAAAAAAGCTAATGATATTCAGAATTTACCATTCCTAATTATTTTTTCTACATTTCACTCTCTGTGCCCTCAAAGTTATTTACATCTGCATGGTGATAATGTTCTATAATGGTATGATTTTACACATCTCTTCTCAAATCCACATTCAGTGATGTTGCATTTGTATTTTGAAATCTGTCACAATTATGGCTTGAAATTGGCCATGGTACAGTATACCGTAGAAATTGGCAAACACTAAAGTCAGGGCTTTATTTTCTTGAAGAGTCAGTTAAACATTTACCAGCATACATCTGCTAGCATTTGTAAGTGCAGCTTATAGAAAATACCTTAGAGTTATTTCCTGAATGGAAAGAATGTGGAAAACTAGGAAATTAAATTTAGTAAGGAGCTGGGTGGGCACTGTGGCTCACGCCTATAATCCCAGCAGCTTGGGAGTCTGAGGCAAGAGGATCGAAGGTTCAAAGCCAGCCTCAGCAACTTAGCAAGATTATAAGCAACCTAGTTGAGACCCTGTTTCAAAAAGTAAAAGGACTGGGGATGTGGCTCAGCGGTTAAGCACCCCTGGATTCCATTCCTGGAACCCCTCAAACACCACCTCCTACTCCCCACCCACAAAAAGAGAAAGTAAATTCTGTAAGGAAGTTAGGATTCTTTAACAGTCATATGGCAAAATGATCATTATCTTCTATGCTATTTAACCCAAGACACTAACGTATTTGCAACTTTAAACTTCTGTTTAATTGTCTTAGTAACTTATTCAAATTCTGTCTGATAGATATTCAGTAAAATGGGAGCCCATTATCATTGTATCATTTGTTCAGCAACAATCACCAGAAGGACTGATATGCTAGGACACGTTAGGCGCCATGTGAATAAAGGAGAGACTAAGTCCAGGTATATTGCTGGTAAGTTAAGCATCTCATTAACGTATTAACATGTATATTTTTAAATAATGGTCCTGTTATTTTTTTTCCCCAAGAACTTAGGCATATAAAATACACTGATTTAGTGAAAAAATTTAGTTGACTACCAATCCTTTATTTCACATTTTGTTTTCTTTCTGTAAGGTTTCCAGTAACATTCAGCTGTTCTCAACAGATACATTTAATTAATGATGTAAAAAAATGCAAGTGACCCTCAAGTAAATATAGGTATCTTAATTAAACGTTATAAAATTATAGGGTTTTTTCTTTTTTTTTTTTTTAATATATATTTTTTAGCTGTAGTTGGACACAATACCTTTATTTTATTTATTTTTATGTGGTGCTGAGGCTCGAACCCAGGGCCTTGCACATGCTACATGAGCACTGTATTGCTGAGCCACAACCCCAGCCCTAGAATTATATTTCTAATAACAAATTTTATATAAATATATAAAACTTGTTGTGCTTAATTTGGAAAACTGGGAAAAGGATGCAGAGTGAAATAAAAACCTTTTTCCTGATACAGAATCATCTATAGCTTGTCAGCCTTTCTCATAAAGGATCTCATTTCTTCCCCCTCCCCACATTATGTGTCTTATTTCTTGATATTTAAAACATGCACAAATGTACACATCAGTATATCATTTGAGTTTATACCCAAAGGATTCTAATGTTGGGCTGGGGATGTGGCTCAAGCGGTAGCGCGCTCGCCTGGCATGCGTTCGGCCCAGGTTTGATCCTCAGCACCACATACAGACAAATATGTTGTGTCCACTGATAACTAAAAAATAAATATTAAAATTCTCTCTCTCTTTAAAAAAAATTATTAAAAATATTTTTTAAAAAGGATTCTAATGTATATTAAATGTAGAATCATTTTTTCATTACTTGGTAGCCATTTGAACATAATTTGTATTTAAAAATATTATGAGAAAATTAGAGTCTAAAGTCCAGTATGCTCTGGAAACACAATGATTCCTTTTTTTTTTTTTTTTTTTTTTTTTTTTTGGTATCAGGTATTGAACCTAGAGGTACTTAACTACTGAGCCACATCCCCAGCCTTTTTTTGTATTTTGTTTATTAGAGACAGGATCTCGCTGAATTGCTTAGGGCCTTGCTAAATTGCTGAGGCTATCTTTGAATTCTCTATCTTCCTGCCTCAGCCTCCCCTGGGATTACAGGTTTGCGCCACCACACCTGGTTCCTAGGAAACAGTGATTCTTACTCAGCTATACTGGCTGGTAGAATGCAACCATACAGAGATGCTCATACTCATTTTTTCTAACAATTAGACCATCATAAAACATATTTAGCAGCCGTATAAAAACAGTGTTATTTGCTGAATCATAAAGGTATTTTAGGATTTCATGCTATCTTAAAATGATTGTCCTTAGATATCATAGTACAGATATGTAGGTATGTTATACAGTCAAGATTTTAAGTGAATACACTTTCTTTCATTCACCAGATACTTACCTGGGTGCAACATTTTTTTGGAGACAGTGATGAATAAATGAGTTTTTTGGGTTTTATTATTTACCCAACTGCTTACATTAACACAAAACAATATAGTTTTTTTTCAAATGTATGTTGTTTTAGATGTTTAGAATAACTTTGTTTGTTCCTGAAATCTTTTTTTTTTCAATCTTAGCTTCTACTGCTAAACCATGTACTGAAATTTTGAAAGAAACAGACACAGATGTACAAGTTTGTCCTAACTATTCTATACCTCAGAAAACAGATTCCTATTTTAATCCCAAAATGAAACTAAATCGGTAAGATAATTTTTTTTAAAGGGGTTATGGGCTATTTCAAATCATTACAGATATCTTTTTTTTTAACCTCTATGGTTCTAATGTATTAAACTTTAGGTGCAGACTACCAATCTAGTTTTTTGTTTGTTTTATTTAGTGTGTGTGTGTATGTGTATGGTTCTTTGTTTTGTTTTTGTCAGAAAGTTAAATTGGCCTAATTTTATATAATTAATGAATAGGCTGCACTTTCATAGGCCAGTTTTATTAATAAGTAAATGAAGAAAGGCTTATTAGATAGAACTTAATTAAATTCATAATTTAATTTCTTAAGTTTTTTATGCTATTAAAATGGGGATATATATTATTGCTTCTCTTTTCAAAATAGTTTGTACAGTAACTAGAGACCCCCTCCAATTCTCACTTTTCTTAAATGAAATAAAATCTACAATAATGAAGCTATAATCTCGTAAAATTACCTTTATATTACTTTCTTCTAGACAGCTGATATTCTGCACATTGGCTGCTTTGGCTAAGGAACGAAAACCTCTGGAATGTCTAGATGCCTTTGGAGCGACTGGTAAGGAAGGAAGTATTTTTGGAATCCCATTTTCTTTCTCAATTTTTTACAGTGTCTTTTTCTAGAAAATATATAGTTTTTATTTTATTTTTTTTTTAGTTACAGATGGACACAATACCTTTATTTTACTTTCTTTTATTTTGTACTCGGGATTGAACTTAGGGGCACTCTACCACTGAGCCACATCCCCTATCCTATTTCGTATTTTATTTAGAGATAGGGTCTCCCTGAGTTGCTTTCTGCCTCACCATTGCTGAGGCTGGATTTGAATTCATGATCCTCCTGCCTCAGCCTCCCGAGTTGCTGGGATTATAGGCGTGCACTGCCGCTCCCAGCTTTATTTGTCTATTAAGTATATACAAAAGCAAAGAGTATAATTAATGACTCCCTGTGTGTCTTATCACTCACTTCAGAAATAATCACCTCATACTTAGTCTTGTTTTATCTGTTTCCCCATACCCCACACATCAGTTGCTCAATCCCCATTAATATGGAACAAACCATGTATGTGTTATTTCATGTAAATATTTAAGTTGGATGTCTAAAAGAGAATTTTTTTAAATAAATAAAACTATAATACCATTATCACACCTAAAAAAATAAGAATAACTCTTTAATATCACCAGTTGTATATATATGCCCAGTTTTGTTTTTAAAAGTTCAAATCAGAATCTAGACTATGTATTTTGTTTGCTGTTTAACTCTTATTAGAGCGTGTGTTAATTATATATGTCTCTGTGTGTGTGTGTGTGTGTGTGTGTGTGTGTTTGTGTGTTAATTATTTCTTGATATAACAGGTCTTTTGACCTATAGAGTTCTGACAGTCTAGATTTTGCTGATTGTATTGCTATGGTTCATATAACATTTTCCTTTCTCTCTTGTATTTTTGTAAATTGATGGTTTCAGAGCTGGGGAGATAACTCAGTTGATACAGTGCTTGCCTTGCATGCAAAAGGCCTGGTTTTTCAATCCCTAGCACCATAAAAAAATAAAAATAAATAAACTGATGGTTTGGTCAGATTCAGTTATAAATTATTTTTTCAAGAATGCTTATTTTCTATAATCAGGAAGCAACTGATGACTCTTTTTTTTGTGTGTTGTAATAACCATTGCGTAGCCTTCAACTTTGAAAGTCATTCTTCTTCCCAAGAGATTTTTTTTTTAAATATTTTTTTAGTTATACATGGGACACAATATTTTCATTTTGTTTATTTTTTTATATGGTGTTGAGGATCAACCCCAGTGCCTCACATGTGCAAAGCAAGAGCTCTGCCATTGAGTCACAACCCCAGCCCCCCCAAGAGATTTTTAACAATAGAGAAAAGATAAGGGAAACAGTAGATGGTTTCTTAATAGCCACTTGTACCCAGTTCAAGGCTTTCTTCATAAAGAATTTAGGATTATGCTCTTAGCAAGCATGAGGAATCTCTCCTTCCTATGCTCCTCTCCTTGGTGAAAAACAGTGATTAAAAGCATGGATTATAGAGCCAAACTGCCTGGGTTCAAGTCCCAGCTTCATTATGTACTAGTTGTATGACCACAGTAAATTGCTTATGTATAGAAGTGGAGTAGTGGAGGAGACAACACCAGTATGCAACTTCTAGCAGTGAAGATTTAAGTAAATTAATATAGTTAAAGTCATTAGAACAATACCTGTTAAGTAGAAAATGCCATGAAAGCATTGAGGATCACCTTTATTATATTATTACTACTGCTACTACCAACACCTTCATTGGTAATGTCTCCGTGCAAATAGGGTAAAAGTAATGAACTAACACTTCTGAGTCACCTAACTACGAAAATTGAATAATTTTTTGCTCCTCTTTTCCTCTCTACTCTCGTCAGATCAACTCAGCCACCACATCTCTTGATTTTTCTTTGGTACTATAACTCACTCCTTTTCCAAGTGTATTTTAGTTGTCTTTAATTAGTACCCTGGTTTATAATCTGTCTCTTCCCTCTAATTTGTCTTCTGTATTACTGCCAAACAGCCATTCCTCTGAAGAACTACATTAATATTGTTACTTCTCAATCAAAAAAGTCATCTATCTTTACTACCTATAGTCCATACTTCTCAAATAGCAATTTAATATTCTTCATAATCTGATCCCAACCCACTATTCCAAATCTATGTTCCCGTGTTTTTCCTTACACACCCTTTTTCTTTACTCTTGTTTTTAATCTGAAATTATTAAAGCTGATGTCTAAGAAAGATTTTTCTCAGCCTTTTCTTTTTAATGTGTCTTCATAACCTTATATCTGGGTTTGTAGCTGCCATATGCATATTTACCATGTTAATGAGGACATTAGAACTTATGAGAATATGTAAAGACCTTAATGCACAGTAGATAAGAACTTTTTCCATTTATGAGACACATGCATGGAGAAAATGGTCACTATTTCTAATACATAGGGGCGTTCTAATCGAATTGGTTGTGTTTATGTCTGTTACTTATGACTAATCCTGTCAGTATGCAAAGCCTGTGAGGATTGGAATTCTTGGTCTAAATTCTTGATTATTTGCTTATATGTACAAGTTCTTTTGAACTCACAGTGATGATTTTGTGCAGTATTTGAAAATCGCTATTCTAGAAAAGTTATTTTTTTATATTTTGGCATGTGAAGGTAAACTTCAGCAGGACAATGTCACCCTGTCATTCTCCCTTCCAGCAGAGTATCCCCACAGTTGTTATTATTATATATTGAGTTTCTCTTTAAGATTTTGTTTGAAATACTATTCCATTGTAAGAAAAAAAAAAACAGTGATAATAACAACCAATTCTGTAAAATAAAATTTTAAAAGTACATGGAACATTTATTTGAACAAGGTTCATAAAAAGTGTATTGTAAGAAGTATTAAAAATTTTAGGCAAATTTTTGTGTTAACTTCTTGAGAAAATTTTTTTAAGAAAGTAAAATAAGGGGCTGGGGATGTGGCTCAAGCGGTAGCGCGCTCGCCTGGCATGCGTGCGGCCCGGGTTGGATCCTCAGCACCACATACAAACAAAGATGTTGTGTCCGCCGAGAATTAAAAAATTAGATATTAAAAAATTCTCTCTCTCTCTCTCTCTCTCTCCCCCTCCCACTCTTTCTTTAAAAAAAAAAAAAAAAGAAAGTAAAATAAGAATTGTTCATGAAAATACTAAGATTTTTGAAGGAATTTGATTTATATATAAAAATATATTCTTTTCATACTGTTTTTATTCTTTAGTTATTATAATTTAAAAACTAGTTATCTTCTCCATTTTCCCTAAGGAATAATGGGATTACAGTGGGCAAAGCACCTTGGAAATGCAGTCAAAGTTACAATTAATGACTTGAATGAAAACTCTGTGACATTGATTCAGGAAAACTGCCATTTAAACAAATTGAAAGTGGTGGTAGACAGTAAGGAAAAGAAAGAGGGTGATGATATTCTTGAAGAAGGAGAAGAAAATCTTGGTAATATTAAGGTGACCAAAATGGATGCCAATGTACTGATGCATTTAAGATCTTTTGATTTCATGTAAGTGAAAAAGATTTGCTATGTCACTTGTTAAACTTACCTGGACATTTGGGTTGGGGGGAGGCGGAGTTAAATTAATTTATTGTTGTTGTTTATTTAAATTAATACAGCTTTTTACATTGGCTTAAAGTATGCGATAAGAAAACTTTCTAGCATTTTTAGCCTGATTTATGATTTATATTTCTGATCTATGATATAACTACTTTATTATTTTAAAAACAGAACCATGTATTTTAAATAGATTGTAAGGTACTTTTGAATCATAAAATCTTATTAGAAATAATTACAGGGGTATGATTTTGGTTACTAATATGAGTTTAAATATGTCTATATTCTTTCTGATTTTAGACACCTAGACCCTTTTGGAACATCAGTAAACTATCTAGATTCTGCATTCAGAAATATAAGGAACCTTGGCATAGTATCAGTGACATCTACAGATATCAGTTCCTTGTATGCCAAGGCACAACACGTTGCCCGACGTCACTATGGATGTAACATTGTTCGAACTGAGTATTACAAGGAATTAGCTGCCAGAATTGTCGTAGCCGCAGTGGCGAGGTACCAGATGGCCAGTCGTATACCTAATGTTTTTTCATAATGATTGAAAGAATACTACAAATGAATGCTTAGATCATGTTTTGTTTTCTTTTTGTTTTTGTTTTGGTACCAGGGATAGAACACGGGTGCTTAACCACTGAGCCACATCACCAGCTCTTTTTACGTTTTATTTTGAGACAGGGTCTCATTAAGTTGCTCAGGGGCTTGATAAGTGCTGAGGCTGGTCTTGAACTCATGGTCCTCCTGCCTCAGCTTCTTAAGTTGCTGGGATTACAGGCATTATTTTTCAAAAAATGTGAAATAAAGATTCTGTATCCCAAATCGCTAATCTGAATTTGTTTTATTGTGTTTTTAATCTTATATTCTGTTAAACCTTATTTAAAAGTTTATATCTAAAATATTTAGTTTACTCTCCAACATGTTATTAAAATAATTAAAGTAGTAAGAAAGAAAAGATATAAGTAAAAATTAATTTCATATCTATTTATCTTAACGATTAGGGTAGATAGGAGATAGTAACATGATATGGAAAACAAAAACTTCTTAGATTTAGAGAGGATTATTTGTTTTATGTCCATTTCATCTTTATATAGTTTGAATAAAAGGATGGCTTATAAACTTTATTCTACAAAATTACCTTACAAACTAAGAAGCTTCTCATCAGAAATAACCATTGAAATGGGGAAGACTTTTTTGAGCACCTATTACTTGTAGAATATTATGCTAGAAGAACAAGAATATAATTGGAATTAGGAGTATAGATAATGAATGATTAGCCAGTTTACTAGCTCAAACACAAGTTCTACAGCATTTAGATGGAAATTCCTGCCTCAATTTAAACACAGATTAATAGACCTTTGGGGTTATCACTAATTAACTCAAAAATCCTATGCACATTTTGTGCTGCCTATAACTTACTGCACATACTTAAAACTGTTTATAATATAACAAATTCAGAAATGGTTTACCTGGTAGAACTTAATCCAGTCCAAAAAAATCTGTAATTAATGGTAGAAAAGACTTTTAGTATTCATTGTTCTCTAAATATTCAGCAGTTAGCATACTATCATGCCTATAATCAGTACTCAGTAAACGTACATAAATATATATTATTTGAAAGAAGCTTTTATAGAAAAAAGCTAATGTTAAGGACGAGAAACAAAGTGACTCTGAAAACCAGAATATATAGTCCTACGGAGAGGCTATCATAAGGGAAAATGTCAAGACCAAAGACCCTCCTGGGAGTTCTTTATCCATGTATTTCTATTTGTGTAAAGTTCTAGTAATGATCTTTTAAAAGCATTACTACTAGATATTGAATTTTCCTTTATTTACCATAACCCACCCATAGTTTACTGTTCACATTAGTATTGTCATTATAATGCCAAATAAAAGAAAATAATAATCACCCAAAAATAACTTCAAAAAATTTTTAATAGAGCTGCAGCCCGATGCAACAAAGGCATAGAAGTACTATTTGCAGTGGCTCTGGAACATTTTGTTTTGGTGGTGGTGAGAGTTTTGAGGGGGCCTACCTCAGCTGATGAAACAGCGAAGAAGATTCAGTACCTAATCCATTGTCAGTGGTGTGAAGAAAGAATTTTTCAGAAGGATGGTAATATGGTAGAAGGTAAGTTCAATTTCATCTTAACTGTATATTAAGTTTAATTTATAATCTGTAAGCCTCCAATGAAAAGCTTTTATTACATCCCTAATTATACATATTGTTGTCCTTTGATTTTAAAGATTACAGTGCTAACTTTGTTATTTACTATACTGGATTTACTTTGATCAACAGACAAGACATTCGAGTGAGTTTATTAAAATTATTTTCTCATGGTGTACAGTTTTTGTTCTATAGCCCTGCCCTTTATTGAAACATCTAGAAATAACTTAGTTTCCACTGTCAACTAATTTTAGGAACATAAGTCAGATTACTTTTGTCTAGGCTGATACAAATCATTAATTTTATAAAAATAATTATCATGTTCTGGCTGAATATAAAAGCTACCAGTTTAAAAATCCATTCAGTAAACATTTATTGAGTTTCTACTATATGCCAGGCCTGAGGATACAAGAGAAAAGCAAAACTGTGGCTCATGCCCTCAGAAAGAGCTATTTTTCTATTTACTTTACTGGACATAGAAATTATAGTTTTGCCCATTATTTTTGGTTAAGTTCTTGGTTTGCTGGGTTTTGTTTGCTTGCATTTTGTAGTACTGGGGATTGAACCCATGGCTTGTTCACAAGTTCAAGGCCAGCCCCGGCAACTTAGCAAGACCCTGACTTGAAATAAAAAGAGCTGGAGATGTATCTCAGAGGTAGAGCACCGATAGGTTCAAGCCTTACATGGCCTTGTATTCCCTCTCTGTGTATATACTAGGCAAACATTCTGCCACTGAGCTACATCCTCACCCCTTTTTATTTTGTTTGGAGACAGGCTCATGCTAAGTTGCCTGGACTGGCCTTGAGAAGTTTTGGGTATTTTTAAATATGAATTCTTGAGAACTCTTTATATATTAGAGTTTAGCTCTTATTACATGAGTCACAAATGTTTTTTTCTCATCTCATCACTTGGGTTTGCATCTTTTTTGTTTAATACAGGAGTGTTTTCTTGTTGCTATTATAAAGTTAGTCATACTTATATGTATTCTAGATTTTTGTCTGTCAATAGACCTTTCATATTCCTAAGTGGTTCAAGGTAGGTTATATTTTATTAAATAAATAGTCCATTTTTCCTTAACTGATTTGAGAATATCTTCTTTATCTTATACCAACTTCCACATGTATTTGAGTTTGTTCCTGGATTTTCTACTTTGTTTCAGTGATTGGATACCTATACACATACCCCTACCACCATATTTATTGTTTTTTTAGAGTTTTTTTGAGACAGGGTCTCACTGTGTTGCCCAGGCTGATCTTGAACTCCTGGACTCAAGTTACCACCCTATTTCAGTCTCCTGAGTAGCTGGGACTACAGGCACACACCACCACCAATGGCTGCCATGCCATTTTGATTACAGAGGATTTTTAGCATTATTTATGTCTGTTACAGCAATGCTTCCTCAAAATTGTGTGTTTTCAGAGAGTTTCTGGTATTAGATCGATATCTATCTCTCTCTCTCTCTCTCTCTCTCTCTCTCTCTCATATTTCACTGAGACAGGAGGATCACAAGTTCAAGGCCAGCCCTGGCAACTTAGCAAGACCCTGACTCGAAATAAAAAGGGCTGGAGATGTATCTCAGAGGTAGAGCACCCCTAGGTTCAAGCTTTACCACCATACACTCACTCACTCTCTCTCTCTCTCTCTCTCTCTCTCTCTCTCTAAGTAAATAAACCAATATTTTTTTAATCACATTAATTAGGGAAAATAGATACTATGATTTTGAAATTTCCTCCAAGCATAGAATACTTTTCCTTTCTTCAAGTACTGTATGATGGTGATAATGGAGGGCATCGTGTCACATTACTTATCTTAGTATATTTTTAAAAAGGTTTAACAACTATACATTACGCCATTAATTGCACTGAATAACAATAATATTGTAAGAAGTTATGGACCTATGTTTCTACCAGAAGGATTATTCTTAGGTTCTGGATGTATCTAGGATTTACTGACTGAATCAGGCTGTTCCAAGAAAGTGAATGCTTAATCCAGAAATAGTCTGGTGTTAGGGATGGTTAGTTAGAGAGTTTCCCATTCATTTATTTGGAGGTGGGGGCGACTAGGGATTGAACCCAGGGGCTCTCTACCACAAAGCTACAAACCCCAGCACTTTTTATTTTAATTTTTGACTAGGGTCTCAGTAAGTAGTCCAAACTAACCTCAAACTTGCCATTATCCTGCCTCAGCCTCCTGAGTCACTGGGATTACAGACATGATCCACATGTGGAGGCGAGTTTCTAGTTTAAAATGACTGCTTTGCATCTTTTCTCTCTTTCCTACTTCTTCCCTCTCTGTGTTCTCTTTTCTTTCCCCTCCCTCCCTCTCTCCTTCTCTCTCTCCCCCTCTCTCCATTTCCCTCTCCCCGCCCCCCAAAAAGAAACAAAACACAATAATGAAATAAAATAACAATTCCGGTGGCTGGTGATGTAGCTCAGTTGTAGGCCACTTGCCTGGCACACAGGAGGCCCTGGGTTTAATTCCTAGCACTGCCTCCCCCCCCAAAAAAAAAAAAAAGTTGAAATTATAACATTGGGCATTTAGAGAATTTAAAAGTCCCCTAGTAGAATGTTGCTCCATTTTGGAAGCTTAAGAACAGTGCTAATACCACCCCAGTTTTCCTTATCAGCCTCTAATTGTTCTTCAAACTGAATTAGACTTTTCTGGCCTACATTTTGGGTACTGGATATATATGAAGCCTATTATAATAGAAATAGAGTAAACTTATTTTCTTCCCAGTTAAACTTATGAAAAATGCCTATATTTTTGATTGAGATGTTGATTATGTGGGTATATGCATTTGTTAGAACTCATCTACCTTTTCACATAAAATGAGTATAGTTTTATTGCACATAACTTATACCCCAATAATATGAAAATCCTGTGAAATTGAAGATTTAGTACTCCTTTTTTAAAAAATTTCTTCATGTTCTTCTGTGTTTTAATTCTTTTAATTGATTAATTTATTTGTTCCAATTTGTTATGACTTTCTCCTTAACATTATTTCATAAAGTATGGTAACTAAAAGCTACTTTCAGCTATGTCTCTATTAAAATAACCACTTAACTTGGTTTTCTACAACCTCTTAAGCTTTAATCCTCTTAAATCTGTATGATTGTGATTTTAATAGTACCTTCAGAGAATTATAAGGATTAAGTTTTTAAAATACATATAAAAATACCTAGCATAATACCTGGCATATAGTAGATCCTCAATATATAGTAACTATAAATTATTATTAATATAACAATTACTACTATTTGCATTAGTCATTTCTCCTTTGATTTCTCTCTCTCTCTCTCTCTCTCTCTCTCTCTCTCTCTCTCTCTCTCTCTCTCTCTCTCTTCTCTCTTTTTTTTTATTTTTTNCTTTGGAGTTTGCTGCTGAATAGTGTTTCTCTCTCTCTCTCTCTCTCTCTCTCTCTCTCTCTCTCTCTCTCTCTGTCTCTCTCTCTTCTCTCTTTTTTTATTTATTTTTTTTTTAATAGAAAACCCATATAGACAGCTACCCTGTAACTGTCATGGAAGCATGCCTGGAAAGACAGCAATAGAACTTGGACCTCTGTGGTATGTGCCTGCCTAAGCATCACATATTCAGAATTGCTTTATGTATTGATTTGCTGATTGTCAACTTTTGATTATGTGGTAAAGGGCAAGCAAATTCAAATTTAATTTTTATTATTTTTTTAATTTTTTAGTTGTTGATGGACTTTTTTTTTTTTTTAATTGCTAATAATCGAACCCAGTGCCTCATACATGCTAAGCAAGCACTCTGCCGCTGAACCACAAACCCAGCCCTAGATTGAATTTTTAAGTCTAGGCAAATAATTATGACTTCTCTCCCCTATGAACTTAAGGTTCATTTGTTTCCATTGTTCTCCTTAGTTTGTGACAACACTAAGGAGGAGAAGCTTAGATTATCTACAAACTAGACAATTCATTCTGAATAGTAAGAAGGAAGCTTTTTAAAACTAATCATTAAAAATCTAGGTTGTGATTGTAAAATGATCACAATGACTTTTTACAGAAAAATCAACTAATACAAAAGGTCTTAAAGGAATTAGTTTTTAGTGAGAAAACTATAAAATGTCTGCCTTTGTCTTAGGTCAAGCTGTTTGGATAGGATAAAGCTTCAGATATTTAATGTATTGTGGGTTTTTTTTTTATCATTGATAACAAGTTACTGTGTTTTTAAAGCCTTAAATTGTGTTTAATTAGAATCTGTATCATAAGTTTTTTTTGTTACTAGAGATTTTTATAGAAATAGGAAACTGCTAACAACATTGTGACATGAACTATTACATACTTCTTCTTTGCTATTTTTACAAGATCAAGGCTTAGCCATCTACTAAACTTAAAAAATTGGCACAAATGGTAAATATGTTTGTGATGATACCTTCCAGCACTCACTCACCTCTATCATGTGCAATTGAGTGATCCTACTCACGGATCTCAGAACTGCAGAAATTAAGAATAACAGATGGCTGGGTTCAGAAGGAAGATGTTCTAGCCCAGATCCCTCATTTTACAGATGAGGAAATTATAACACAACGTTTTTTAATGCTGCTAAAACTTATCCTAAAAAATAGTTATTTGCACAATCAGGATCAGAAATTTAGGTGTTTTGTCTCCTAAGACTGAGTTCTAACACATGCCTTATGATTTCCTCACTCAAAACTATTGATCTGCTTTACTCTCATCCAGAATACGTCCCTTCTCTCTCCCACCCCCTGTTCAAATTGTACTTCCCTTTTGAAGTCTCTCCTTAGTGCTTCAACCCAAAATAATCTCTAAATTCCTTTTTGCCTAGCTTATGTTGATCATTCATTTGACACTTTAAAATCATATATAGTAATAATGGCTACATTGATTGAGGATATACTTTATACTAGGCATTGTACATATGCCACCTGACTTAATTCCCATAACAAGTTTGTGAGAACATTTATTTTCCATTGCATGATAAAGAATACAAAACTCAAAAGCAGTATTACATAGCTAGTAACTGCTGAAGCTGGGCTTGGTAACCAGGTTTATCTAACTTAGAATTTCATATTTTGTCAGTTATATCCGTGATTCTCAATGTGAAGCATACCACATTAACTCCTGGGCCATTTTTAAACCACATCACCACTACCACATATAATTTTTATATTTCTTCCCACCTATTACCATATATAAACAAAATTTAAGATTTACTGATGAGAATGTGCATTGTAAATACCTCTGCAATATATTGTTTCTGTCCAAATTTTGTCTACATTTGTAGGCTTTTATAGGGTCAGCATTGTATTCTGGTATATTCTCTACACATACCCAAGTATCATAGTACTGTACAACTAATGAAAACTGTAAATTCTTATTGGTTTAATGTGAATGCAGTTTTCTTGGCTAATCCTACTAGTTTAGAGAACTGATTTAATAATAGCATTGGAAAAATAGAAAATAAAGAATATTAAAGATCAAAAATTCTTTTTGAATTCCTATTTTTTATATATTATAGAGACTTATTTTTTGAAAGAAAGTAAATATTTCTTAAACCCAGTGCTCATTTCTTTTTCAGGTCAAGTTCCCTTTTCAATACTGGATTCCTCAAAAGGATGTTGTTTGAATCTCTTCACCATGGTTTGGATGAAATTCAGACTCTAATAAAGACCTTAATCTTTGAATCAGAATGTACCCCTCAAAGTCAATTTTCAGTTCATGCATCTTCAAATCCTAACAAGCAAGGTGAATAATTGAACACTAAAGATAATTTGTTACCATTTCATTTGGTTTTTTTTTTTTTTTTTTTAGGAGGGGTGGGCTGGGGATTTAGTTCAGTTGGTAGATGTAGCTGGGTTCAATCCCCAGCACCACAGAATGTTTGTTTGGGGGCGGGGGTTGTTTGTTTTTGTGTGTATGTATATGTGTGTGTGGTTTTTTGTTTGTTTGTTGTGCTGAGGAGCAAACCTAGGACCCCGCACATAACCAGGCAGGTGCTTTACCACTGAACCAATATCCCTAGCTCCCATTTTCCTTAAAATACATAGTTTTCTTCACATTTATTCTTAGGGTCCTGAAATGAATGTGATTTCATTAAAATAATCTCCCTTTTGTTTTTAATTTTATTTGATTAAAATAAATAAGAAAACTTAGATATAAATTTTATTACCCTGTATGGGTTCTTCTAGAAAGAACCCTTAGGTAATTCTAGGAATGGTATGGCCACAAATGTTAGTACTGTCCATTGAGACATAGAAGGTACTTATCACTCAGTAAAGTTACTTTTTTTCTTCTCAATATAAATAGACTTCTGTAGTCATAGCTGGCTGTTGATATTAGAGTGGGTCTACTAAATATACTACCTTATAAGCCGTGAAAAGAGGTTGCTATTATAGAACATTAAAATATGTCATTCTTACAACCTGTTATGGCCACAGAGTCTCCTATATAATCACTATATAAATCCTATATAAAACCCACTGTAGATGATCAAGTATGGTGGTGCACACCTGTAATCCCAGCAACTCTGGAGACTTAAGATAGGAAGATCACAAGTTCGAGACCAGCCTTAGCAACTTAGCAAGACCCTAAGCAACCTAGTGAAATCCTGATTCAAAAAATAAAACAGGCTGGGAGTGTAACTCAGTGGTAAAGCACCCCTGCTTTCAATCTCCAATACCAAAAAAATATAGAAGGGCTACAGTGCAGCTCAGTGGTACAGTATTTTCCTAGCATACACAAATTCTTAGGTTGAATCCCTAGTAACACACACACACACACACACATCCTAAAGATGGAATTTGGTATAAATTTTTATTTAAACTTTGAATTGTTGTTTAATGTCATCTGGAAAATACTGTTTTCTCACTTTTTTTTTAGAAGAAAATGGTGTATTTATTAAAACTACAGATGATGTCACAACAGATTACATTGCACAAGGTATGTATGTAAGTACACATATATGTATCCATGCAGAAAGGAATATAGCAGAGGTGGAAAGAGAGATTGCATTGGTGGCTGAGTGCAGTGTCATATACCTGTCCCAGCAACTCTGGAGGTTGAGGCAGGAGGACAGGAGGATTGCAGTATGAGGCCAGGCTAGGCAATTTAGCAAGACCTTGTCTCAAAAAAGGGCTGGGGATGTAGCTCAATAAGGACATAGAGCACCCCTGGGTTCAATTCCTAGTACTGGGGAAGAAAGTTTCTTTTACCATATAATGCCAACAACAAAACTATAGTAAAACTTATTTTAATCAGCATTAATACAATTCCAAATTTCAAAAGGTATTTTGTTCACATCTTTAATAATGTAGTGATCCCTTCAGGAAAACTAGAGAATTAAGTTATAGATGATAAAGTTATAGCATTCGGATTAAACTTTATTCTAATACTTTAAAAATTGCTCATGAATATTTGATTTATGGCAATTCCATTTGATTAACCAGAAGACCTTACTTTCTAGCCATAAGCATTTATTATATGGCCTTTCTCTTATTTTGGGATGTGTGTATACTTTAAAATACAGTTGTATAGGGTCTCATTATACAACTCTAAGTTGCTTAGGGTCCTAAGTAAGTTACATGAGTAACAAACAATTAAAATACCTAGAAGGGCTGGGTATATAGCTCAGTTGGTAGAGTGCTTGCCTCATGTGTACAAGGCCCTGGGTTCAAATCCCCAGCACCAAAAAAAATATATATATATAAAATACCTATGGGGGTGGGGATGTGGCTCAAAGCTGTAGCACTCTCGCCTGGCACTCACAGGGCACTAGGTTCGATCCTCAGCACCACATAAAAATAAAGATATTGTGTCCATCTAAAACTAAAAAATAAATATGAAAAAAAAAATTTTTTAATAAAATAAAATATCTAGAATAAATAATCTTTTTAAGAGAATGCTAACTGTGTGTGTTTCAGGAAAGAGAAGAAGTAATGAGATAATTACAAATTTAGCCAAGAAGCAGAAGACTGATGTCAGTACTGAACATCCTCCCTTTTATTATAACATCCACAGACACAGCATTAAAGGAATGAACATGCCCAAGTAAGACAGCCAGTGAATGGCAAAGTGTGTATATCATATTTTAATAACATTGTGATCTAAATAAAAATACAAAAACCTAATTATCTTTTTTCTTTTCCTTATTGCAGGTTGAAAAAGTTTTTGTGCTATCTTTCTCAAGCAGGCTTTCGAGTCAGCCGAACTCACTTTGACCCAATGGGTGTTCGTACAGATGCACCTCTGATGCAGTTTAAATCTATTCTTTTAAAATATAGCACCCCCACTTACACTGGAGGACAGTCAGAAGGCAATGTCCAATCAGCATCTGAAGATACAGTAGCTGATAGGGTTGAAATGTCAGTGAATGACAAAGCAGAAGCAAGTGGCTGTAGAAGATGGTAACTGTAGAGTTTATTCTCAGGTGTCTGTATAAATGATCTAACATTTCTCTATACCAACTGTAGTTCTTTTCTATTCTTCCAATTCAGTGGTGTAAAAATAAAAAACAGTGCTGCTTTCATTCAGAAAATTAGCAGTTTCTAACTTAGCTGGTTTTGGGAGCCTTGCTTTTCCAGTTTTTCTTATTTTAAAGAAAATTTAAAATTATATTAATGGAAACATTTTATATAAAGCCAAGTTTCTGACTGAGGATCACCCTACTGTTTAATAGGTTTACATACCTAGTATTGGGAATTTATGTACATTGTAGAAGCTGTCCTTTACTTTTTTTTTTTCCCCCAGTGCTGAGGCTCAAACCCAGGGCCCCAAACAAACACTCTACTACTGAGAAACACCACAGCTCCTTCCCCCTACTACACCCCCGCAAGAGAAAGGGTCTTGCTGTGTTGCCCAGGCTGGATGTGGACCCCTGGGCTCAAGTGATCCTCCTGCCTCAGTCTCCTGAGTAGCTGGGACTACCACCATGCCTGGCTTATCCTTTACCATTCTTAAATCACATCTCTGCTTAAACTGATTATCATGTTTATATTTTTCCACATATCGTATACAAAATGAAGCTGAAACCTTTTATATACTAAGACAATCCTAAATAAAATAGGAGGTTCTCATATATTTCATGAATATAAAACTAAAATATTTTCCGATTTTTAAGAAATCATACTTCTGTACACAGTCATCTTTTAAATTACTAGCTTTGGAGAAATTAAATACTTGCCTGAGAAAGAAATACATTTTCTTACAAGATATAATCTATATGACTCAACTTCAGAGAAAGATTTTTGTTAAAATAAATTGAGACCATTCTAACATATTAGTACCTAAATCCTAATGAGGAGAGATTTTGTTATAAATTAAACAAGTTGGGTGATCTCAAGTACCTCAGTTAATGCATGTATACTATTCATTCACTTAGTTGTACTACCATTCAGAAATAAAACTCTTTTTTAGTTTTGGTGTTGGTTTTTTCAAGGGCATGTTTATGTGTACATTTTTCATAGAAGTAGCCCAGATTAACATAACTATAAACATTAGTTGGAAAAAAATTTTTGTTTCCATCAGTATTCTTGCTTAATTTGAATATGAGATTTTAGATGAGCCTGGTGCAGATGCACATGCCTATAAATCCCAGCAATTTATGATGCTACAGCAGGAGGATCACAAGTTCAAGGCCAAACTCAGCAACTTAATGAAAATCTGTATCAAGGTAAAAACAAAATAATAAAAGTAAAAAGGGCTGGGGATATATAGTTCAGTGGTAAAGCACCTCTGAATTTAGATGAAGAAAGAGTTTGCTATACAAAGTTTTTGTTTTAAGGATTTAATTAATATTTACCTGTAAGTATTTCTCAAGGGAAAGAACTGTTTGCAGTTACAACGGAAAGATTTAAAAATACTACATTAAAAAAAAAAAAACTCTCCCATGCCATACAGAAAATCAGTTATGGTTGGGGCAGAGTCATCAGTGAAATAAAGGAAAATCTCTTTGTATATTTCCAAGAGAATGTCTTTTTTCCTTTTCTCCAATTAATGTAATCATATATTTCAGTAAAATTTTAAAAATAGGTGAAATATGACAGTTTTTACAGTGACTATAAAAAAAAACTTCACACCTTTTGCCACTTAAAATTGTAACTTACAGGGCTGGGGTTGTGGCTCAGAAGTAGAGCGCTCACCTAGCATGCATACATAGCCACTGGGTTCCATCCTCAGCACCACATAAAAATAAATAAATGTATTGTGTCCACCTACAACTAAAAAATGTTAAAAAAAAAATTATAACTTCCAAATGAACACAAAAATAAGTGTTATTGTTTCCTTCTTTTTTGTTTAATTAGAAGTAAAATTATTGTGCAGTGGCTTATACCTGTAATCCCAGCAGCTTAGGAGGCTGAGGCAGGAGGATGACAAATTTGAGGCCCTTGGCTACTTAGCAAGACCCTGTCTCAAAATAAAAAAGGCTGGGAATGTAGCCCAGTAAGTGGTAAAAGTTTCCCTAGGTTCAATCCCCATTACCAGAAAAAGAACAAAAAGAAAAAGGAAGCAAACCAGCATTTTTAATTATCTGATTTAGTACATGTTATATTGAATATCTCAGATTTTGCTAAATGTGTCTCAGAATGACATACTGAGTTGGGTTGATGCCGAGTTGGGTTTTATGCAAGAAGCTTTATCTGATATAGAAATATGGAACTTAGTATTATCTAAAATACACATATAGTGTATTAGCTTCACATAATAAATGCACATTTTCCCCCAGTAAAAATGTTTAATAGAAAGTAGTTTGAAACTGATAAGGTACTACATCAACCTGAAAAGGAAATACTTAAAAATTCCACCAAGTTCTAACATTAGCAACCTTGTTCCCTTAACAACAGTAGTAATTTGAGACACTTCCAATGTTGACAGCATTGTAAAGTGACATCAATTGTATCCCATCATTAAAATTTAAGAAAAGAGGGCTGGGTTGTAGTTCAGTGATAGAGTATTTGCCCAGAACTTATGAATCCCTGGTGGGTTCAATCCACAGCACTGGGGAAAAAAAAAAAATTAAGAAACTTGTTTTAGGAAACTAGTGTGTGTTAACTGTTAGTTGCTTATCTTAGTACTCAGGAAATGGAAAAAGTAACCAAAGGATAGTTTGGGATTTATTGTGGTGAATTTGTCAAAGCTCCTTTTACCATGCTGACTTCCAATAGGCTCTACTCTGAATAGATGTATGGTGTTCTGGTGCACAGAAATTAGAATTAACTCAAGAAGTAATCCCACAAGGTCTAAGAATTTCTGCATTGCATAATTACTCTAGTAAAGGGCCACAGGGTTACTTTGGAGAAGATTAAGAGATAAATACATATTACATACTTGTGATATTATTCAGGGTCCTTTCAGGGATCCAGGAATGTGAAACAAATCAGACCTGAATATTGGATGAGTACTAGAGTGGCTCACATCAGACCTGTGGTTTTTAATTACATAAATAGGACCATGGAGTCTATTTTGATTCTGTACATCAATTGATCGATTATCCTAGGCCAAACTTTGTGTTAGACTCTACTGATTGTCCTGTGAGTCCTGCTGCCTATTATAGTAACTTTCCCACTTTTCTAGTCTAGCAGTTAAGTGAACTATGGTCATGTGCCACATAATGATGTTTCAGTCAACAATGGACTGTATGCAGTGATGGTTCTATAATGTAATGGAGCTGAAAAATTCCTCTTGCCTAGTAATATCATAGCTAGTGTAACATAGCACAGCACATACATGTTTGTGGTGATGCTGATGTAAACAAACCTGCGCTGCCAGTCATATAAAAATAGAGCACATATAATTGTGTAAAGTATAATATTTGATATAATGATCATCAAAGACTGTGTTACTGCTTTATGTATTTACTGTACTCTGAATCATTGTTTTAGAGTATACTTCTTATTAAAAAAAAAAAAAAATTCACTGTAAAACAGTATGCCATGTTATGCCAGCAGCAGCTTTGTAGACCTTGTGTTTACTGTGCTTGATTGCAACAAGAAGCTGCATCAAATTATCAACTTAGTATATACTATCTCAGTTTGTGTAAGTACATTCTCTGATGTTTGCACCACCTAGAAATCACCTAACACACTTCCCAGAATGCATCTTCATTGCCAAGCAATGAATGACTATAATTTGTTTCAAGACACATTAATCTTGACAAAGCACATTGACTCAGGGAGTCCATTTTAACTGAAGCATCTCCCACTGCCCTAGCTTACAGACATACTCTAAATCTTTTCTAGAATGCAGGTGCTTTGTTCACCAGTGCTTTTTCTTAATGCCTTTGTAAAGAGTTATCCATCAATTGGCTAGTCTAAGCATGGTGCCAGCATCTCAGCATCTGGTGAGACCCTTACTTATGCATCAATTGGCTAGACTTCTGATAAGGGAAAAATAGCTAAAGGATCACATATATTAAATCTTCTCCACATAGTGTGTCTTTCATTTCCTTCATTGTATCAATGAATTTCTAGCATTTCACTTCCAATTTAGATGAGCCATTGCTGAATCAAATGTCCTTCAATCAAGTGATCAGAACCACTCCAATTTGTTCAAGTTCACAAACTAAGCCAGAATCTCTACTATAGGTGTACTTGTCTTAGTATGTTTTCTGGTGCTCTAACAGTACTACAGGTGGGTAATTTTTAAAGAATGGAGATATATTCAACTTGTGATTCTGGAGGCTGGCTAGTCTAAGAGCATGGTGCCAGCATCTTGGCATCTGGTGAGAGCTTGCTTCTGCATCAAAATGTGGCAGAAGGCAGCATGATGAGGGACAGCAAGTGTGCCAGAGAGCTCACTTACGTAACAAAGCCATTCCCTCAATAACTCAGTAATTCAATCCATGAGTGAGTCCATCCCTGCTGGCAGAGCTCCCATGATCTAGTCACCTCCAAAAGTTCTCCCCTCCAAATACCATTGGCAGAACTCTGGGGAGTTCTCAACAGGAATTTTTGGGAAAAACATTCAAGCCACAGCAGTACCCTAATATTGATAATTTGGTGCAATTTAAAATCATGTTCTTTCCTTAAAGTAAGGCCTTATATACTCAAAATCTATTTCCACAGTTATTCTACATACCATCAATATGATCAAGGGGACTGGGAATATAGCTCAGTTGGTAGAGGGCTTCCCTTGCATGCACAAGGCCCTGGGCTCAATCCCCAGCAACACACACACACACACACACAAGTTTTCAGATCAGATTCAAGCTGTGTTGTGTCTTTGTGTGTGTGTGTGTGGTGCTGGGGATTGAACCCAGGGTTTTGTGCATGTGAGGCAAGTACTCTACCAACTGAGCTATTTCTCCAGCATCTTTGTTGTGTCTTTGAGACAATAAGGGATTGTACATATAGGGCATGTGGGCTTTTCTCCAAGGCAACTCCTTTCAGTGAGGTTACTAAGGGGTCATCACCAAGATAACAAGGAATTAGGGATTTAGAGGATACTCATCTAAATCTTTCCACAATTGATTGCAGTTCTCAGAATACTACTTTCTTGACCAGTGTCTACTCTCACAAAACCCACCAAGATAGCAGTTCAGCCAGTGTGGAGGATCAAACTGTTTTCCAGCCATCTCAGCCTTAAAGGTACAAGGGGATGGATAAAGTAAACATCTCACAATATTAGTCTCAATAGTAAGAATGTGGCTTTCCATCATTAGGAAAGGGAATTTGCCATGCCCAGGAAAATGTTGCAAAATCTGAACATCTAAAACAATAGTGTCAGTATTTGTCTACAATGACTCATCATCCCTGGACTCTAACACCCCGCAAATTTTTTTGTAGTTGGTTATGGACAGAATGCCTTTATTTGTTTATGTGGTGCTGAGGATGGAACCCAGTGCTTCACACATGCTAGGCAAGTGCTCTGCCACTGAGCTACAGCCCCAGCCCTGATCCCCTCCTTTGCTGCCAACTTTTACCACTCTGCAAGAACCAACCCCTCTTCCAGCTCAAGGATCCTTTTCTAGCTCTCTGGAGGAGATTATCAATAAAGACTATTAAATTTAAAATATGAATAAATTGTAAGTATGTGTTATCCAAAATGTATTAACTTCTTAAACCTAATTTATATAATTAAGGTGTATTAAGAAGAGCAAATGAGATGACCCCAGTGATAAAACTGTAAAAAACACCTTCTAGGAAGTGAAGTGTTAATTGTAATAGCTTGTATTTATGTGAGACAGCACTAACCATGTGTGTTGGCAATGTTTATATGATCTATAGCAGTAGTTATCATCCACATTTCATAGAAAGAGATTTAACCAGTGTCATTCAAACTGGCAAGAGCAAGAGCAAAGATTCAACCCCAGGCAGACATCAGAGCTCCTGCTTTTAGCCACTTGGTAATCTCCATTTATTAAAGAAAATAAGGACATGTGAAGTTTACGAAGTTAAAAAGGAAGTCCAATAGAAACTTCTGGAACAGAATTATTATAAAAGATAACTGTACACTTTTCATTTCTGAAATCTTAATCAGTATACTTTTTACTCAATATTTGTATGCAGAAAGCACTAACTCAGCTTCATTCTCACTTTCTATGGCCCCAGTTTTCCCAGGGCTTAGTTTGTGCATCTTAAGTGTGCCCAAATCTGAAAGATTTTGCTACATACCTTCAAAGATAAAGCATTCATGTCTCAGAGGTAGGAAGAAACAGACATCAGCCCTTCATCTTCTAAGAACTAAGATAACTTTGCTAAGGTTAGGCCTTATCCAGGTACAAAAAGGAGAGCCACTGTTTTATTTTCATCTTTTTTGTTCTTGTTGTTTTACTAAAGCAATACACATTTTTTTACATCAAATTAATTTTTAGGAGTGGAAATAGGAGGCCAAGGACGACTCACTTCCTATTTCTAAATAACATACCCATAATCCTCTTATTTTCTTTTATTTTTAGAATTATATATGACAGTAGGAATATATGTTGACACATCATACAATACATAATCAGAGTATGACTTCCCTTTCTTCTGGTTGTACATGATGTGGAGTTACACTGGTTGTGTATTCGTATATGAACATTGGAAGTTACGTTCAATTAATTCTGTCTTTCCATTCCCCCACCCAATCCAATGAAACTCCACTCCTCCCTCCCCTCTGCCTATTGTGAGTCAGCATCTAAATATCACAGAGAACATTCAGTCTTTGGTTTTGGGGATTGGCTTATTTCACTTAGCATGATAGTCTCCAGTTCCATCCATTTACCAGAAAATGCCATAATTTCATTCTTTATGGATGAGTAATATTCCATTACATATATATACACCACATGTTCTTTATCCATTCATCTGTTGAAGGGTACCTATGTTGGTTCCATAGCTTAGCTATTGTGAATTGAGCTGCCATAAACATTGATGTGGCCACCATCACTATAGTAAGTCCTCTGGGTATATGCTGAGGAGTGGGATAACTGGGTCAAATGGTGGTTCCATTCTAAAAGTTTTCTGAGGAATCTCCTTATTGCTTTCCAGAGTGGTTGCACCAATTTGTAGTACCACCAGTAATGTATGAGTATACCTTTTCCCCCACATCCTTGCCAACATTTAGTGTTACTTATATTCTTGATAAGTGTCATTCTGATTGGAATGAGATGAAATCCCAGTGTACTTTTAATTTTTTTAAAACATTTATTCTCCAGTTGTAGGTGGACACAATACCTTTATTTTATTTTTATGTGGTGCTGAGGATCAAACCCAGTGCCTCACACATGCTAGGCAAGCGCTCTACAACTGAGCCACAACCCCAGCCCCAGTGTACTTTTAATTTGCATTTCTCTAATTGTCAGTGATGTTAAACACTTTTTCACATATTTGTAGCGGATTGTATTTCTTCCATGAAGTGTCCAGTTCCTTTGCCCATTTATTGATTGGGTTATTTGGTGTTTTTTAAATTTTTGTTGTTTGTTTGTTTTGGTGTTTTTTGAGTTGTTTGTATATCCTAGATATTAATACTCTGAGGTTGAAGCAGCAAAGATTTTCTTCCTTTCTCTTAGGCTCTCTCTTCACATTCTTGAATGTTTCCTTTGCTGTGAAGAAGCTTTTTAGTTTTATACCATCCCATCTCTTAATTCTTGATTTTACTTCTTGCACTTTAGGAGTCACGTTGAGGAATTCAGTTCCTAAACTGATATGATAGAGAGTTGAGCCTACTTTTTCTTCTAGTAGGCACAGGGTCTGTGTTCTAATGTTTAAGTCCTTGATCCATTTTGAGTTGAACTTTGTGCAGGGTGAGAAATAGGAGATTAATTTCATTTTTTAAAGAATTTTAAAAAATTTTTTTAGTTGTTGATAAACTTTATTTATATGTGGTCCTGAGAATTGAATCAAGTGCCTCACACATGCTAGGCAAACACTTTACCACTGAGGTGTAGGTGAAAAATTTTCTCAGGCTCTGTCTTCACATTCGTTTTTTGAGGGGTGGGTATTTGGGACTGAACTCAGGGGCACTTGACCATTGAGCCACGTCTCAGCCCTATTTTGGATTTTATTTAGAGACAGGGTCTCACTGAAGCACCTCCCAGTTGCTGAGGCTGGCTTTGAATTCATGATCCTCCTGCCTGGGCCTCCTGAGCCACTGGGATTATAGGCCTGTGCCACCGAGCCCAGTTCTCTTCACATTTTTGATTGTTTCCCTTCTGTGAGGAAACTTTTTAGTTTGATACCATCCCGTTTATTATGGGGGGCTGGGGAATGCTAGGGATTGAACCCAGGGGCACTCAGCCATTAAGCCACATCCCCAGCCCTTTTTTTGTATTTTATTGAGAGTTTCATTGATTTGCTTAGTGCCTTGCTTTTGCTGAGGCTGGCTTTGAACTCGGGATCCTCCTGCCTCAGCCTTCTGTGCCACTGGGTATGTGCACCACTACACCCAGCTCTAATCTCATTTTGATACATATGGATTTCCAGTTTTCCCAGCACCGTTTTTTTAAGAGGCTATCTTTTCTCCAGTGTATGTTTTTGGCATCTTTGTCTAGTATGAGATAACTATTTAGGTGAGTTTGTCTCTTCTATTCTGTCCCTTTGGTCTTCATATCTGTTTTAGTGCCAACACCATGCTGTTTTTGTTACTATAGCTCTGTAGTATAATTTAGGGTCTAGTGTTGTAATGCCTCCTGCTTCACTTTTCATGCTGAGGATTGCTTTGGCTATTCTGGAACTCTTATTTTCCAAATGAATTTCATGACTATTCCAATGAAGAACATCATCAGTCCTCCTTATTTTCAAGCTTAGGCATCATCTATTGAATTTTAACTATGAAAGATAAAAGGGATTACTCTGATTATATATATTCTATTTTCCTACTCGAGATTCCCATGCTTGCTGTACATGTTTTGTTTTTGGCTTTTTATTTTTTGTTTTGTAGATGGACACACTCTCTTTGTTTATTTTTATGTGGTGCTGAGGACCAAACCCAGTGCCTCACACATGGGAGGCAAGCACTGTACCACTCAACTACAGCCCCAGTTCTTATTCTTCATGGAAGGCATTGTCTGAGTCCTTTCAGTCTGGAAACCCAGGTCCTTCACTTGAGTCACTTTCTTGTGTTGCTTAATAATTTTCTCTCATGCATTCCTTCTTTCTTCCTAAAACTTTTTATACTTAGATTTCAGAACTTTTAGACTTGTAAATTTTTCTTTTTCTAATTTCTATGTCTTTTTACAAATTTTCAGAGATATATTTCACTTTATTGGTTTTAAATATTTCCTGTATGATTCTTTCTTTTATTCTCACTTCCTTTAAAAGAGGGTCCTGCTTTTAATTTGAATGTAAGAGTTGCTCTGAGATTTTAGTTTTTAAATTTTTCCATTACTACTTCTTGCATGTCTTAAAGACACCAAGAGATTCCATGTTTGGTAAGGGCTGGCTCCTTGATTCACAGATAGCCATCTTCTCCCTGAGACCTCACAAGGTGGAAGGGGCAAAACAGCTCTCTGAAGTCTCTTTCATAAAGGTCCTAATCCCATTGACAGGGGCTCTACAGCGTCAAAATGACAAATACAATTAACTTGTGGGATGTTTCAACATAGGAATTTGGGTTGGCCATCTTTTTTGTTTGTTTTGTTTTGTTTTTGTTTTAGAGAGATCTGAAGTGATTTTACTTTTTATTTCCTTCACTTTAAGCCAATTATGAAATTTCACAGTGATTTCTGGGGTAGGGGTAGAAGAAAGGTGGTGTTCAGAATCGGGGCTGTGGCCCAGGTGGCCTGAGGAGGTGCGGGCAGGGCAACCCTCACTGGGGCAGCTGGAGGAGCACGGACTGCCCCGCCGGCAGGTGAGTGATGTTCGAGAGCGTGAGAGCTGGTATGCTATGTCCTCGGCAGCTTCCAGCTTGCGCAGCTCAATCAGGCCATCACCTGCAGTGGCCAGTGAGTTGGCACTCAGCTCAGCTGCCTTAGAGTCACCCTTGGCAGAGATGATGGCGGCTTTCTTTTGCTGTTCAGCCTTTTCCACCACAAATCTGGCCTTCTCTGCTTCCTGCTGAGCCAACTGTTTGGCTTCCACCACTTCTGTGAACTCCTTCCCAAAGGTCAGCTGTGTCAAGGACACATCATTCAGGATGAGCCCAAAGGTTGCTGCTCCCTCTGTAAGGTCATTGCTCACCTGCCTGGAGACCAGCTCTCTCTGGGTGGTCAGTTTGCCAGTATCAAAGTGAGCCACCACTGACTTGAGGATCTCTGTGGTGATGGATGGCAGCACTCGTTCATCATAGTCCTCTCCAATGCTGGTGAAGATTCGAGGAAGCTGACTAGCAGCAGGTTGGAAAAAGATGCGCAGTGTGATGCTGACATTCTGCAAATCTTTGCTACCAGTGATGACTGGCACATTACGTGGTCGAGAGTGGCAATCAAAGATAATTGGTTTCTGAACCCAAGGAATGAGAAAGTGAGTTCCTTCCTCTACCACAATGTCCTGTACACCATGGAATCGGTCAAAGATGACAGCTCTGTGCCCAGCATCCACATTATATAAGGCAGAGTTCATCACACCTCCTGCAACGGCTAAAGCCAGGCCAAACTTGCCAATGGATTCAAACACTTTGGTAGCCATGTTTCCTTCTGCTGGATCCACTCACACCTGCTTACACTCTGACCTCCACATGAATTCCCCTGGGTTGGCCATCTTTAGCCTATAATAGGACATTACCTTTTCATCAATTTTTTTTATACCCTTTAACAACATCTCACCTTCCCTCACCCCATCTCTTATATCCTGGCAACCACCATTCAACTCTCTGCTTCTGAGTTCAACTGTGTTAGATTCCACATAGGTTAGATCATGCATATGTTTACATACATTTGCTTTATCCACTCATGCATCAGTGGACACTTAGGTCCAGAACTTAGTTATTGTGAATAATTTTGCACTAAACCACATGAGAATGCAGATATAAATGTCTCTTTAACAGACTTTATTTCCTTTGGATATATGCCAAGAGTGTGATTGCTGAATGATACAGTACTTTCATTTTTTGAGAAACTTTTATACGGTTTTCCATATGGTTATACTAACCTACTTTCCCACCAACAGTGTACAATTTTTTCCCTCCTCATCTCCTTATTAATACCTCATTGTGGCTTTTATAGTTCCCCAGTTGTCAGTCATATTGAGCATTTCTTCATGTATTTGTCTTTTGAAAAATGTCTTTTTAGGTCCTTTGCCTATATTAGAGGAACTTCTAACTATTGAGTTCTGTAAACATTTTTGAATATTAAACCCGTATCAGGTATATGGTTTGCAAATATTTTCTCCCATTCTGCAGTTTCTCTCTTCACTGGTGATTCCCTCCTTTGTTACATAGATGCATTTTAGTTTTCGATGCAGCCACATTTGTCTGTTTTTGCATTTGTCCTGCTTTTAAAGTCATGTCCAAAACAAACAAATCACTGTTCAGACCAAAGTCATATCCCCCCACCCCCCCAGCCTTCTAATAGTTTTACAGTTTTAACTGTCTTACAGTTAATTCTTTAATCAACTTTGAATTGATTTTGGTAGGTGGTATAAGATGAGGGTTCAGCTTCCCTTCTTCTGCATGTGGAGATCCAGTTTTCCCAACACTATTTATTAGAAAAGGGTTCTTTTTCATCCCATGTCTTTGGTTATCTTTGTTGTAAATCAACTGACTGTAGATGCATGGATTTGACCTCTATTCTGTTTCATTGGTGTATATGCCTGTTTTCACGCCTATACCATACTGTTGTGCATCTTTTACAGTCAGGTAGTAGGCGACCTCCAGCTTTGTTCTTTTTGCTCAAGATTGCTTTGGCTATTTAAGGGGTCTTCCAAGATGACCTCCTTGACTGCTATGCCAGTAAAATGGAGAAGAATTGTTTGGAGAATAACTCGGTTGGCTTTTAACTTGCAATCCTCCTGCCTCAGCCTCCCCAGCTGCTGGGATTACAAGTGTATCACTGCACCTAGCCCTTTCAGTATTTCCTTATTGTTAATAATACTCCTCTATATCCTCCCTTTATGGTGATCTTCATCCCAATCTCAGTAGTGTTTCTTCCTCCAAACACCACCTATTTGGTCCACACAGTGAAAGAAAGGAGGACCTCATTTGTGCAGGCTATTGCTGCAGCTGAGGAAAACACTGATGCGATTGCATCTGATGACTACACCAAGACTTGGCATGGGCTTAAAGTGATGTCAACAAGGAGGACCTCCTAAAGGTTGTTCTGGGTAACTAATGAAGTTACTGGCAGCAAATGCATAGCTGCTGAAAAAGAACCCCATGAGGAAATTTACAAGGAAGGGTTTAGGAGAAACCTTTTGGGCAGTGGGGTAGGGGTTCAGTGGTGGGAATCAAACACAGATCTCGTGGACACAAGTGTTCTCTGTACACCCAACCCTAGGGGAAACATTTGCAGACCTCAACAAGCTCCTTAAGAGTTTGAAAACACAGACTCCAGCACCAAAAGGTTTCTTCTAATCGAGAGGACTGTTCTTGGTACATTATCTGCTTATAAGGAAATCTGTTATAAAAAAAAAAAAAGTAAACCCCTATGGACATTTCTCAAGAGAGACACACCTCAAGATAAACCTCAGGCAGGTCTTTCAGAAGTTAAAAAATGGAAAACAAAAACTTATAAGGTTACAAAAATATTTTTGTACAACTCTACTTTGTTCAAGCTAAATGTTATTATAAGAGTAAAAAAGTTAAAAAATTACTTTGTAAAATGAGAAAGATACTATTATAGGTTGATTTACTATTGGACAAAGAACTTACTTTATCAATTTAGTGTAGCCTGAATGCAGTCTACAGCAGTGTACAGTACCATCCTAGGCTTTCACAGTCACTGTCTGACTCACCTGGAGGAGTTCCAGTCCTGCAGACTACATTCATAACAGTACCCCATACAGGTGTACTTTTAATAAGATCTTGCTGTTACCCAAGCTAGTTTCAAAAACTTATGGACCTGAGAGTTTGCCCCACTTAGGTCTTCCCAGTAGCTAGACTTCTCATGTGCATCATCACTCCTGGCTTATATTTCTTTGGGGAGGGTACCAGAGATTGAACTCAGGAGCACTAGACCACTGAGCCACACCCCCAGCCCTATTTTGTATTTTATTTATACAGGGTCTCACTGAGTTGCTTAATGGCTTGCTTTTTGCAGAGGCTGGCTTTCAACCCACAATCTTCCTGCCTCAGCCTCAAGAGCCTCTGGAATTACAAGTGCGTGTGCCAGCACGCCCAGCCTGGCTTATTTTTCCGCTGTATTGTTTCTGTTTACCTAGAAAGTTACCAATATAAGTCAGCTATCAACAGTATTCAGTACAGTAACTAAACACTGTAGGCTAGGTTTGTAGTCTAGGTCCTTCAGGCAGAACCAAATAGCCTAGCTGTGTAAGGACATGCTATCTAGGTATGTTTATACAAAGAAGTCACCTAATGGTTACTTCTTATAACCTTTCACCATCATCAAACAACTGTACTGTATACAATTTTCTTATAATCAAAAGTATAAAAAAATCAAAAAACATTTCATTAACCAACCGTTTCTCCAAATTCCTTTGTTATAATTCCTAACCCCCAATATGATATTTGGAAGTGGGGCCTTTTGTTTTTAGCCATCTGCTATTTTGTTATAGCAGCCTCAGTTAACATCTATGTATTTTAGCTATTCAATTACCTTTACCAGTGTTATTTCTTTTAGGGGGTAACCAGGGATTGAACTCAAGAGGCACTCAACCACTGAGCCTCATCCCCAGCCCTATTTTATGTTTTATTTAGAGACAGGGTCTCACAGTTACGGAGGCTGGCTTTGAACTCACCATCCTCCTGCCTCAGCCTCCTGAGCCACTGGGATTACAGGCGTGCACCACCACACCCAGCACCAGTGCTATTTCTTGTATACTTCATGTTACTATCCAATGTCTTTTTATTTTTGCATTACAATTCTTAATACACCATTATATCATAATTTATCATATCTCTGATTATAAAGTATGTTGACACCAAATTCACATCTTCATACATGTATTTTGTATAGTGATGAGGGTCTTTCATCATCCATGCTATTCCCCTTCTTCCTCCCTTTCCCTCCCACCCCTATTCCCTATCTAGAGATAATCTTCCTCCCTTGCTCTCCCTCCCAACCCCATTGAGTCATACCCATTATATCAGACATTCAGCACTTGTTTTTTTGGATTGGTTAACTTCACTTAGCATAATCTTCTCTAATGCCATCCATTCCCCTGCAAATGCCATGATCTTATTCTTTTTTATTGATGAGTAATATTCCATTGTGAATAATGCCAGTTTTTTATCAATTCGTCCACTGAAGGACATCTCGGTTGGCTCCACAGTTTAGCTATTTTGAATCGTGCTGCTATAAACATTGATGTGGCTGTGTCCCTGTAATATGTTTTTAGGTCCTTTGGGTATAGTCCGAGAAGAGGAATAGCTGGGTCAAATGGTGGTTCCATTCCCAGTTTTCCAAGGAATATCCATACTGCTTTCCAAATTGGCTGTGCCAATTTGCAGTCCCACCAGCAGTGTATGAGTGTACCTTTTCCCCCACATCCTCGCCAGCACTTGTCTGTCTTCATAATGGCTGCCATTATCACTGGAGTGAGATGGTATCTTACAGTAGTGTTAATTTGCATTTCTCTGATTGCTAGAGATGATGAGCATTTTTTTGTATATTTGTTGATTGATTATAAATCCTCTTTGAGAAGTCTCCGTTCAGGTCCTTGGCCCATTTATTGATTGGATTATTTGTTTTAAATGAAGCATGAAAGACTCCCTTTAATATTTCTTATCTCTTCTATGTGATGACTGCTTTTCTCTTACTGCTTCAAAGATTTTTTCCTTTGTGGCTCTATCAGTTTGTGGAGCTTTCTGTTTGTGCAGTTGTTTTTCATCTAACTCATATGTTTCTGACAATGATTTCTTCAAACATACTTCCTGCCCATTTCTCTTTTTGGAATCTACATTCTACAAATTAGTATTACTTGGTAGTGTCCTACAGTCTCTAATGCTAAGACTCATTTGTGTGCGTGTGTGTGTGTGTATATATATATATAGAGAGAGAGAGTTATATATTTATATATATATAAATATATATAAATATATAACTATATATATATATATATATTTTTTTTTTTTTTTTTTTNTTTTTTTTTTTTTTTTTTTTTTTTTTTTGCAGACAGGATATTTTCAATTGAGTTGTCTTCAAGTTTGTTATTTCTTCTGGTAGGTGAAAAATGCTGCTGAGACCCTCTAGTGAGTTTTTATTTTTTAATCCATATTTCGATTTTATTTTTTCATAATTTTTCTCTTGATATTTACTATTTGGTGACTATTTCTCCCCATTTAGTTTAGGCATATTGTGCTTTATCTTTTTCCCTTATTTTGGTGTCAAAATTCATGTGTTATAAAGTATTTTTTCCCCCACAAAACCCCTAGAAACTGAGCTTTTTGCATTAAATGAGCTGAATCGGATCAACCAAAGACAAGCTCTGAAAGTAAAGCTTTTCAAAAAGTAAAATCAAATAGTGACAACTGATACCAGGTGCGGTAGCACACGCCTGTAATCCCAGCAGCTCGGGAGGCTGAGGCAGGAGGATCATGAGTTCAAAGCCAGCCTAAGCAAAATTGAGGTGCTAAGCAACTCAGTGAGACCCTGTCTCTAAATAAAATACAAAATAGGACTAGGGATGTGGCTCAGTGGTCGAGTGCCCCTGAGTTCAATCGCTGGTACGAACAACAACAGAAACAAATAGTGACAATTGACATGAGACTTGGGGGGAGTTAAAGTACTGTTTTTGGGGGACTCCAAACTTAACTCATTGGGGGATCTTCACTCTCTCTAGTGGATGGCACAATGATGGTTTTTACAGCTATCAGGTGGGAGAATGCATCTTCAAGGTTACTCTAAAGCTTGGGAAAGCAGCATAGGGAACTTTAAAAAAATACTACAAAACTTACATATATGTTCTTCCAATTCTTAGAAGCCTTTGGTTAATTCTAGAGTTCTGAAAAAGCTGATTTTGACAACTTTTGTTGTTCATGTTGCTTTTACACAACAGTGGATTTTTAAGAAATCCTCGGTGCTCCACTGTAACAGAAAGGTTAAGTTTTTAGCTACAACTGAACACTAATTAAAATTCCTTTAATTATGCTTGTAAGATTAGCATGCAAAAGGGGTGTGTGTGTGTGTGTGTGTGTGTGTGTGTGTAGATATTTGCAAGTATTTCTAAATAGACTGCCATGGAAATTTTAAGAGATGCCTTTTCTCATCAGTCATTTTAACTATCTTATGTTTGAATGAATCATAAGCCTAAGCTTTCTCAAGTTCACAGGAAAATGATGTTTTCTTCCAGTTTCAAAGGATTAAAAATGATAATGTAGGGCTGGGCATGTGGCTCAAGTGGTATCGCGCTCGCCTGGCATGTGTTGGGCGCTGGGTTTGATCCTCAGCACCACATAAAAATAAAGATGTTGTGTCCACCGAAAACTAAAAAATAAAATATTAAAAAATTCTCTTTTTTAAAAAAATGATAATGTAAAATTTATTCCTCATGAGGTTCACAGGATTGAAAATGGTAATGTAAAACTTAATCAAAACAGTGTGGCACTAGTGTAACGACAAACAGACCATTAGAATACAAAGTCCCCAAATAAACCCCTCTCATATGCAGGCAACTGATTTGAACAAGGATGCCAAAACCACTCTGGAGAATAAACTATTCTATGGCTGCTGGGAGCCATTAGCCAAGTAGGTATGACAATTTCCTTGCCAGCGTACCCCATGTTGCTTAGTGGAAGGACTCGTGGAAATAGGACATTTTGCAGTGACATTGCATGTAGGTGACCTTGCTCAAGGACCAGGGCGGATCCGGGTTTAGGGCGTTCCCGGTTTAGGTTCCAGGTTTAAGGTTTAAGATTATTCCTGCTGGGAATAGGGCGTATCCTGCTGCCTGAGTTCCCCTTGAGTTCTCACGGGATTCAGACAGTATTTTTTGGGAGATAGAAGCCCAGTGGGTGGATTTGGGCAGAGAACGTGGATTTCCCTAGAACGTGATTGTAGACGGCTGGTGTGAGTTCGGGAATAAAGAGTTGCTGTTTGAATCTACAAGCTGTGTGGTGGCTCGTGATTGTGTGCCCAGCCAGACTGCGGCATTTGTGCCCAGCCAGACTGCGGCATATGGCTAAGAAAACTGGATGTTCACATGCAAATAATTAAAGTTAGACCCTGAAATTTCACCATATCCAAAACAAAATGGATCAAAGACCTATGTGTAAAAGCTAAAACTATGAAACTCTTAAGACAAAAACAGGAAACTCTTCATGATACTGGAGAGCACAATGATTTCTTCAATGACACCAAAAGCACAGCTAACAGAAGAAAAAAAAAATAGATGAAATGGATTTCATCAAAATTAAACATTTCTGTACATTAAGGATACTGATCAAGAGCAACACACACACACACACACACACACACACAGAATGGGGGAAACATTTGCATGTCATATAATAATTTCCAGAATAGATAAAGAACTTGTACAACCCAATAACATTTTAAATTAAATGGGCAAAGGAGCCAGGACACCTGTGGTCTCAGCTCCTTGGGAGGCAGAGGCAGAACTGCTTGAGCCCAGGAGTTCAATGTCAGATGAGACAACATATTGAGACACCCCCCCCCATCTCAAAAAGTAATATTAACAATAAAGCACTGGGCATAAAGCTTAGTGATAAGAATGCTTGCCTAGCACACACAAGGCCCTAGGTTTGATCCCTGCAGTGATGGTGGTGGAAGGAGCTGAGGATGTGAATACACATTTCTCTACAGATGATACACAAATAGTCAACTAGTACATGAAAACATGCTCAACATCAAAAGTCATTAAGGAAATGTAAAAACTACAGTTGGAGGACACACCCATTTGGATGGTTAAATATAACAATTAGGATTGCTATTTTAAAAAAATAGTGTTGCAGAGATGTATAAAACTGCAACTCTTATTCACTGCTGATGGCAATGTAAAATGTTGCAGCCACTGGAAAATAACTTTGGAGTACCTCAAAAAAAATCAAAGAGAATTACAGTATGATCTAGTAGTTCCATTTCTACCTATATATCTTAAATAGAAAGCAGGGATTCAATTTTATACTTACATAGTAATAATGTTTGTTATAGTGTTACTCACAATACCAAAAAGTGTCTATTAATACATGAGTAAACAAAATATGGTATTTACATATGTTATTATCCAGTCACATAACAAGGGAAGAGTTTATGGAGATTATTTACTGTATAAACTTTCTTTTTGGAATGATGAAAAAGTTTTGGAAATAGATAATAGTAAACATTACACCACACTGTAAATGTATCTTATCCCAATGAACTGGGCATGGTGGAGTGAGCCTCCATGTCCCAGCTACTCAGAAAGCTGAGACAGAAGGATCATTCGAGTCCTGAAGTTTGAGGCCAACCTAAGCAAATAGCCAGATTCTGTCTCCCCTCACCCACCCACCCCCCAAAAAGTTAAAATGGTAAATTTGACTATATATAT
>NW_026000019.1:9403065-9442147 GCF_001458135.2 Marmota marmota marmota
ATGAAAAATTCCCAGGTCAAAGGTGCTCCCAATGGAACCATACTTTGTGAAAGCACACAACTTAGATATATTCTTCAAAGGAAAGCAAAAGTACTGAATAACTATAGTCCCTTCCAAAAAGTAAATCTTAAATTAAGGGGAAATGATTCTAAAAGTGTAAACGAGTCTGGCTCAGAAAGAAAAATTGAACAACATATCCAAGATCTGTCCATAAAAGTAATGATGGTACATCTTTAATATTAAAGAAACAGGCTATAAAAAAGTTCAGTCTCAGAATTGGTTTTTAAAAGCTCATTTGTGCTCCTTGGTGGGTGCGTAATAAAGTTCCATGGGTTTATTCACTTTCCAGTACTTCTCACTGACCAATTCCAAAGAAAAAGAGCCATTTAATACCTAAAATGAAAAAGAAAAAAAATTATAAAAATTGCATGAAGCACAATAATAGCGAGATAAAACGAAAACAGAAGTCTTACAGAATCTGTTTTATTTTTAGTACTGGGGATTGAACCCAGGGGCACTTCACCAGTGAGCCATATCCCCAGTCATTTTTGTCTCACTACGTTGCTTAGAGCTTTGCTAAATTGCTGAGACTGCCTTGGAACTTGGGATCCTCCTGTCTCAGCCTTAGCTAGTTTATAGGCATGGGAATATAGGCATGTACCACCATTCCTAGCCCTTATTTTATAATCTTAGGGAATATCAAAAATGAACTACTCTGTTGCAATTTCTTTTCTGGGGGTCTTAGGGCTGTACATTGTTTTCTTAGGTCTCACCCCACCACTCCCCACTCGAGCTGGTCAAGATGCTCCTTTTATAAATAGTCCATTATTTTAAATACTCACAGTGAACTGGCCACTTGCTGTTGCTATATAAATGGTATACTGCTTCTCACTGGCTGTGTCAAGGTTCATCTGGTTTGATTCTCCCTTGCTTCGAAGTTCTTCTAAAGCTAATCTCACAGCCAGATACTTGGATAAGTGATCAACAGTGGCATTACCTGAAGTCTTTATATATCTGGAAGAATTAAAAATTAAAAATTTAATTTGTAGAATACCCTGAGAAAAATGTAAATTATGTATTATATTTCTAGAAAAGCTAAAGTAAAATGCTAATGTTTCAATTATTGACAAAGTAACAAATTTGTTGTTCTATAACCTAAAACTTTCTAATTGAAAGGTACAACACGCTCACTGTCGGATATGAAAGCTCTACCATCCTTACCGCCTGTAAAAAGTGACAAAAATAAAAAAATATACACAAAGTACTACAGAAAGTACAATATGCCCTTCAACCCCAATGATTAAGATCTACTGCCTATGGCAGCAAGAGGAATAGTAAGAATATCAGCAAATTGTTTATTGTATAAGATTTAAAATTTCTGTTTTTTAAAACTGAGCATAGAAGTTCTAGGGATTTTTTTAAAACATTGTAATTCTATTCATTCATTCATTCGTTCAATTATTATTTTGTTAATCTGCACTCAGTCACACAGGCAGGATGCTGGAAATACAGGCAAATGCATCTTTGCAGCTTGAATTTTAAAAGCCTTTTGGTACCTGATATGGTCCTTTCCTGTCCTCTACCTAGGAGGGTCGTTCTTTTCATATGTACAACTTTGGATGGGAGGTACATAGGAAAAGAAAGCCATGCAGGACCTGTATAAACAAGCTGAACCCTAACAATGGATGACAAATACTGCTTCTATTTCTTATGCAAAATTGCTCCCTACCTTTTTTATGGGGGACCATAGTGTTAAGAATCAAACCCAACACTATGGTCCCCCATAAAAAAGTCACAGTCACCTTTTAACTCCAAATTAAACATTTTGAACTCATATAGCTAAAACTAGCCCACACATTTACCTTGTCTGTGCACTGTCATCTTTTTCCATAAGTGTGGGATGAGGCCTGAATACTAATTCAATTTCACTAGCACCATCCATTACTGGATCAATTGCCACTGTTGCATTGTTATTATCAAGTTCAAGCCCAGAATCATCAGATGTTTTGGTCCGTTTGTTACTAGGGCCTGCTTCCTGATTGCTATGTGTGGATGCATTACTACAATGTGAACTGTCACCATTATCTTCTGCTCCACTGCCATTTTCAATCTGCTGTTTCTTGCCTCGCTGTAATCTAGTTAAAAAGAAGGGGAAGAAAAAGAAAATAAAGGATGCATAAATTTATATTTAGGCCTTTAAACCATCAAATATGAAGCATGTTTGCTACTGAAGTTTAGAATTCTAAAAAATTTTGATAAGTAAATTTGGTTAGTTGAATAATATCATTGCTTCCACACGTCCCTGAACGGTCTAGAAAATCTCACCACACACTTTAGTGATTTAAACCAATTTGTCAACTCACTTTTATACTGGTAAGTCTTGTTTATATTTTACCATTTTTATAAGACTATAATTCTAAAGAAAGGTATGATTCAAATTTGAAACAGTAAAATCTCTAAGGGAAGTTATTTATGCCTCTTTCAGGTGTAAATTAGAACACTGTTAAGCAAATATAATATAGAGGAGGATGGATATTTAGCACTAGCTCCCCGGGAGACTTGTCTCAAAGTCTGCTAATGTAATGCAAATGAGGAAAATGGGATGGATACAGATGCAGCTCAGTTAACAAGCTCAAATTCTAAAGCCAATTACTGGGCAAGGAACTTTGTGTACATAATCTCCTTTACTCCTCAAAACAACCTGGGAAGGCAATACATTTCCATCAATTTGTAGTTAAGAAAAGCCAAAGAAACTGAGTTACAAAGTTAAATAAATGGCAGGAAGAAAGCTAGAATGTGATAACAGACCACATTCTTTCTACAATATTGCCTGTTTCTACCTGTATGCACAATGAGAGGGATGATGAAAAAGATAGGAAAGAATGACATGTACTTCTGAGATTAGTATGTTTATTGCCATTAACAAGGATAACCTATTGATTTTAAAAATAATTTAATAAAGTAAAATTCTGCTTATAAAAATCTATGGATCATCTCAAAAATTTTAAAACAGAAAGATTAATGCATTCAAGGGCAAAATTATGATTCAAAAAGATATACAGTGGGATATTATTCAGTCTTAAAAAGGAATGAACTCTGATCCCATACTACCATGTGGAGAAACATGTTGAAAATACTGTGCTAAAGTGAAATAAACCAGTCACAAAAAGACAAATACTGAATCCCCTTATATGAGGTTATCAATTTATATAAACAAAATAAAATGGTAGCTACCAGGTGCAGGGGGGAGGAGGGGAAATGGGGAGTTACTGCTTAATTGGTACAACTGGAGTTTTAAAAGATAAAAAGGATTCTGGAGATTGGTTGCAAAACAGTGTAAATGTACTTAACACAACTGAACTCCACACTCAAAAATGGCTAAGAGACATTAAAAAAATTTTTAAACACTTTTAAATTTTATTTATTTTTTAGCTGTAAATGGGCACAATACTTTCTTTCTTTTTTTCTTTATTTGTGGTGCTGAGGATAGAACCTCACATATACTAGGCCAGCACTCTACACTAGCTACAACCACAGCCCCAAGACAGTAAAATTTGTTTCATGGTTTTGAGAGGTTTTTGGTGTGTGTGGTGCTGAGGACCCAGGAGTGCTCTACCACCAAGCTACATCCACAACCCCTTTTAATTTTTTATTCTGAAACAGCTTTTTGCTAAACTGCCCAGGCCTTGAATTTGTGATCCTCTCCTGCCCCTGTTTCCCCAGCATCTGGGACTATAGGCATGTACCACTGCTCCAAGCTAGATTCCAGTGTTTTAAAAGGAATACCCTGGGCTGGGGTTGTGGCTCAGTGGTAGAGCACTTGCCTAACATGTGTGAAGCACTGGTTTCGATTCTCAGCACCACATACAAATAAATGAATAAAATAAAGGTCCATCAATGTCTAATTAAAAAAGAAAGGAAGAAAGAAAAAGGAATACCCTAATTAGGCCTACAAGCATATATTATAATGAAAAGGTACTCATGTAGCACTATGATTTGTTACCATATTTTATTTACACTTTTCAAAAAGTAAATTCAATATTTAATATTCAGAAAAATGGCTATCAGGTCAGGCTCTCTTTCCCATTTACCTGTTCATGGCCTGTATCTTCAGTCCTTCCTCAATGCTATGACTGAGTGCCTGTTGATTATTGTGCTTGTTGATCCTGGCTAATACTCTCTCTTGATGAGCTTCATACTCATCACGACTTGGATAAATTTTGCTGATGAGTGCATCAAAGTTTGGATCTGGCCTGAGTGATCTTTTGGAAACTAGCTTTTTCCGACAAGTAGGACATTCTTTGTTGCTAAATAAAAAGAGGAGAGAAAAATGCAAATAATGCTAGTATCTTGGGCTAAAGACAAAAATATCCAGTTCTTTATTACAGTTATTATCTTTACTAAGTCACAGAATTTTAAATGATTAACCTGAATTTTCCTGAAAAATCTAACCAGTACGTAAGCAAAATTTTGGAAATCTTAGACACCACCACTTACAAATAGAAAAATTTGAATATTTTTAATAATAATTTACATATAATCATTTTAGAAATAAAAATCATCCCCCCACCCTCTTTTTTCTCACAGTACTGGGGATTGAGCCTAGGGGCACTCTACCGCTCAACTACATTCCCAGCCCTTTTATTTTGAGACAGGGTTTCACCAAGTTGCTGAGATATGAATATAGGACCCTCTTGCTTCAGCCTCCTGAGTCACTGGGATTATAGGTATGCACCACAACACCCAACTGTCCTTTTCTAATTTATATTTCCCTCTTCTAATATCCTTGCCATACAGGGAAAAATTACCTTCTACTTATTTACAGATTATCAACTTTTTTCTTAGAATAACACTTTCATATGGATATTATTTATATATTTAACAAATAGGAAAGCCATGGTTTCATGTTTTATAATTTTATCAAATACATACTTATCCTATGAGACTTCTGAAATTACATGAAACCAATGATTTCAAAACAAATATTTGCCAATAATTAAAAACTAGGCTTTAACCAAATACTTTGGTCGGAATACATTTCTCCAACTCCAGAGAGCCCTGTCATGGTACAATTTAAGTACACAGTATAACTTATTTCAACATACCCACTTCTAAGGGCTGTGATAATACAATCTGCACAAAAACGATGCAAACACTCCTTTGTAGTCATGGTGTTCTTCAACATATCCAAACAAATTGGGCACATTAATTCACTGTGTAGACTTCTAGGTGAAACCACAATCTCCAGGCCATCTGTTATTGCCTCCTGTAAAAGAATCACTTTAAAATTGAATGCTAATTTTTAAAAAAATTATGGACAAATCTGACCATATGAAAGTACTGAAAATGGTAAAAATTAACATGTATGTATCCATCACCCAACTACTACCACTGTTAACTCATAATCAATCTTCTTTCAGCTATAATATAATCTAATTCCCCTCAACCTGACCATCACTTCATAAATACTTTTATTTTAATGCTAAAGACAACAATGTATACAAAAACTTAGTAGTAAAAAATTATCCTGGTGTGATTAAAAAGCACATTTGAATAGATAAATAAATGCATATATTTGAATTTGAAATCATATACCTTAGTAGCTCTAGTTATTAATTCTGTGCTTCTAAATTATTATGACACTGTTTTTTCTTGTCTGCAAAATAAGGAAGTTAGGACTAATCGAACTATAAGAATTCTTCCATCTTCAAAAATTACCACTTTAATAAATTGTGTTTCATGTCCATTAAAGTATTTTAAGATTCCAACAAAAGTACATATTGATTTATCAATTTAATAGGATTTCATTTCTAAATCACTTTTTAACCTCAAAAAAGTATTATCCTAAGAGCAATTCTATAAAAAGTGTTCAGGTTTTCAGACTAACCCACAGCTATTTTAAACCACAACACATCTGAAGTATATGTATTACCATATGTAATTGTCCCTAACTGTCTGCAAAAATGCATTTGGAGTTCCAATGAAGAATTCCAGGATATACTGCAACAGAGTGATTAGTAAATCCTCCCTACAAGTGGCACTAAGAACAAAAGATTACCTAACTCTACAACCACCAATATCAGCTCAGATGGACTAAGGAAGGTTCTTGTATGGTGGGTAATGAAAAGTAATAGAGAAGCTGCAAGTAAGGGTTTTCCAGCATGCTACAGACACTTCCTGTTTCCACTGCTCTCCATCCTATTTGTGCTTTCTTAAATATGGCCAGAGATCAACCACTTTCAAGCCAAGTCAGTAATTATAGATAATGTCCATAAAGGGCTCAAGTAGAATATATTTAAATTTACAATAATAATTACCATATATTATTAAGTAACTATTACGTTTAACCTCTCTA
Source organism: Marmota marmota marmota (assembly GCF_001458135.2). Lineage (NCBI taxonomy): Eukaryota > Metazoa > Chordata > Mammalia > Rodentia > Sciuridae > Marmota > Marmota marmota. Next base: position 9,409,421 of record NW_026000019.1, read on the forward strand.
CACAAAGCACTGTAAGCATTTTACTTTACTTAAACAAGCATACTTTTTTCCTGTGTTATTGTTATTTAAAAATACATTTTTAATTAACATATTGTAATTATACATAGTTATGGGACACAGTATAACATTCCAATACTTGTATATAGTGTATAATAATAAGATCAGGGTACTTAGTGTATCTACCACTATCACCTCATACATAAATATTTGTGTTAGAACACTCAAAATCCTAACACACAAACTTTTGATTTAAGAATTATAACCTTTATTTTATAGATTAGAAAACTATCACTCAGCTATTATGATAAACCAATTATTATCTCCCTCTTTAGAACAGACCTTACAAAATTGAATCCTGGATAAACGTACCACCTGGAGCATACAACAATGTGGGGGCAAAGAAAGAGGAGAACCAGAATGCTATTGCTAAAAATTTCACCAGCCTGAAATGGGCATCCAACGCTGCTCAAACTAGTTTTTTCTTTCTCTACACTATTTAATACCTTTTCTTCTATCTGCAGGCATTCTTCTACCTGCAACAGATTACTTTATATTTCATTAAAAGAAGCTTCCTCACTTTCTATCAAACCTATAAATTATCTTCTCTCCTTTCAAGAAGAACTATGCCTCTTCCTATCAAAAGTAAATTCCTTCATTTCTTCTCAAAGACATCCCTCTTTGGATTATTTTATTTGCTCTCAGGCTTCAGTAATCTCTCCCTCTACATTAAATCAGCCTGTGACATTACTATCTCAATAGAGTTGCTACATAATGAAATGTGAAAGATACATTCTACATATGTCCTAGAATGTGCAAGAGGAAGCAGGGAAAGGGGCATTCTATCTTAGAAAACAAAACAAAATTGAAAACTACTCAATCCCACTTTCCCCTCTGAAATTTTGCTCCATTTCTCTGCTTCCCTGCACAGCCAAACTTTTCAGAAAAATTACCTATTTGTTTTTTTCCTGTTACACACAATTATGATAGCCTTGGTTCATGACAAATTATTTCTTGAATCAATACATGAAGTGTCAGCTAACAAACCTAATGTCAGGTTGTCTTGTATATAAATTTACTATTACTGTTATAAGTTTTCAATTTCTAAAACTATATTCCAGTTTATATATACCTCATATTTCCCCTAGGTTATCTTGGTCTATATTACCTGAGGTGTTCGTTGTAATTCATATAAACTGAGTTCCCATGTTTTGCTTAATGGTTGAGTTCCATTTGTCTGCACAGCCTGAGACATTGCTAGGAATAAAAAGAAGACAAAAATGATTTTAGTATTTGGAAAGAAAAATGTATGGTCAGAATGTATGTGTATCCCCAAAACTGAGTTTGAAACTATAGGTGGGTTCAGAAAACCGAACTCTAAAATATGCCTCCCTGGGCTGGGGCTGGGGCTGGGGCTGAGTGGTACAGCACTTGCCTAGCATGCGTGAGGCACTGGGTTCAATCCTCAGCAGCACAAAAAAAATAAATTAATAATTAAAGTCATGTCCATCTATGACTAAAAAGGTATTTTAAAAAATAAATAAAAATAAAATATGCCTCCCTAAACTTCAAAAGTGAGAGCACCTGGCAAGTAGCAAACACAGGGAAGAGTTTTCTGTGAGGTTCCTTTGCCTAGTTTACCACAGGTTCTGCCAAAGACGAACATACATGCCTTCAAATATCCTTTTTTCTTTTGTGATTGAATTCAGAGAACTTCACACATTCTAGGTAAGTAAGTGCTCTATCATCAAGTTACATCTGTTGCCCCTTTTCATTTTATTTTGGGACAGGGTCTCATTAAATTGCCCAGACTGCTCTGAAACTTGCAATCCTCTTGCCTCAGCCTCCTGGGATTACAAATGTCCACCATGTCTGGCCAAATATTCTTACTGAAATTTCATCATCCAAGGAAGACTAAATACATGTGAAAGAAAGAAGCTGAAAAATCAAACACCTGGGGCTGGGGTGGTGGCTCAGTGGGAAAGCACTTGCCTAGCATGTGTGAGGCACTGGGTTCAATTCTCAGTACCACATGTAAATAAATAAAATAAAGGTCCATTGAAAAATCAAACACCACACCTCAGCCCAGAGGAACTATGTCCCAGACCACTGTCTGTTGAAGTTCATCCCTACTCCCCTAAAAATTATGTATTAACCCTCTAAAATTAAATTACCTATAGCCTCCAACTTCTCTCTCCCCTATCTATGAAAACAGTAGTTAAGCCTCAACCAACTGGCCTTTCATAATTCATAGGAAATTTGTATGATTTTTCTTCTTTTAATCTGCCTATTATCAGTTTGTTTCAGCAGAGTCAATTATTAAATCTTCAGAGGAAAAGTCTGAACTTCCCTAGAAAACCTAATCTCCAATGCAATAGTATCAAGAGGTGGGGACTTTGGGAGGTTATTAGGTCTTGAGAAATCAGTGTCCTTTTAAGAGGCTTAGGGAACCATTTTGCCATGCTATTATCTGAGGACACAGAAGGTGCCATCTATGACCAGACTCTGAATTTGCTGGTGCCTTAATCTTTTTTTTTTTTTTTTTAAAGAGAGTGAGAGAATTTTTAATATTTATTTTTTAGTTTTCGGTGGACACAACATCTTTGCTGTATGTGGTGCTGAGGATTGAACCTGGGCCGCACGCATGCCAGGCGAGCGCGCTACCGCTTGAGCCACATCCCCAGCCCTGGTGCCTTAATCTTGAACTTTCCAGTTTCCAGAACTGTGAGTTGTAAATTTATGTCGCTTATAAGTTATCCAGTCTAAAGTATTTTGTTATAGTACGTCAAATGGATGAAGACAGGAAGTAAGCCTCAAAACTAATTTTTAGCAATTGTTAATCTTAAAATAATAAAAACAAATTATACATTGGTTCCTCAAAATTAAAAAGAGGAGAGGTTTAAGAATATGTCCATTTATAAACATAAATTATTTACAGCAAGAGACTACCACTGATGTCCGAATGCTGGCATACAGAAAGTACTAAACATTATCAAAAGTGCAGAACCATCATTGAATACATAGAAGATGATCTTAGCTCAAAACAATATTTTTATGAAATTCATGGTCATGGAACTTAAGACTAAGTCAAGAAAACTTCAGACACTCCAGTATAGCCATATAGTCCAACTTTGCTTACAATAGTATAGTATTTTAAACCACAGGTCATTCTGCTTCCACTTTCATAGCTCTACCCTAGGAAGTCAGTTCTAATGCTGAGCTTAAAATTGCTAACTCTTCATCCTATAGCTCCCCTCTAAAGAGAAACTGATTAACATCTGATGATTTTTCTACATGAAAATTGTTTAAATTTTCAGAGACCCGATCTTTGTTTTTGGCTAACTATCGTAGTTCCTCCAACTACTTCCCATTTGACAGCATTTCAAGGTCTCTTCATTACCCTCATTCATTAATCCTGCCTTCAGTCCCAGTATAAATTGATAAAATAATATAAGACCCATTTCTCACCTATTTTTATATAGGGTGATGGACTCAAGTAAACACTTGGGGAAGTGTCAACTCTTCTGGGGCACAGAAAAACAAAGGGTCTCCAGTTGTACAAATATTTAGTAGGTATCTATTATTTATTAGCCAAGCATTAGTTTCCTAAAGTCCTTACCTCAAAATCAGAGTCTTAAAGGAAATATATATAAATGGTTAAACCATAGTATGATGAGATTAAGTCTAAGAAGGAGTGATTAAAACATCGTGGAATTATAGAGAAGGATCAGGGAATTTGAGGAATCAAGGAAAGCTTTTACAGAGATGAAATAAGCCTTAGAAAGAAGTTACTATAGTGGTATTGGAGTACAAAAGCAATGGGGTTTTAGTCCAAAGAGAGAGCTGATGTATGAAAACAAAGGCGCCTAAAAACCAGACATGCTTATGTTTGGAAGGCACCGGAAATTTAAAACAAGAGAGTAACATGATCCAGTAGTTTTATAGAAACTCATGCATAGTATAGAAAAATAGAAACCAACTAGCAATAAAATCGGTAAGAAAACCACTGGAAGAAAATCTGAGTGATGTGGTAACTATATGCACTAAACCATAGACCATTAAGTGACACACAGGACAAAGGTGTAAGAAATAAGGGTCAAAGATGACTTTGTGAAACCAACCGTAGTTTACTAAGGTAGAGAATATAGAAGGTGTGAGAAGAGTAGTGGAGTTGCTACACAAGTTTTAATTACTTACAGACCTTTAGTACAGAGGTCTAGTAGATAGTGAAAAAGAAATATCTCATGCCTACCTGAAGACACAATCTGTCCTTTATTTCTATGCTCAAGGGCTAAAGATTAACAGACTAGTAATCATACAGTTTGATTACCATGGACCCAAGCCACCAAGTTGTATGGATAGATATCTGCTATAGCAACTGTCTCTTTGAATCAAAGTGAAAGCTGCAAACTTCTCTTGGCAGAACTCGTCTCCTCTACATGTTCTTACTATAATCCTAAATTATCATGCTTACTAAAATTACCTCAGCTATTATGGGAAATTTTGGACATGTCAAAGATAATATCTCTAAGAGAAGCTCGAGAAAAGTAAGGAGAGAAAGTACTGAAAGTACAATGGCTAGCCTTTTTTTGATTGGTATGCCAAGGCCTCAAAATGAAACTCTGGCTTCAAAACAACATCCCTGAAAAATTCTCTTGCAAAAGCCAAAGAAACCAAACTCTCTGAAATCTGCTCTCATTATATATAATACCAAATACTTCATACTTTCATTTCATCATCTACCTTCTATTCCTCTTTATTCCCTCCCCTAAAAGCCTAAATCAAGATCACTCTTAAGAAAATAACCATTGACTACACACCCACTTGTAACTGCTACAGTGCTGGGTAAGCCAATGGAAACTAAATTAAGACACAATTTAGGACTGAGTTAACAATCAAAGCCAACAGATGTGTGGAAGAAGGTTTAAAAAAATGTTTATAATATTCAGCAGGGACTAGAGTGAGCAAAAGTAGGGTAACACTTATATAAGGCCTTATGTAAGTGTTTTTCCTTTCAAAGTTAGATTAGGAGTAACATCAGCAAGTTGGCAAAATAGAAAGCCTTGGACCCTCCTTTCTTCCCACAAACACACCAAGACAGATAGATGCCCTTTGTGAAAAACCCAGCTCTGGAACCCCTTCTGAGTGCACAGTCACCCACATGGGAGCTGGTATGAAAACTTCAGACAACTCCATGTAATAACCCCTACCCTGTTAGGAGGAAACCTTCTAGCTCCCAGCTTCTCCCTGGGGAGCAAGAACACAAGCACTGCACACACCCAATGATCCAAATTTTTCTGGGATCCTTTCAGAAGACTGACTGCTGTCTACCCTATCTTGGGAGTGCTGAGAGCTAACCCAGGAGGGATCAGTGAGAACAGAGATAGAAGTTCAAGTGGATGGTGTCACTGTAGTCCTTTCTCCCCTGGCTCAGCAGAAGAGAACTGATGAAAAAAAAAAAAAAAAAATCACAGCTCCTAGCTTCTCTCTGGGAAGAAAACAGTTGTAAAGATCAAAGACATAACTTATCTAAGTAATGGCTAAGAAAACTGTCTTGCTTGTCTTAGAATGCTGGAGGAACCCAGAATACTCCAAACATCTAGAGACTACTAAGGACAAACACAGCAGACTAGACTAGCACAAAGATTTGTGGGGCCCCCACAATCTTTGGTCAGGCTGATCAGTTATATACGGTTTTGCCCAATCAGTGAGGCTGATCAGGCTGTCTTCTGGTTTCTGCCTTGTCCTCCAGCCTTTCAGACTGTAACTATTACCTAGACCATCCATTTTTGTTCTTTTCCTCTTCTCTATTTATGTTAGTTTCTACATTTATAGGTGACGCTCAAAGTTTACTCCTAGGACTGGGGATGTGGCTCAAGCGGTAGCGCGCTCGCCTGGCATGCGTGTGGCCCGGGTTCGATCCTCAGCACCACAAACAAACAAAGATGTTGTGACTGCCGAAAACTAAAAAATAAATATTGAAAATATTCTCTCTCTCTAAAAAAAAAAAAAAATTTTACTCCTAACAGGGTAGGGTTATAACATGGAGCTGTCTCAAGTTTTCATACCAGTTCCCATGTAGGTGATTGTGCACTTACCAGGGGTGCCAGAGCCTCCTAACGTGTCTGTGCAAGGGCAGTCTGTGAAGACTAGGAAAGGTGGTTTAGTCTGATGCACAGTGTTAAGCAAAATGAAGAAATAGGGAGATATATTCAAAACAAAAAAATAAAACACATCTCCAGAAACTGACCTTGATGAAACAGAGCTATAATTTCCCTACCAGAGAATTTTAAATAACTGTCCAAAAGCTTTTCACCAAGGTCAGGAGAATAATGCATGAACAGAAAAAAAAAAAAAAAATCAAAAGCAAGAAAACTTTATAAAGTACCAATGAGAAAAAAATGATGCTGAAAAATAGAATTTGCTACCATTTGATAAACTAGGATAACAAAGGCTTTGGAGAGGTTTTTGGTCCTTTTTTCTCTCTCTCGTTATATCTGCATCACAGTGTTTATTTGTATCGAGAGTCTTAAATAGTACCCCATGGATGCTATCTTACCTGACAGTGTAGCAGATGATTCTGAGACCAGAGAGGGAGGAGGAAAAAGCCAACCTTGCTGATTGCCAAAACAATTATCTCAACTGTTAAGAACATGTCAGCAGTGTAGATGTTTTACTGGCCTTCCCTTTAACCTAGCTAAAAAAGAGTGGCAAAAGAGGAACTGAGAACAAAAAATTCCATTTTTGCCTTGAGACACAATTCACATATACAGAGGTGGCTATAAAGTCTACTCTTGAATGAAGAACATGGTAACACACACACACACACAATTTCCACTTTTAGCAGTCACTGAAGATAAACTCTCAAGAAATTATCTTTCTTTGCTCTAGGTCAATAAAGTGCTTCATTTAAATTTAACGTAAATTCCACTCTTCCCAAAATCTTCTATAACCTTTTCTCTTCTTTGGCTTAGTGAGAAGTTGCGTTTCTGCTTGTAGTTCTCCCTTGCTCCAGCCAAGCCAAATGTAAAGTACACTTAGCTTCTGCTTTTCACGTCTGAATGGGGACTTCAATCAACAGTATTTGAGCGTCACCTATAAATGTAGAAACTAACATAAATAGAGAAGAGGAAAAGAACAAAAATGGATGGCCTAGGTAACAGTTACAGTCTGAAAGGCTGGACATAAAGCTGAAACCAGAAGACAGGAAATGAAGTATCAACAAAGTCTCAAGGATTCTTTTCATGGACCTGAAGATTTGTGCCACATAAAAGAATAAGATCTAAGTCTGCCTGAGACCTAGAGAAGGACAAACCCAACAAACTAAAAGGCCTACTTGGCTTTTGGCTTTTTTTTTTTTTTTAAACAATTCTGGAGTTGGGCAAAACCTTATCTAACAAGGACTTAGAAGTTACTTTTGCTAAATGTACTAACTCTTTACTTAAACCTGCAAATCTTCAATAGGTAACTAAAAACAAGATTAAAAAATGTGCAGGTCTGCCTCCATTTCACACCTATATTCTTTGCTCTGAGTCATTCTGTCCTGCACTCACTTTGGATTCCAGGGAAAAGGTCTATGACAAAAACATCTTATGATGAGGTCAAACCACACCCTAGGCAACAGCAACTTTCTTTTGGCGAAAGGCAAATCCCCTCCTGACCTATCCAGAGATAATGATCAAAAGGACCACAAATGACCAAGAATACTTGACAATGCAAACTTTTAATTTTTTATTCTAATTTGTTATATGTGACAGCAGAATGTATTACAATTCATATTATACATGGCAATGCATACTTTTGCCCCGCTCTGTTCCTTATAATCTGAAAGCTCAGGTGAGTACCTCTGAAGATAGGGCTGACACTTATATCCCTTGTCCTCATGGTATAACTAAACTTTTTAAAGTTCCTTTCCTGCCTTCACTACTACTCCTTCTCTTTGATTGGCATCTTGAGATGGGTGACAGAAACTAGTCCATTGGGACCCCTAGAGGAACCTTCGCCATTAAACTCCAATAACACTTATTCTATGAAACAAGTGTTCAGTGAGCTGAAACAGAGAAAGCTTGTATTACAGTGAGAAAAGGGCTGAAAACAGAAGAAATGAGTACAACAAACAGATTCTTTGTTTCAAAGTTACTTTTCTTACAGGGTTACAACAGAGGGGACTTCCTTAGCAAGCAGGTTCAGGTTAACTGAAATCTCTGCTTTCTGGAAAACTGACCCATTTCAAAGTTCAAGTGGAATATGTGGCATAAGGCACAAGTGTCTCCACACTGGTTTGGCATGCATGGTCTGCGGTGGCCTGGTTCTGAAGGCTTGTCCAAAACAATGCCCTATCCCATAAACTTTCATTCACAGGACCAATCCCTAGTTACAGCAAGTTAATTGTACTTCTGAATAAAGAATACCTGACAATGGAAACGTGTCAAAAATAAACAAACAAATAAATAAAATAGGTGGAGAATATATAAATGAAAAGTAACATTGGTCTGTCTGTACTAGAAAACTTCAGTAGCAGAAGCAGAAACAAAATAAATCTAATAAGAATTAGCCACAGTGGAGGGAAGGGTTGTGGTAGAGTGCTTGCCCAGCACCTGTGAGGCACTGAGTTCAATCCTAGCACCACATAAATAAAATAAAGTTTAAAAAATTTAAAAAATAAGTCAGTAGATTTTGAAAAGCAGGCAGCTTTAAAAAACAAAGGGGAAATATCAATAGGATATTCAGAATGCTCATCTGGAAATCCCAACCACTCAGAAGGCTGAGGTAGGTGAATCCCAAGTTCAAAAACAGTACCAAAAAAAAAAAAAAAAAAAAAATAAATGAGTTAATGCAGAGGCAAAAGACACACTGTCACACTGTAATGGGTTAAAGGAAATATCAAAATTGAAAATTACATGTTGTTTTTAAGTGAATAAAATAAAAACACTAAACACTACCTTACCAAAATATATGTGATATGTAGTGAGACAAATTTCACTCAGAAATATTTATAACCTATATTTTTAAATAATAAAACCACAAAGTTGGAAAAAAAATGAATTAAGCACTAGAAATCAGAAAAAGAAACCTAAAGGGGGAAATTATCAATATGAGAGCAGAATTCAAATAGCTTAAAAAAATTGCTGAGATTTTTTTCAATTAAATCAAAGAAATGAATTTTTAAAAAAATTTTAAAATTCTGAAACAATTAACATTAAAAAAACTATAAAACATCTAGAGGAAAAGAGGGTAGAATGTCAAATTCTATTGGGATGAGGCAGCTTAAGCCAAGACAAGAAAGGTTCCTATTTCACCTCCTTAAAAAAGTTTTAAATTTCTCATTTTTTTTAATATTTATTTTTTAGTTTTCAGTGGACACAACATCTTTATTATTTTATTTTTATGTGGTGCTGAGGATCGAACCCTGCGCTCTGTGCATGCCAGGCGAGTGCGCTACCACTTGAGCCACATCCCCAGCCCCCAAATTTTAAATTTCTATTAAAAAAAATAAACAAAAGAAATCATAAGCAAATTCAAAAGATTGGCAATAGAGAAAAATATCAACAACATGTATAATAATCAAAGGCCAATATCCATAATACAGAGTCATCCCCTAAAACAACACTTCTGACACTAACACTAAATGTGTGTGTTCTTTTTATATCAGCAGATGATTCTTTAATTCTCCAGATACCACCGAGTGTCCAGTGATTCAATTTAGTTCTGACACTTAACTGCCTAAAGTTAATTCAAGACCCCATTTAAGGGCTCAGTCCACAGACTGCCCCCACCTGAGACATTCTTTCCAAGTCCGGGCCTCATGTACTTTTGACCAATTGCCTATGTAAGAAATTAGGAAGTCCCACAATCCCCTCCTCATATTTGATAATTTGCTAGAATGGCTCACAAAACTCAGGAAAGCACTTTATTTACATTTACCAGATTATCATAAAAAATATTACCAAGGATAGACATGAACAAGCATCTAGCTGACTCCTCACCTTTAAGAGCGGCCTATTATATGTCAAATATTTCAAGGCACTTAAATTTTGATATCATAATGGCACTCTCAGTTTCACTATAGCACATTTATAGCCTCTAAGCTTCTTGAAAGATGGCTGGCTATATCTTACCCACCACAATATATACTCAATACCTTTTAATGTACCTGGTACATAGCAGTTATTCAATACGTATTTTGCTTAAAAAAAATAAAAGTGACTAAAGGAGTTCAAACAGGCTTCCTTAACATTTCACATTTCCATGGTGAAAAAAGTCACATTAACACAGGAGTTAAACATTTTTTGCAGTGTCTTGCTTTGGTTTTCTGCTTTAATAGTTTTTGGTCAGAATCCAGTGTGTACAGTTTCAGTGCCTCACCTCTCAGGTGCCTGCCACAAGAACTGCATCTACATCCCACATGCACCAAATACAAAGGCTGCCATCAAGTGCCATATCAACCTAGAGCTCTGTCCACCTTACTGCTTTGACAGTGCAAAGACGTAGCTTTGAAGAACTTTGCCAAACATTTCCTTCACCAATCTATGAGAAGAGGTATGCTGAGAAAATGATGAAGTTGTCTAAACTCTTTGAGAAAATCACCTTCAGGAAGAAAGATTTTTATTGGCTGTTTTAACAGCTTCCCTCCATGATTAGCAGGCTCCACTACTATAAACCTGTGGTGAAGTCAAAACATCATGGCAAAAGAATATGGCGGAACGAAGTTGCTCACCTAATGGCAGCCAGAGCGGGAAGGAGAAGAAATGGGGGTAAAGGTGTTTCCTCTCAATCCAGTCAACCTGACAACCTAGACTCACCATCACACTCCTGCAGAATATCAAGAAACCAAATCACAATTACTAGGAGAAGAGGCTGAACACAATGGAGTGTGTATTACACTTAGAAAAAAAAATGGATCAATTATTACTAGACCCTTGCAAACTAGTCACCGAAAAAAATGACGTGTGACTTCAATGAGATGCATTACCTGAATAAGGAGGTGAAATCTACCAAAGATGTGTGACAAACCTGCAGCATGTTGGGGTTGCCTTAACCTTTCCACATGTTGCACCAAAACATCCGCTTAAATTTACATTGTAATTGTACAATGCCTTCAAATAAAAACTTTGCTACTAAAAGGAGGACAGGTGTAAAAGAAAACAAAGATTTAACAATGAACATATTTTTATGTTTCTGTATGATCAGGTATTTCTGAGCAAAGAAATTGTCCTTCAAAAAACAAGCCTTGAAACATAAGATGGAACTGACAGAGATCTGGTTCTCTGGTAGTACAATATTTATTTACATTTCAGAAGGGTTGAAACCCCAGACTATGCATATATTCTAGGGGTTATAAATTCCGAGACTTGTCTGATCTCCCCTGGGTATTTATATTTCAAAAATTAAGAACCTAGGATCTTCTTGCCCCTTCTGTTCCCAAGGAGAATTTGTTTATATTAGAGAGTAAAGGTCTATGTACCTCTCAGGGGCTAGGGGTTTTGTACAAGAAGTATAAAGTCCCCAAGTTCAAAATTTCTGGATCCTGACCTACCAAATGAATATCCTATTGTCATGGCATTGACCTGAGGTAAGAACTAAAGCAAAGGGGAACTGATGAGGAAACTCCTGTGACATTATTTTGTCCCTGCTCCATACAGTTTGTCTACGTTCAGGTTAATATAAAGAAATGTATCTATAAAAATAAATAAATAAAGTATTGTGTCCATCTACAACTAAAAAATTATCTAAAAAAATAAATAAATAAAAAAGGGCTGGGATATAGCTCAGTAGTAAAGTATCTCTGAGTTAAATCCCCAATACTAAAAAAACAAAATGTGGTGTGTGAACTACTGAAAAACTTGTATTTGTATACTAGTTCAATTACATTATGGGTTAATCTTCTGAAGACTAATCTGGGAATATAAACACCAATCATAACATTTTTTTCCATATATAAATACTCATTTTATGGTACCTGGTAAACAAAGTAATATGGAAGCTCCAGAAAATATAATTTCTATTCAACCTCTAAACTACAATCCTTAAGTACATCAAAGAGTATGAAAAAACTTCAGTCAAGTCTATAGAAGCAAAGTGCAACAAAAAATAAAGTTCACGGGGAAACAATTGAAAATATATGTTCCTATTCAACTCTTTTGAGACCCTAAAACTCTCAAAACCTCTAACTGGGCCTTACATTTGTTCCCAAGACCATTTGAGGAAACAAAGATCTATTAAATCATAAATTTCTCAACAATAAGGACAAAGAACTTATTTTAGGGATGTCCTTATATTATGATACAAGAAATGAGACAACTAGAAAGTACACAAGTCAATCTACAAGGGTTTGCATTTTAGCTCTGGAAGCTATTAGGTATGGCTATCACAAATTTGTCAACCTCAGAAATCTTTTCTTTTTAATCTGCAAAATTATAAAAATTTGCAGGATTCTTGGCGAAACTGAATGAGATGTTCATATTAAGTGCTAGAACATTACATAAAACTAAAAGGGTATCATCGCTTCGATTTCAATTTAAAGAAACATCCTTATTTCTTAGCCCTCTGACACATAGAAAACTAGAAATAACAAAATATTTAGCCACTTGCTAACTCACCAAGATTTTAGCCAGGCATGGTGGTACACAGAGAAGCTAAGGCAAAAGCATCACAAGTTCATGGCCAGACTGAACAACTTAGACCATCTCAAAATAAAAAAGATCTGGGGGTACAGCTTGGTGGTAAATCCACAGTACCACCAAAAAAAAAAAAAAAAAAAAGGATTTTACATTAATCCTTTCAAAAAGAGTACTTTTTTTTTGTTTGTTTTTGAGAAGAAAATACTGGAAGTTAAGAACTAGAAGCTTTGATTATATACCTCATATTACAGAAAGGCAATGAGTAGGCTGATTCTAAAGGACTCATTCAAGAATTATAACAAAAATTGTCAATGCAGATTTGTCAGTTGTCTGTTAATAACCTGTATACCAAAGATTCCTAGAAGATTAGGGGGAGAGAATTTTTTTTTTTAATTGTAGATTTTTTTATGTGGTACCGAGGATCGAACCCAGTGCCTCAGCGTGCAAGGCAGGCACTCTACCACAGAGCTCCAGCCCAAGCCCAACGGGAAAGAATATTTATTGAACAGAGATATTTCTGGGTTATATTTCATAAGAAAATTGTGGATTCTTTATAAAATGTTTCTTGAATTATCCCTCCTCCCCCAAACACACACTATCTTTGAGGAGAGGAAGATAACACTGCTGCCTAAAGGACAAGAGCAGAGAATACATGGCCTTTATTCTTTGGTCAGACTTTCAATAAACCAAAGTCTCAAGTGACAGACTATAGCATCTGTTGGGTCACTATGAACTGATACCTCAATTCTTGGATGAGAGTCTCAAGTGAATATTTTCAATAGCACAGGTAGACGATAAACACATGTTAAATACCAGATGGGCAGAAAAAAAGAGATGACATGTCTATTGTAAAATTTTAGGAGTCTGAACTACTCTTACCAGAGTAGTTGAAGGAATAGGCAGCCTCCAAGGAACTTCCAGATTAGATGAAACATTTTTCTCAAAAAAGGAACTTTAAAATAAAATTTAACTTATTTTGAGCTAAATTCTCATGAGTTCTGTGACTAAAAATGTTTACCAGCTGCTTTAATCATAAAAATTGCCTGGTATATTCAGAGCATCTAAAATAAAACTGTAGTCCAATATGAGTAAGATATAAATTATACCCCTTGAAAGGGAAGGAACTTAGGTAAACAGGGTTATTTAGAAATGTCTATTACACTCTGAAGAATGATTGCTACATCAGTTTTCTATGGCTGCTGTAACAAATTACCAAAATTTGTTGCTTTAAATCAATAGTACTTTATTCTCTTACAGGTCTAGAGATGAGAAATTCGAATTCAGTTTTCACTGGGCCAAGATCAAAGTGTTGGCAGTGTCACCTTCCTCCAGAAGCTCTAGGGGAGAATCTGTTCCTTAGCTCTTTCAGCTTGGGGTAAGTGCATTTTTTGGCTTATGGCCATATCATTCCAGTGTTTGCTTCTGAAGTCATACTGCCTCCTCTTTTTTGACTGTAATTTCCCTTTGCCTCCTTCCTCTTTTTTCCCCCCACATTTTTTTGGGGGGGATGGGGTGGTGGTGCTAGGGATTGAACTCAGGGCCTTGTGCATGTGAGGCAAGCATTCTACCAACTGAGCTATATCCCCAGCCCTTCCCCCACAATTTTTATTGGTGTATTATAGTTATACATAATGGGGTTCACTGTTCATTATGCAAGCTATATAAAAAAGTATAATTTGGCCAACATTCCCCACCAGCACCCTTCTTGATTTGTTTTGTTCTTGTACTAGAGAATGAATCCAGAGGCACTGAGTCACATCCCTAACTCTTTGTATTTATTTAAAAAAAAAAAAAAATATATATATATATATATAATTTTTTTTAGTTATACACGGACACAATATCTTTATTCCCCAGCCCTATTTATTTATTGAGACAGGATCTCACCAAGTTTTTTAGGGCCTCACTAAATTGCTGAGTATCATCTTGAACTTGAGATCCTCTTCCTCAGGCTCTGTGAGTCACTGGGATTACAGGCATGCAACACAACATCCAGCAGCATATGGATATTTGCAATGACATAAGGACACATGCACTGACATTCAGAGTCCACACAGGTAATCCAGAATAATAGCATTTCAAAATCATTAATTTAATTACTTATGAAAAGCCCCTTTTTCTGGATTCCAGGGATTGTAATGTGGTTGTCTTCAAGGTTTCATTTATCAGCTTACCACATTTGACAAGCATAACTATAACATACCAATGAATACAACCAGTTCTCCACAGACAATACTAAAATCTTTATCCTGTATGTGATTAGTTTCCTTAATTTGTTTTTACACTGTGAAATAAATATCAGAAAATATAATCACTTCTAAATTACTTAGATTATCCCATTTTCCTAGGGAGCATTTTTCTTCATTAGAGATATGCTTCTCTAATTACTAATAAACAAAGAAAACTAAAAAGTTTCTATTTTTTATTTTTGGCAATACTGAGGATTGAATCTAGGAGTGCTTCTACCACTAAGCTATATCCCCAGTCTTGGCTTTGTTTTTCTAGACGGATGTCACTAAATTGGCCTTGAATTTGGCAATCTTCCTGCCTCAGCCTTCCAAATAGCTAGCTGGGATTACAGGTATATGCCATGGGCCAGCAGTTTCTATGTCTTGAATAAGCAAATTTTTCCTTAGTTAAAACATTGCTTGCTTACAGAACACAGGTGTTAGATTTTAGAAATGAACTCAAGACTAGGCAAATCAGGGAGCTATAAAAAATTCTGAGTAAGCAATCCAACTGCTATCATAACATTGCCTGCAGTGACTATCACCTCATAAATACCACTTTCAGCATTTTAATCTAAAACTACAGCTGTAAGACACTAATTTCTGTAAACTTCTAAAAACACAAATAGTTATTTCCTTATTAAAAAAGCGCCATTGTACTGAACATCTGGAATACTCATCTAAATTAGTTTTGGCAAGCTAATAGCTTCTTTATTTAAAAAGGTAATATAATCAATTCCTAATTGGATTATATATCTTTCCCACACTGTGGAATACAGTACCAGGAACACAGAACAGGAACCATTTAAAGGTGATTTTACAACTCCTCATTATTCAGTTTTAATTAAGTTTTTGAGTATTAGTAATAAATTGAATGTTTTCTAGATCCTGAAGTTACTGTTACAAGAAAAATATACGCTGTAAGATTTTTAAGGCTTAGCTTAAAATGCAGACCTAGATTATTTAGTGTGATCTGTGTCCTTTTAACATATTTCTCCTATCACCATTTTATCTCTTCCAATGAGGTACCGTTTCACACACATATAGGTACTTTTGTTGTAGTCCAAATTTAGTCTTCCTTTAAGGTTTCAGAACATACCTATTAAGGTCTAACACTGGTCAACACAGTTATATTAGCAGGAGTCTTATTTTCCTTCTGTCCCTTTGCCTATCCATATTGGAAGCTAACAGACTTATAATAAACAACAGTTGAGGAGTTGAGGAAGCATTTACTGAGGGCTTTCATTGTGATAGAAAATGAAAACCTCCAAGAGCTTACTGGCTTAAGGGAAAGGACAGTCCGGGAACATACACTTTTTCAATACAATTTGATAAATGTTACAAGAGCAACAAAAAAGTCAACTGGGGGAGCAGAAATTAAAACAGGTTTCCTAAAGAAAGGGACTCCTCTCTTGGAGGAGCAACTGAAGGGTTAATCAAGTGAGGAAAGAAAAGCTGCCCAGAAGGACAAATATAACAAGTAATAAGCAAAGGCAGAACTCAGCATGGTGTGTTCAGGAAACTCCAATCAGTTTACTATGAAATGAGTCAAATGAGGGCGTTAGGGAGTAGCTTGGGGTAAGGCTGAATAACTGAACTGTGGATTACATCAGGGAGACCTAATATGCCATAGAAATGTGTCAGGAAAGATTCACAGTACAAGAAGGTCAGATTTGCATTTAGACAGAGCAGTCACCTCTGGCCAGAGTGGAGAATAGATTAGAACTGTTAATAATGATGCCAGAAGCAGTGGCACATGCCTATAATCCCAGCAATCTGGGAGGGTGAGGCAGGAGGACCACAAGTTTAAGGATATCCTCAGCAATCAAGAAAGACCTTGTCTCAAGATAAAATGGGCTGGAGATGTGGCTCAGTGGTAAAGTTCCCCTGGGTTAAATCCCGAGTTAAAAAAAAAAAAAAAAAAAAACTATTAATAGGATGAATTAGGAAGGCAGAGCTCAAAAATACTTAAGAGGGCAAAATACAAGGAATATAGAAAATAAGAAAGAAGTGCTCCCAAACTTGTGGCTGCAGAGGTGTTGATGACAGAAAATAAGACAGTAAAACAAGAAATGGTATTTTTACTACATATGTACATATTAGTGAATGTTCTAATCAGAATGGGAGGAAAGGGAAAGTGAAAAAAAAATGAATGAATTTATCCAAGTTGAAGGGGGGGCACACAAAAATCAGCTGCATTTCTGTTCACTAACAATGAACAATCTAAAGAAGAAATGAATAAAAAATCCCATTTACAATAACAAAAAATAATAATAGAATATGCATCACATAACCATATTCCAGTAATGACAGACTATATATACACTGGTGGTCCCACAAGACTATATCACCTAGTGACATCGTAGCCACTTTACTTTGTGTAAGTACACTATGATATTCACATAGTGATGACAACTCCTGCCAACTCATTTCTCAGTAATGTTCCCAATGTTAACTGGTGTGTGACCGTACTTAAATTACTTAACCAAAGGAGGCAAAATAAAGTCTGTACAGTGAAAATTATAAAACACTCCTGAAAGTAATGAAAGACTAAGTAAATGGGAATACATCCTATGTGCATAGGCTAGAAGATTTAATATGAAGATGAGAATAGTACTCAAAGTAATCTAAAGATATAATGTAATCCTAATGAAAATCCCAGTGCCTGTGTTTTGCCTGTCTGGTATCCCCAACCCCAAAAATACTGAAAACCCCATCCTAAAAATTCTTACCAACTCTCAAAGGACTCCAAATAGCCAGAATAATCTTGAAATAGAAGAATAAAGTTAGAGGACTCCGATCTCTAGATTTCAAAACTATTACAAAGCTCAAGTAATCAAAATAATGTCCACTGACAGAAGAATGGATAAACAAAATACAGTGTGTGTGTATATATACACACACACGTATATGAGTGTGTACACACACACACACACATATATGTATAGTGACATATTGCCCTGCCCCCAAAAAGAATGGAACTCTCATACACACTATTACCAAAAACCTGGAAAGAATTATATACTAAGCACAATAACCAACATAAAAGGACAAAGATTATATAATTCCACTTGCATGAGGTGGTTAAACCAGTCATGTTAACACTCAGAAAACGGAACAGTGTTGGAATGGGGCTGTGGTTCAGTGGCAAAACACTTGCCTAGCATGTGTGAGGCACTGGGTTCGATCCTTAATACCGCATACAAAAAATAAACAAAGGCATGCTGTCCATCTACCACTACAAAAAATTTAAAAAGAAAGAAAAGAAAACAGAACTGTGGTTAGCAGAAGCTGGGGAAAGAACGCAGTAGGATCTTACTATTTAATAAGTAGAGTTTCACTGTGGGATTATGGAAAGGAACAGTGGTGATAGCTATCCAACAAAGTGAATGTAATTAATGTCACCGAACTACAGAAAATATGACAAACTTTGTCATGTATATTTTATCATAATAATAAAATAAAAATGTATGCCAGGCGTGGTGGTGCACACCTCATATCCAAGTGGCTTGGGAGGCTGAGGCAGGAGGATGCCTCAGCAACTTAGCAAGGCCCTAAGTAACTGTGCAAGACCCTGTCTCAAAATAAAAAAGGGCTGGGGATGTGGTTCAGTGGTAAAGCACCCCCTGAGGGGTTCAATCCCTGGTACTCCCCACCACAAAAGAGAAGAAAAAAAGGAAGTGGTATAACATTTTCTAGAAAGAAATGGAAAGCTGAATTCCCTTTTGGACTTCTTGAATATAAGGTATATGTAGGTCACCAAGAAAACACACACACACACACACACACACAGAGCCTTAAAGACTTTGAATTACAGACTCTCTGTATCTGGCTAAAATGTAATACTTCAGGAGGTCTAGGGAAGAATACTTTTCACTTTCTAGCTTTTAGAGAATATCTACATCTTTTGGCCTTTGGCCCCTTCCTACCTCAAGGAAGACAATACTATCTGGCAGGGAAAAAACCTACATTAAACCTGCAACAACTCTTCTGAGACAATACCAAAAAAAAAAACAAAACAAAAAAACAAAAACACAAAACCAAAGTATAAAATATAAAGGACACATTTAATAGAATTCTGTGAAGAATATGTGGTTATTATGATTGTTGTAATAAAAACAAGACAAACCAACCTATCCTATCCAACATACATTCCTAATAAAGGAGAAATGGCAGACTGCTCCAAGGGATAATAATAAATATTAATCATAACTCATGAAATAAAAGTTAACTTACCTAGCTACAATGTTACAGCTAAATAAGAAGAAAAAATTCTGGTGTTTTGTTGTATCACAATATGACTAAGGTTAATAAAAATGTATATTTCATTTTGGATTATAATATTTTATCAATCTAAGATACAGTAAAATATCCCATTTATAAATTCTAAACTTCCTTTTGAATTAAGTCTTCAACTAGAGTAGATTGAATAATGGCCCCCCAAGACATCCATGCCCTAATTCCCAAAGTTTGTGAAAGTTACTTTACATGGGATAAGGTATTTACAGAGCCAATGTGGTTAAACCAAGAATTGTGAGAAACTTATCCTGGATGATCTAGATTTGGCCCAATATAATTACGAGGGTCCTTATGAGTCAGACAAGGTGATATGATGACAGAGTAGAGTCAAAAAAGGAGACATGATGAAGGAGGTAGAGGTAGTAAAGTGAGAAATCTCAAAACACAAAGTTGCTGCCTTGAGAGAGATGAGGGGCCACAGGCCAAAAGGTGTAGGCAGCATCTAAAAGCTAGAACAGGAAAGGTATTCTCTCCTAGACTTCCACAAAAAAAAAAAATCAGACCTTCCAACACCTTAACTTTAAACTCATAAAACTCATTTTGGACTTCTGTCAGAAAGTAACAGAATAAATTCATGTTTCTTATGGTGTGGATGTAAGGTGTCCCCCAAAAAACTCATGTGTGAGACAACATAAGGAGGTTTGGAGGAGAAATGACTGGGTCACAATTTTAATCTAATCAGCGAAAAATCCCCGATGGGATTAACTGTATGGTGGCTGCGGGCAGGTGGGTGTGGCTGGAGGAAATGGCTCACTGGGGGCATATAGCTATAGGGTATACGTTTTGTATCTGGAGAATGGACTCCCCCCCTTTCTGATTATCATTTGAGCTGTTCCCTCTGCCACATTCTTTGCCATGATGTTCGACCTCACCTCATGTGAAACGGCCCCAAGGAGTGGAGCTCAAAAGCCATGAACCCCTAAATAAACCTTTCCTCCTTCATTGCTGTTCTGGTCAGGTCCTTTTAGTCACAGCAGCGGAAAAAGCTAACTAAAACAGTGTTGTTTCCAAGTTACTAATTTGTTACGGCAATAATAGGAAACTAATAGGACAGGTGAACCCCAATTATGAGGAGAAACCCAATAGTAGAATGGAAGAAGGTGAGGGAAAATATGAACTTCAGTTTATTTGCCCAGTGGAATCTCATCTTCCACAAAAAGAAAACTAAATGCACCCACAGGAAAAAGTCTTCCTCTAGAAAACTAGTTCTCAGTTTTAGTTGCATATAGAAATTACCTGGAGAACTTTTAAACAATGTTGATATCTAAGTCCCATTTTAGGCCAACTGAATTTAACATCTCCCATGTCACAGTATAATTTAAAAGCCAGCCAAATAGTTTTTATGTGCAGCCAAAATTATGAATCAGACAAAAATTAGTGTCTTAATGACCTAAGAAATTTCTGACTTTTCCAACTATGACTAGAAGTTCCTGAAACATTCACTGAAATGTGGCTCAGAATTCATTTATTCCATGGTTTACTGTATGTTTTGCTGGCATCAACTTTGACAAAAAGAAGTTACAGAAAAAAAAAAAAAAAAATTGCTAGGGACAAATTCCCAGAAGTACCATCATTGGATCAAAAGGCAGATTTTTTTTTTTTTTTTTTACTCTGACAAATACTGCTAAATAGCTATACTAACTTACATTTATACAAATTAGGGATTAGCAACATTTTTTAAAAAGCCTGTCCAGTCGGATAAGTGGGAATGACATTTCCTAATTTGCAAGTCTTAATCATTCGTGGAAGGGGTTATCTTTTCACAGCTTTATTGGTCATTTTTTGGTCTCTCAATTACTTATATCCATATCCATTTTTATCAACTTTTATTTATTTATTTTATTTGTAGTTGGACACAACACTTTATTTTATTTATTTTTATGTGGTGTTGAGGACTGAACCCAGGGCCTCAAAGATGCTAGGCAAGCACTCTACCGTTGAGCCACAACTCCAACCCTTTATCAGCTTTTTAAAAAGTTTGTAAGAAAATGACTTTTGAAGAAAATGACTTTTGTTTGTTAAATGTGTTTCCCCCCAGTTTCTGGCTTTTGTTTTTACTTCTTATTTGTATTTTAACTTTTTCTCCATGGCATCTACACTCTAAAATTATAAAACATCTACCTGCAATTTCTAATATTTTCAGATTTTTTTAAAAAATACATATTTAAGAGATCAGGAATCTAATTTTTCCATTCCATGTAATTGGCAAGTTACTCCAACATATTTATTGTTCTCTCTTCTCATCAACAAGTTAGCATGCTATCTTTTAACTCATAAAAAAGATGAGAAAGGAGAATTTATATGTGTGTGCGCGAATACATACACACACGCACACATACACACATATTTTTTGAACCTGAGAGTATATGGAAACTCTGTAAAATAAAAGATTAACACACTCTACCTTCTTACATTGTAACAATAAACACCGAATTCAGATACTCACAGTAAGAAATTCCTTGCATAAGGAATTCTTTGTATAAGGTCATGAAATATGAAAGCAAGCACCAGGCATACTGTCACCAAAGTTCCCTTTGCAAAAGCAACAACATTGTCATCAGGCTGGCTGCTCCTTTCACAAAAGCAGTTAATAAGTTCTCCCTAGCATTTTTCTCCCTTGTTTGTACTCAGCCTTGTGATATATTTGCTGCCACTAGATGGAGACAATTTCATAGTAAGAATACTGGTAACTGAAGAGGAATAGACACAAAATTTCTACAAAAACACCAACTGTAAAGAAGTCCTACTTAATTTTAGGGTGAAATAAGATGAGTAACTTTAGTTGCAAATTCAGTTTCCTCTTCTGTAAATGTATGGCTTTATAGGTAGCCTCAAAAACTCACAACTCTAAATATTCTACGGAACAAACTTGTTTTAAGAATGAAAAAAAGAGAACTGTATCTTTGAATACATATACATATATTTTATGCCTATATAATACGTAGGTAAGTATGCGAAAACTCCATAAGACATAAGATTAACCCACTGTACACCTTTCTACACTGTTGTCAATAATTCTGATATACATAATATACAAATCCCTTGTATATTCCATGTATACTGTCCATCAAGTGACCATGTAACAATGCAGAAAGTAAGTCACAGCAATATTCCCTTAGCCACTGAAAATATAAAATATACTATACCACTGAAAATATACTTTTCTAGGAATGGCACAATCAGTTGAATAATTATATCTGTGGTAAGAAAGTAACCTAATAATCAGATTAAGATAAGAAAGACAGAACTTGAAAGCTGAGGCTCCCACACTTTTCAAAAATTTTTTTTAGTTGCAGATGGACACAATATCCTTATTTTATTTATTTATTTATTTATTTAATGTGGTGCTGAGGATCGAACCCAGTGCCTCACAAATGTGAGGCAAGCACTCAACCGCTGAGCTACAACCCCAGCCCGGCCTTCAAACTCTTTAAACAGCAACTGAAATAACCCTTTCATAAAGCAGCTAAGCAATTCATTTCTAGAGATAAAAAATTCATGCTCTTTAACACACTAACCTTAGTCCTAAGAAATCATGCATTTCCAGACATGGTGGCGCATATCTATAATCCTAGTGGCTCAGGAGGCTGAGGCAGGAGGATCAAAAGTTCAAAGCTAGCCTGCAAGGTGCTAAACAACTCAGTGAGACCCTGTATCTAAATAAAATACAAAATAGGGCTGAGGATATGGCTCAGTGGTCCAGTGTCCCAGAGTTCAATCCCTGGTACCCACCTCCCCCAAAAAGAAATAATGCACTGATAATAGGTAATAGTTACAGAGTGCTTACCACTTTGTTTCAGATTCTGTTTAATTCTAACAACCCTATGAAGTAAATGCCAAATTATTGCCTTCATTTAATAAATTTAGTTTAAAAACTAATGAGATATTTATGTAACAAATAAGGAAAGAGAGTCAAAATACAAACAACTTGCTTAAAGGTCTCAATGTAAATGTTAGAGGCAAGACTCAAAAACAGGCCTGTTTGACTAAGGTCATGCCCTTAACCAAAACTAAACACACGATTATTATTGGTACTATAATAAAAATACCATTCATATGTATGTTTACCACAAGCACATTTTTTTTCATTTCAATCATCAAAGAAAAGTTATTAATACCATATGCAATGACCAGAAATACCTACAAAATTATGATACCAATCATTTGCATCTGTGCTACAATTAGAGCTGTAAAACTTTGGGGGGGGGGGTTGGGGAGGGGGTACCAGAGATTGAACCAGGGACACTCAACCACTGAGCCACATCCCTAGCCCTATTTTGTATTTTATTAGAGACAGGGGCTCACTGAGTTGCTTAGCACCTCACTCTTGGGGAGGATTGTTAAGAACTCGCGATCCTCCTGCTTCAGCCTCCCAAGCCCCTGGGATTACAAGCATGCACCATTGCACCACTGCTAAAACTTATATTCTAAAAGGTAACTTGGAGTTAAGAGTTTTTCAGTTTTTGTGTTTTTTTTTTTTGGAAAGGGGAGTTCCCTTACATCTTTCAACTCCAACTATTATGTTACCACATTACAATTAGCACAGACATTTTTAATATAACAAGAGACAAGAGCAGGAGTGAAGAAATTATTTCAGGTGTCTCTTTCAAATAGGGTAAATTTTCATTTGCAAAATAGACATCCCCCCCCCCAAAAAAAAACTATTATTATGGAGACTATCAACAACCAGATGGGGATTCAGAAGATCTCAATTCTCATTTTGTGATTTGAAGCAACTGCAAAAGCACATCAATTTTGTATCAATCTCCCTCTCTCTTTCTGTCTCTGTATAAAACACACACCTATCTACCCACCTACCCTTCCTTATCTTTCAATTCCTGCAAATTACATCAAAAAAGAAATTCTGGCATAAGTACCTCCAGAAGCTCTAAAGGCCAAAACAAAGTCAGGTACTTGGAATAGGAAGCACTGGGGGGGGGGGGGGGGGCTTTTAGAAAGATTTATCTTTAAAGATTAACACAATCACAAAAGCTGCAAAAATTTAGCACAGTTCACATATTACTGGAAATTACCATAACTTTGAGCAAGTCAATATACAGTTCCAAATATCATCATGTATAAAATGAGCACGTTTTAGATAATATTTAAAAAAAAAAAAAAAAAACTGTTGCTCTGGAAATAATGCAAAGACCTCCACAAAATGATGAAATGCCACAAGAGCAAAGCTACTTATTAACCATTAGTTAGGCTTTTATTTTTTATTTTTTTTTTTGGTGGATCAAATCCGAGGTTAGGAGCATACTAAGCAAGCACTCTACCACTGAGCCATACCCCCGCCCAGGCTTTTAACAATCTTAATGTTGAGTTATTCAAACAATAAATGTTAAAGAGAAAAATTGTAATAATGCCTTCCTAATGTTTTTTAAAAAACAGATAAAATAATAAAATCCATCCTCTCATAAGCAAAACTGATTCTACATTATTGGATAATAAAAGGAAAAGAACACTAATATTAATTCAATATAACAGATATTGTTTGTGGAACTTTTTACAGTTTTCAATCAGCCTCCATTTTTAAACAAAATTTCTACAAGTTCATGGTTCTTAATTAACCCTAACCCTAACCCTCTTTAAGAATCTGGTGAGAGCTGGGGCTGGGGCTCAGTAATAGAGGGCTTGTCTTGCACTGGGTTTGATCCTCAGCACATTAAAAAAAAAAAAAAAATTAAACAAAGGTTAAAAAAACAGCTGATGAAAGTAAGAAACTCTCGGAGGAAAAAGGACACACAAAAACATGTGTACAAAAAATTTCAGAGTATGCATGGATCCACAGAGGGGACCAAGAACAAGATCCACGGGGACCAAGAATACCTGTTCCACACTATGTAAGAAAGAACTTCCAAGACTAAATGGGTAAACAGTTTATCTTCTCTAATCCCTTGTTTTCTCTTCAACTGTACTGCACAAGTTGCTGCCATCAAAGAGTTACAGATTTCATCCTTTAAAGGTAAACTTATGGGCTGGGGATGTGGCTCAAGCGGTAGCGCGCTCGCCTGGCATGCGTGCGGCCCGGGTTGGATCCTCAGCACCACATACAAACAAAGATGTTGTGCCTGCCAAAAACTAAAAAATAAATGTTGAAAGTTCTCTCTCCCCCCACTCTTAAAAAAATAAATAAATAAAGGTAAACTTATACCCAGGCTAGGTGGCACACACCTGTAATCCCAGCGGCTCAGGAGGCTGAGTACAAAGCCAGCCTCAGCAATTCATTGAGACCCTGTTTCTAAGTAAAATACAAAGTAGGGCTGGGGATGTGGCTCAGTGGTTGAGTACCTGAGTCCAAAAAAAAAGAAAGGTAAATTTATGGAGGTAACAGGTACTTTTTTCACCCCACTGACACAATGATCACTGGACCTCCCTATCATCAACATAAGTAGTAAGCTAAGAGAAACTTTATGATCCAACCACAAGGAAATGATTAAACATACTATGGTATATCCAACTGCAATTTGCAATCATTAGAAATGGTACCAAAGCTGGTGCAGTGGCAAAAAAAAAAAAAAAAAAGAATTAAGCAACAACTGAAATGATATCTGATTAAAAGACTATAATTTATGAACCTTCTCCCATTCTTAGCTCTTAAACTACTACTGAAAGGACTAAAATATTGATCCTAGAGATTAAAACTAAAAATAATCCATTTAAGAAATGAATGATGAATAATTTATCCTCAAAAGCTTTTTCTCCTCACTGGCACACTAATGTTGTCTTCTCCTAAATCAATTATTTCAACAGATTACACAAAAGATTTGAGAACAAATTAAACTGACATTAATAATGTTATCTATATTATATGTAAGTGTAACATTAGCCTTTTCTACGTGCTGGAGTTGGGCTCTGGGTGAAGCTCAATGGTAGAACATGTGCTTCATGAAATGAGATCCTGAATTCAACTCCCAGCAACAAATGAATAAATAAGTCAAAGACTTCTGGAGGGAAAAAAGGAAAGAAATTGCACTAATAATTAAACCCTGGCTAACTCAACCTGGCAAATGGGACCTATATTTCAATATAGCTATATAACTTATTATAATTATAGTAACAATATTAATGAAATTCCAGTTTAATATTTTGGACAGTATAAACTACCAATATATAAACTAAACATACTAAACTACCAACAACATACATTTCTGTCACTGCACTGTCACGTGAGGAAATGTTCCTAGGACATAATCTCATAGCTATAAAAAGCATATTTTCACTCAAAGAGCTCTGTTTTCTTCACAAATGTTAACCAACTATTTTGAGGAAGGATAAAAAGTTCACTGAAACTAAATAACAATTTTCAATCTTGCTAAGCATACATTTTAAAAGCAGAGATTTTCTGAAACTGATGTAACTCATATAAATCAAAACTTTTTTTTAAGAGTAATTTCCAGCCAAAACAGTCATAGCATCTGTTTTTGTACTCCCTTAGGCCCTTGTCCCTTAAACAATCTACAAAGTGGCAGTTCTGTTCCTACACAAGTAATGAAATCTGAGGTACTGTTTCAGGATATAAGCAAGGATACTTAACCCTGTGGAAAAGAAACTAATGAGACATGCCAACCTTAAAAAGCTAGGGTTATAGTAATTTCATAACTCCTCCCACATCCCATTCCACCCTAACAATTTTCTCAAAATGGAAACTCAAAAACTTGAAATTAGACACAAAACTATCACCAGGATCCAAGCCATGAATCAAGGGATCTTTCTCTTTCTTTCTTCACACACCTCCCTTACATTTACAATGTGCTTTGCTGTTACAAAAACCCCTTTACCTACATTACCTGAGTATCTTAGCAAATAATCTGTATACACACTCAGAAAGGCCAAGAATATTGTCAACAGTGAAACCAGACCTAGAAATCAAGTCTCCTGCCTTCAATTCTAAAGCCCTTTCTATTATACACAACAAACACTACCCCTTCTGTAATATAGTAAAGCCTTCTATAAAACATTTGGCTGGGTTCCAAGACAGCCATCCCAGACTGAATTAGACTCTATATAGTAAATAGTGTAAATAGTAAGGGTTTAGGGTTTAATGCAATTACTGGCATGAAGGCATATGTCTTTTTAAAAGTGAAGCATTAGTTGGTTTTAAATTAAATCAATATGGTATGTACATGGTAGGGGAAAGCAAGCAGAACACTTCTAAAATGAAGTCAAAATGAAGTACTGCAGATTTGCACATTTCACAATAGCTAACGGAGATAGTGTAATCAATACAGAAATGAGGAAATACAGCAGACAATCTTTAAAAATGTGAAAAAAACTGTATATAGTTTTATTTTTAGTCAAATGAAAAGACAAATTTCTGTCTCCACCCCCAAAAATAGATCTTTAGAATATTAATTAAGTAATCAAGGAGGTAAAGGAGAATTTTATTCAGTCATCAAAAGGAATCCCTGCCAAAATCATTGCTCTGGAATTCAGCAGATCAGAAACCCAACATCCCTTTAATAGATAATTTACTGGTGCTGCACAATTAACTGATTATTTTATCCTTTCACTCATATTCATTAAGTCAAATACCACCACCCAAACAATTTCTAATGGCCCCAGAAGCAAGAAACAATGTCAATAAGATTTTATTTTCCTTGTTCAGTGAAAGAGCAAATTTCTCAAGTATCTATATACACAATACTTAGGATAAGCTGAAAGTGCATAAAGTGATAGTCTTTAATTAAGATGAAAAGTACAGAAAAATGTTTAATGATGGTTATGATTATGTGACAAAATTGAGAAATCTTAGAAAAACAGCTTTCAGAGGAGTTGAGCTGAACACAGAATAAAGTGAGAGCTGGGCTAGTGGCACACACCTGTAATCCCAGCAATCTGGGAGGCTGAGGCAGGAGGACTGCAAGTTCTAAGCAGCCTCAGCAATTTAGCTAGGCCCTAATCAACTTAGTAAGGCCCTGTCTCAAAGTAAAAAATAAAAAGGGCTGGAGATGTGGCTCAGTGGTTGAGCACCCCTGGGTTCAAACCCCAATACCCCCCAAAAATTAAAAAAAGAATAAAGTTGGATTTGATCATGTATAGATAAAAAATTGTACTAGTCATTAAATTTGGCTAGAAACAGAAAAAGCAAATTGGTCACTATGTCTTTTGGGTTTCCAAAACACATCACTCATCTGCTATTGCATTTAACACACTGTACAGTAGTTTATTTGTCATGGCCACTTAGACTAAATTCCTGAAGAACAAAAACCTAATTTGATTCATTTTTCTATTCCTAAAACCTTGTGAGAGAGTCTGGAACACAGAACATAATCAATAAATGTTTTTGTTTTTTTTTTGAAAGTCAAACTAAGGACAGAGTTACAAATTTAAATTATTACATTTAACACTATTTATGCAGGTCATTTATTCATTTCTCAACACTTAAAATACCCTTCTAAGGTGCTTTATGATGCTTAGGCTGAGACTATGCAACTATATTTCACCATCTCTTCTGCCAGATTTTGCCAACCGGGGTAGCAAGTGGAGACTGGAAAACAGGAATTTCGACTTCCTTCTAGTTCCTGTCAGTGGCAATGACAGTCCCTGGCCCTGGCAGCAGCAACTGGTTCTAGCCTCCAGCTTCTTTTGGTACTCCCAGAACCAGCCATATCACATGCCTTCATAGTCACTAACAGCTGAACAATGCTAACCTTTCCAAAAATTCAGCACCAGGTCCATGGAACCTTTCTCAGCGGGTCTTAGGTTCCTATTACTGTAATGTTCCCTTTTAGTTCTTATGTCCATCTAATCAACCCCCTACATTAAATCCTCTGCTATTCTTAGTCAAGTTTCAGTTTTCTCAATACATAATAAACACAGTAGGCCAGGTGTGGTGGTGTGCAGGCCTGTAATCCCAGCAAATCAGGAGGCTGAGGCAAGAGGATTGCAAGTTCAAAGTCAGCCTTAGCAACTTAGCATGGCACTTAGCAACTCAGCAAGACTCTGTCTCTAAATAAAATATAAAAAAGGGCTGAGGATGTGGCTCAGTGGTTGAGCACCCCTGGGTTCAATCCTCAGTACCAAAAAATAATAATCAAATAAAATAAACACAGTGATTCTAACTACTCTCCTCCAGATATTTTGCTGCTTCACTAAAGAGGAAACAAAACGTGGGGTTATAGATAAAATCCATCTTATAAAGGTTAGCCTGGAACCTTCTTTTAAGCTGAAGCATAAAAAAACCACTTTCGTGATTTAATTTACTTTGTGATTTCTTATTCGGCTTTGGGGGGGGGTGAGAAATATTATAAATAATGTGGGCTAGCCCAAGGACACCAACATACCTCCTTTTACTATAACACATATCCTAGAGATAATGTGAGATGAGGTTGATCTTCTATGCCCCAGTATTGTCAGTCCCCATGTGCCTCTCATAGAGACCATGCTGATTCTTTGTATTTTAAAAAGACTGGGTTTTGGCCAGGCACAGTGGTGGCTCAGGAGGCTGAGACAGGAGGATCCTGAGGTTCAAAGCCACCATTAGCAACAGTGAGGTACTAAGCAATTCAGCGAGACCGTCCCTAAATAAAAATACAAAAAATAGGGCTGGGGATATGGCACAGTGGTTAAGTGTCCTGAGTTCAATCCCTGGTATGTCCCCCCCACAAAAAAGAATAGGTTTTGAGGGGAGGTTTGTTTTATTATTGTTCAACATGCTCCTAACTATTTCAGCTAGTGTTCAAGGAAAGAAACAGCAATTTCCTGCAACACTAAAGCTAAGCTGAACTTACTGGTAAATTTTGCCTTCCTATTCTCAAGTATTTTTCGTTTTGTTTTGTGCTGGAGAATGCTAAGTATTAGCTCTACCAATGAACTACACTCCCAGTCTCAAGCATAATTTTTTTTTCACTATGTATGATTTCCATTTTACAGGTTGACTTTGGAATGTAACATCATCATAAAATACAACTAGTGGAATTCTATTTTGCTCTATAGTATAGAAAAAGGGGGAAAAATGAAAGAAAGAAGCACCTTTGCAGGAGAGTCCACGTTTTTCACTTGGCCATTAAAATTTCACTGAAAAATGTCCAAATTAGGCAATTTAATATGAGGTTAATTTTTTAAATCCTTTTTCACTATTATATTTAATAAATATTTTTTACATTCTGACAAATGGCAGACATGCCAAAGCAGCAAACAGGTTGTTAATTCACTCTATAAATGAAACGGGAGATGCAAATTTTAAGCAATGAATTTTTGATAACATAGGTAACTGCTGAGCATCCAACAAGACACACCACTAGGCACAGTCATACAAGTCCACTTCAGTAGCTCAACACCCACAAGGCAAAAGAGAAATTGAGAACATGGCTAGTTCTACTGGAGTTCCTCCACATAATATAGAACTGGATAATGAGTCATCTATCCTTTTTGCATCTACATTCAGGAACTCATCATCCAACTCCCGTCTATGAAAAAGTAAAGTTAGTTTCTACTTAAATGTCAAGGGTCCTATTACCACAGTAAGAATATCTATGTAAAACCACCAAACTCTCCGCAATAAATACCAAAAGATTCAGTGAACACATTAGGTAGAAAGGTCATATAAGGATCTTTAGACCTTTAGAGAATAGATTGGGAAACCGGTACTGTACTTTTGTACACCAAAAAATACCTCTCAGTTAAATGCAAATTGAGTCAGTAAGTTACTGACAGTTAAGATTTAAAAAAAAAAAAAAAAATCAAGAAATCAGACAGTGTGATAACAATGTCTGCCTTCCACAGGGCATGTAACAAACACCACCAATTAAAAGTCATTTGTAGATTTGTATGTGTGCAGAATGTATACATAATCCCACAAGTATCTGTCCTTTTATAAAAAACAGCAAATAGAGGTAAATTTTTAATTTCTCAGGATTTCAATAAATGAGTCACTTCAAAACTATGAAATGCTTTAAGTTACACTAGAAACACTGACAGAATTTTGATAAAGTATATTTTAATGTTAACTCATTGCTTTTGCTGGAAGGAGTTACACTTCTTTACTAATGTACAGAAATTAAACTGTCACTGAAACATCTGGTTGTGTATTATTCATTAGGCATATATGACACCTTTATTCCAAAAACTGCTGAATTACAAATCATGAGTAAATCAGATTAAAGAAAGAAACCTGAGATGACAAACCAAAGGTCAGTAACAGAAAAATGAAATTCCAATCAGGTATGCTGGCCTGGTCCATATTTATATCCCCTCAAACCTGGGCGCTTTGAGTGCTCGACACAAGCAAAGAAAAACTCAAAATTCCCAGTATTTGATGTCTGCACTGTCTACATATGTTAGTGATTCTTATTTGAAATTTTTTTGTGCAGCACATTTGAGGAGCCTTAGCTTATTTTTCAAATACTCAAACGAAGTAGGCTCACTCAGGCAGTTTTCCTTCTTAAAGTCACCATTTTTCATCTATAATTAATTTCAAGCGTGGATTCCACAAGGGTATCTGAGGGAAATAACTGAAGTCCTTAGAAAAAGTAAGGGATCATATTTGCTGTGCTATCACTGGAAAAAGGAAGTCTAATATAACTAACCATTATTTTACTAAAAAAGTTGATTAAGTGCATAATCAAGATTTTAGGATACCTGTTGATTGTGACAATCAGAAATTTCAGGCAGAAAAAGGAATATCAAAGAGTCACAGTACTGCCACTTAAATACTTTATAAATCCAAGGATCGCGTTTCACTTTAAGAACCAAAATCTAACATACCAATATAAATTATTTTAAAAACTCAACAATTACACCTAATTCAAATCGGATTATCTACCAATTACAGTAAGTATTCTACTAGATAATTCTGGAGGTACCAAAAATAGATTATGTAATGCAAATTGCTCATACATTCGTTTTAAATATAATACTCAGTTTAAAATATTGAAGCCACGGCTTGATTTTTAATTTTCAAAATAACAGCGTATTCGTAAAACGCTGGGTGCATATTTAACCTTTCCACAGCAAATTTCTTCACGCACCTCAAAGAAACCTGGCATTTTTAAGCCACATTACAACGTAAGACACACAGGTAAAACTTCCGACGACCTCCTAAAAGATGCCCACAGGGGTTTTAAGGAGATGAACCTAGAATTGGTCTTGGTGGGCAAATAATCGGAATGAAGCTCAAAGTTTGAAACACCCATTTTACGAACACCATCTCTGGGAGCTGGAAAGCGACTTGGGCAGGAGGGAAACGATCCTGACAACCAGGACGACAGCTCCCAGGCGACAGTATACCCAGGATCTCAGCAGAAACCACAGGGTTCAAAATGCGAAGCTTCCATCAGAAACCCCGAGACACCCCCTCCCCCCACGGCTCCTCCGGGCAAGCTCGCGGCTTTGGAAAGCAGCAACAGATATTCCGGAGCAGGGGGCGGCACTCCAGGAATGTGTGGGGCCAGGCGGGGTCTCCCCGCAGCCTGCAGGGAGCCCCGACCCGGTGCAGCTCCGGCGCACAAGAACCCCGACTCCAGGCCCCCGGGGGGAAAAACGGGTTGTTTGCACAAAGTGCCCCTACCCCACCCCCACGGTGCAGACACAAGACCGCGGAGGCGAGGGGAAAGCCCGAAGAAAAAACCCGCATTCCA
>NW_026000019.1:9442875-9451019 GCF_001458135.2 Marmota marmota marmota
GCAGCCCCAGGGCTACGCCCGGTGACGGCGGCGCCACCTTGTCCTCAGTGTGCACTCTCTCCGAGTTCTCATCCCTGGCTCGGTACACCTGGTGCGCCTCCCTGGTCCGCTGTTGGGGTTCAGGCTCAGACTTCTCTCCCAAGACTTGGTCCTGGTACCCCCATCCCACCGGTAGAAATCCTCGTTAGGTGTTCACCTCCACGACTTCACCTGAACTCCCAGCACCCTGGAGTCCCCTGGACACACACATGCTTTTCATCCTTGCAGAGTAAACCTGCAAGATCTAATTATTTCGGAAAAAAAGTGGCCTTCAACTCTAAAAAAGTATGTTGTTGGACGTCTGTTAGCATTCTGGTCGTTCTCATCAGGGCTCTTACTGTTAGACTTTGCTGCTGTGTTATTTCTACTTCTTGGCCCTTTCCTCTGCTGCATTGTCTTCTGAACTTGAGAATGCAAGAAATAATAGCTTAAATAGATGTAATAACTACCTAAAACACAGCCTATGGGAAATTTTTGCTTAATGGATATAAATTATGAGCTGAAGATGTAATAACGAAGAAGTGAAAGATTTGCCTAACTTAAAGATGTACCATCAGTGAGATGTCATTTATCTGGAAAAGATAACCAACAATACCAGACGATGAATGCGATGAATGCAAAGGCACTTGTGACAACAAGGAATGGACTTGCACAAAGAATTCAGCAAACCGGTTTATAGCCTCCAATAACTATGTGGTTTAGGTGGATTACGTAACTTCTCTGGACTTTGTTTTCCTCTTTTGCAAAATAAGAAATTGTGTTGAATGATTCTAAGGTCTTGTCCAGCTCCTGAACTCTTTAAAACTCTCGGTAAGCAATTCCAAATAAATGATATGGATTTACATAGGAATTTTTAAAAGATATATCAATCCCAGCTGATGTGCTCAGGGACAATTTCTTGAGGAGCTGGGATTTGAGTTGGTCTTTGACAGCCTTGGATAGGTGGGAAAAAAGAGGACAGGCGTTAAAATATTAAAGACAACACATTATTTATGCTTCCTAATAGCTACTAAAGTAAACAAGATCAAAGCATTATTCTTTTTTAGTGGCTTGAAAAAACTCTCCCTTACTATTCATAGTTTTAAATAAGAAATGACTATTTTCTGACTTTACAAACCCTTCAAGGTTAAGCTCTTCCTCAGATGTGAATATAAAATCAAAATAATCATGAATCTCTGCTTTTCCCTTATTGTGAGAGTCCACTTTATAGAGACTGTACAGTTGTGGAAGCATCTTCTTTCTTTACTCGAGATGACTGTTTGTGTAATTCAATCAAAGGAAGACAGCATGTTCATAATTTAGGACCTTTTGCACTAATTAAAATGTTTTTGAAAAAATTACAATATGTGGTTAGATTAAGCAATTCAATTGATTTTGAAGAGTGATCATTTGTAGAAAGCACAGGAATTTTATGTATTAAATATAGTACTTAAAAAAGATTCATGGGAGAATTAGTGGAAAATGGAAAACTTATGGGATATCTGAATTAAATGTGATTAAAAAGCTAGACCTCAGGCTAACATCCTTAATATGAAAGACACTACTGACAAATTAATGGAACTTATTATATCTCTTACTCGAACGAACACTTGGTTCTGATAGTAGCACGTGTTTGGGTAAGAGATCTTCCCTAACTATATTAACCAGGAAAAGTTTATATTATGATGTATAGTAACAGACATTGCCATAATGGACATGCCTTAACACAACAAAAAAGTTTATTCATGCTTCTCGATCCTTATGGGAAAGACCGTTCCAATCCCTTCAGGAGATAGATTGACAGACTCTGCCATCTTATAGCTCTATCACCAGGAACACAGCAACTCATTTTCTATGGCAAAAAAAGAAAATGACTGAAGGTCTCTATGAACTTTTCAGAGCCCTAACTTGGAGGGGAAACAGATCATCAATCATATTTCTTTGCCCAAAACTACTTACACAGTCCCACACATCTGCGGGGAGACTGAATCCTTGAACCCAGTTCAGGAGAAGTGGGGATTTTGGTGAACAATGCTAATATCAACCACTTTGACATCACCAGTTGGTTTCTGGATGCTATGAAAAACACTCCAATTTCTCTTGTGTAACTTCAATAAAGTTACACTTTCAAAAACTAATTCTCTATAGGTGTTCAGCTCACTGTTGTATAGAGTGAACTTTCCAATTCCTTTCTCTTTGTGTTAATTGTACAGTATAGATCGTCCCCAACTTAAAATGTTTTACTTGAATGTTTCAACTTTGTTATAGTACAAAAGCTCATTCATGCAACCATTTCATTTCTTCACTTTCAGTACAGTGTTCAATAAATTACGTGAGATATTCTGTGTTTTATTATAAAATAGGCTTTATGTTAATTTTGTCCACTGTAAGCTAATTAATATAAGTGACATGAGAATGTTTAAGGGAGAGTAGGTTAAGCTATGATGTGTAATAGGTTAGGTATATTAAATGCATTTTCAATTTAACAATGCTTTCAAGTTACTATGGGTTTATTGAGTCATAACCTGTTTGTAAGACGAGGGTCATCTATATATTAATCAATGTAAACGCCACAGTCAATGGATCAGTAATGATTTGACATATAGAGAATACATTTCTTTTTCATACTCTTTGACTTGAATCCTAGCCAGGTATGGTGGTGTATGCCTATAATCCCTGTGACTCTGGAGGCTGATTCAAGAGGATTGCATGTTCCAGGCCAACCTCAGCAACTTAGCAAAGTCCTAAATAACTGAACAAGACCCTGTCTCACATTTTAAAATTTAAAAAAAGGGAGGCTGGGGATGTAGTTCAGTGGTAAAGTGCCCCTGGGTTAAATCCCCAGTACCAAAGAGGGGGGAAAAGATAGGAAGAGTATCATCCTAGATTGAAACTGGGTTTTTATGTCTCACCCTGTACAAAAATCAATTCAGAATGGATTGATTTGAAAAAGAATATTTTTGTCTAGAGTTCCTCTAGTCACCCACCTTTAATGTGATACTTGTATTATGTAATGTTAATTTAATGTTCTACTTAAAATATGAATGTCACTTTCAATTAGTACATTTGACGTGCAGCATGTTACTAGAAAATTTTTATAATTATTTTGTAAAATAAGACCTAAGTATAAGATCTAAAACTTTGAAACTACTAGAAGAAAACATAGGAGAGACACTTCAAGATATAAACACAGGCAGCAACTTTGTAAGTAAGACTCCAATAGCTGAGGAAATAATAGCAAGACTTAACAAATGGAATTGCATTAAAATGGAAACCTTCTGCACAGCAAAGGAATCAACTGAGTAAAGTGAAAGACTACAGAATAGAAGAAAAGTCTTTGCCAGGTAACTCTTCTGATAGACGATGAATACCAGAATATATAAAGACCTCAAAAAAACTTAACACCAAAAACAAACAACAACAACAAAAAATCAATAAATGGACAAATGAATTGAACAGACATTTCTCAAAAACACTATGAATGGGCAATAATTACATGAAAAAAATGTACAACATATTTAGCCCAGAGAAATGCAAATCAAAACTGTGCTGCGATTCCATCTCACCCCAGTCAGAATAGCCACCATCAAGAATACTAAAAACAAATGCTGCTGAGGATACAGGTGGGAGCCGGGGCAGGGGACCAGTATATACACAGTTGGTGGACGGTGAATTGGTGTAGGCACTATGAAAATCAGTATGGAGGGTCCTCAAAAAACTAAAAATAGGGGCTGGGGTTGTGGCTCAGTGGGTAGAGCACTTTCCTGGCATGTGTGAGGCACTGAGTTCGATTCTCAGCACCACATATAAACAAATGAATAAAATAGAGGTCCATCAACAACTAAAAAATACATATTTTTTTTTAAAAAACCTAAAAATAGAACTAGCATATGATCCAGGTCTACCACTCCCCGGTATATACCTGAAGGAATTAAAGCAGCATACTGTAGAGATACCTGTATATCCATGTTTATTGTGACACAATTCATAGTAGCCAACTTATGGAATCAGCTTCGGTTCCCATCAACTGATGAATGGATACATATATAACAGAGTATTATTCAGAAATAAGAAAAGCAAAATCATATCATTTACAGGAAAATGGATAAACTGGAGAGCATCATGTTAAATGAAATAAGCCAGACTCAGAGAAGTATCACATGTTTTATATGTGAAATCTAAGGAGGAGAAAATATTACATGAAAGGGAGGTAAAGTAGAAATGGGGGGTAGAAATGATCAAAGTATATTCTATGCATACATGAATTTGCCATTACAAAACCCATTATTCTGTATGATTAATATGCACTTAAACAAAAGTTGCAATGAGGATTAAATGAAATAATGTTCATAAAGTATGGAATATCATCTGGAACAAATTTTCTAATAACCCTCTACTTGCATGTTAAATGTACTAATTGAAAGTGATATTCATATTTTAAGTAGAAGAACATTAAATTAACCCTACATAACCCTACAAAACCGTTAGGTTTTGTAACCTAACAGTCAAAATTTCTATCAAGATTACATCTGGGGCTGGGGTTGTGGCTCAGCAGTAGAGCGCTTGCCTAGCATGCGCGAGGCCCTGGGTTAGATCCTCAACACCATATAAAAATAAATAAATAAACAAAATAAAGTATTGTGTCTAACCAAAAAATAAATATTAAAAAAAATACAGAAATTACATCTGGTCCCTCTTTCACTAACTAGGCAATGTATCTGAAATGGAAAATCAGGCTGCCTATTTTATATCCATCACATGGACTTCTTTTCAACCATGCTGCAATTATCTAATTGCTCTCTGCTCAGATGCACTGAAGGCTAAGTCACCAGTAGTCAGTTAATACTAAACTACATATACATCATGGTTCACTGAGCACTTTCAGATCTATTATTTTAATGAATTTTCATAATAATACTCCAAGGTATTATTCCATCTTAATAATTGAGAGAAATGTGATTTCTTCGGTTCAATAAGTCTCCCAAACACTGAGTTAGGAAGTGGCAGAGTTGGGACTCCAACCTAGGTCACTGGACTCCAGTGCAGGACTTGTTACTTTGGCACACATGCCTCACCCTTCCATGCTTCCTGTACCTGTGGTATCTTTCTCCTTTCTGATCAGCAAGTAGTACTTGAAACACACATCTCCAGGGCTGCCTCTCAACATTATTATTTATTCTGATCCTCAATGTGGTTTATTTTCAAGAAGCCAGAGATGCTGCTACTATAATAGTCTATGAACCTGATCCATTGACAGGAAACCAGCAGGTTTCATTTTTTGTTTTCTTAGAAAACTTGCTTCAACAGAACAAAACAAAATTAAAATGAAAGGTAGGCTAAAAGACTGGAACAGCTTGAGAATTAAATACCATCTCTATATATACTATTGTCAGAATATATCCTCTACCAAAATCTTTATTTTCCATCTTTTGGATGTGTGTGCTTTCTCTGAAAGAGCCAAGTTAAGTAGAAACATGTAGAAAGGCCGAAAGAGACCTATAATTCAAGGTGGCTTTCGGGAACAGGCAATTCAAGATTTACAACCTCTTCAGCTGGAAAAATATAACCCTAGCCACAAGCCTTAGTGAAGTTTTATTTGTGTTTCAGCAGAGTGCATTTCTGTCTGTAGCATCTTCCTTAGTGTGCAACTCCTTTTTATATTCCCAAGACAACCAAAATAATTGGTGCTACTCTTATTCGTTGGCTATTCAACTGAAAGGAATTAAACAGGTTAAATGAGATGGGCTAGTTACGCATTTGGAGAGAGCAAATCAATATTGCTATTTATCTCCCATGGAGACTTGGAATGGTATTTTATATGTCCCAGATGTGGCCACATTCTGCCTAACATCTGCTAGTGCATTTTATTAAAATAATGAACTATCATGTGTTTGAAAAGCCAAGGATGAATTAAAGTTTTCATTCTAATGCAGCACAAAGAGCTATTTTCTTATAGTTAATAATCATTAATATAAGTGGGAGATATTGTGATATTTTCAAATATAAACTAAAATATTATTTAATAATTACTAGCTTTTTATTTTCTAATATGAAGAAAGTTTATTCCATTCAAACAAACCTTTGCAGGGTTTGTGTTTTTTTTTGTTTTGTTTTGTTTTTTTTCCCTCAAAATGTTTATTTCGAGAGATGGGATTTGTGCCTTGGCAGTGATCTAGAAACATCAAGAGTCATCCTGGAAACTAAGAAGGAACAGATAACTCAGATGCAAATTCAGAACTAAAGTAGAAAAGGCTCTGGAAAGGAAGGCCAGAAAATCCTAGAGGGAAAATACAGATGGAGAGTGAAAAATATTTAAATCAAATTACAGTTCACTCAGATTGCCTTTATGGACATTTTAATTTTTTCCACCTAAGAGAAACATGATGCTAGAATGGATTTTTGTGGGGCACAAGATTAGAGGGTAAAGACACCTCTTTTCTAAGACAGTTTGTAGAAATGTTTTCTGGCAAAGAATTTAGAAGAACTGCCAAATCCCACCCATGCAAGAAAATTTTATTTTATTTTAGACTATATCAATATTTGGAAACCCCTGCAAACCCTTCTGTTGGTCATTAGCATTTTTTACTCCACAAAAGCAAACAATATAAACATATATTGAATAACATACCAAAGTAGGTTATAATTTAGATAACTCTGAAAAACCAATCTGGTCAACCTAGAATATTAAGCTTTTTAAAAATATTTTTATATGTATGGGCCTTTATTTTATTCATTTATTTATATGTGGTTCTGAGGATTGAACCCAGTGCCTCACACATGCTAGGCAAGCACTCTACCACTGAGCCACAGCCTCAGCCCTAGAATATTAAGCTTTTACGTGTGACATCTCTTAAGAGGTATTTTTTCTAAGGATTTCTAGTTTTTCTGTAGAAAATTTTTTGTTCATGGATCATGCTTATAAACTCAGAATTGACTGTGGCTCCTTAAGAATTATGAGGACTGCCACATAAGAAGTAAGACAGGATAAAGGTAGCTGTAAACTGACCTTGTCATACTGTCTTGTTAGAGATACACAGGAGGTCTGACTCACCTGGTTGTGTCCCTCTCGAACATTCACTCCTCCTCTGATCTAATCAGTCTTTATTCTAGAACAGTGTTATTGTCCAGAGTTGGTGGATTTCCAATTCCATGACTTCTTGGCATGTACGCATCCATAGGCACCTGTCTTCGCTCTCGAATTTCATCACCTTAGCTGCCCTAGTTTGAACTTTTTCCAAAAGTTTGAAAGACTACTGTTCTCAATGCAGTTGCCTCTTCCACATGATTCAGTTCTTAACTAGTTTCCAACTTATTCATCCCCTGACTTGGCTTTTTAATTAAGTTTGGCTATAACTGCAGCTCAGCCTTTAGCTTGGGACTTGACACACAGTGAATGCAAACTGTATTATAAGGGAGTATCACAAACATAATCTATGTCACTCATGGTAAAGAACAACAATAACAACAAACTTTTCTATCAACAAATGCATAAAATAATGAAGATCCCTGTAGTGGAAAAGGAGAGAAACAATGAAGTTGTTATCTTTGGTGCTGAATAGAATATGAGTGATCTTCGATCAGGAGAACTTATGTTAGGAAAGTCAGCTGATACTGTCACAGCTACATAGGAAAAGCTACATAGAAAGTTTGTTCTTGGTGAACTTTCAACAAGTAGGACTACTTGCAGTTGATTTTGAAGGGTCCTGTCAAAACACATTAACATTTAAACATTTTAAATGCTATACATAATCCTAGGATTTTAATTGGAACTTGAAATTCAACTAGTTCAGGCTGGGTTTGTGGCTCAGTTGTGGATGCTTGCCTAGCATGAGTGAGGCATTGGGTTCAATTCTCAGCACTGCATATAAATAAACAAAATAAAATCCATTGACAACAAAAAAATATATTAAAAAAAAAAGAAAGAAATTCGACTAGTTCTGTTCTCAGATCATATTAACACTTGTCTTTTCTCCAGTTCACTATCTTAGGTTAGTAGTATGTTAGTAGGTCTTTACTCTACCATCAGAGTGAAAACAGTGTTAGGATACCATTCATCTTTATGTGGGCCTCAGTATTTGACATAATGCAATTTATATGTGTGAAGTATGTCTTCCAAGATTCTTTTT
>NW_026000019.1:9451044-9497862 GCF_001458135.2 Marmota marmota marmota
CCCTCCCTCCCTCCTTCCTAATGGTCATGAGCCCTGAGAAATGGAGCTAGCTGTCTATGGACTGAGACCTCTAAAACCATGAGCCACAAAATAAACTTTTCTTTCTCTAACTGTTATTGTCAGGTCTTTTAGTCACAACAGTGAAAAAGCTGACTACAACAGTATTCTATAGAGTACTCACAGGAAGTTGGGCACTGTGGTGCACACCTGTAGTCCCAGTGGCTCAGGAATTAAGGCAAAGACAGGCTCAGCAATTTAGCAAGATCCTAAGCAGTTTAGCAAGACCCTGTCTCTAAATAAAAAAATAAAAAGGGCTGGGGATGTGGCTCAGTGGTTAGGCACCCCTGTGTTCAATATCCAGTATAATTACTCACAGAAGCTTCTGGATAGTAGAATCCATGGAGATTACTGAAGTGTGGCACATCTAGGGTAGGCAGGGAAGCTCCTTCCCTCCCCCACATCCTGTTCTACACATCTCTTTATCTTAGTGTTTGTAACATTCTTTATAAATAAAATGTTTCACATTTTTCCCTGAGTCTATGAGTCACTTTAGCAAATCAGTTGAACCCAAAAGTTTCAGTTGAACCCCAAAAGTTGGGGACTCTGATTTATAGCCAGTCAAAAAGCACAGAAACTTCGGTCTTGCAATTGGTCTTCAGAAATAAAGGATAGTCTTATGAGACTGAGTCCTTAACCCAAAGGATCTAATACTCTGGATAGTGTCTGAATTGAATTGAACTAGAGGACTCCACTGCAGAATTGCTTGCTTGCTTGATATGTGGGGAAAACCCCATCCACACATCTAGTGTCCATAGCATGTTGTGAGTGTATAGGAAAAAATTGCTTGATATTTTCCCTGTATTATCAAAGTTTGTGTCAATGAAGTGGGGCTTGCTAGAATGGGTCTGGCTCACAGAAACATCTAATGTGGGAAGAAAAGGACAAAGGGGTAGGGGATGAGGAACCTTTGGTTCCTGGATGCCACATAGTCACCTAATGTCTGAAGCCACAGCTGTGCTGTCAACAGTTACTGAAGGTGAAAGTTGATAATGGAATTTAGAGATGGATGCAATTCCCAGAAAGTGGGTTCCCTAGATACATAAGAAAATGCAAACTAATCATAAAAAAATTCCTTGGTTGTTCCTGTCTATAATAACTAAAATCATAAACAGAGTACTAGGTGAAGGGAAAGCGAGGAACAAGAGACAGGTAAGTGACAAATGAAAGACTGAGACCAGGCAGAGATACACACGAGAGTTTATTACGTCAGAGTTGACAAATAAAGGCCATCTCTATAGAGGAGAGAGGGAAAAAGGCTTGGGTTCTGGCACTTTTAATGGGGCAGTCTCACGAATCATAGCCTGGTGGGTCCTAATGAGGGTGGTTAGGGGTTGGGTTGGTACGAGGGAGTGGTGAGCCTTTCTCAGGAAGGCCCTTGGGCAGGAAAGGGAAACATTTTCCTTAAAATGGCGGCTGTCACTTAAGATGGCCATCCAGATGCTAAGCAATGCCTTTATATTCCCCCCTTTTTTTGTTTTCATTGGGCCCCTTTAGGGAACGGGGATGTAGGTCAATCTTCTATAACTGCTTCCTGCTGGGAAGGGGTGGCATTTGAATTTCTCATTAGGGGTACAGGATGTCATTGGAACATGACGAGGTTGAGTGCTGATGGAATGCTGTCCCAAGTTTTGGTGAGGGATTAGTATTCTTGTAACAAAACCTGATTTTTAGTTTGATTAGAGATTTTTTTGGATCTATTTTTTTAACGTTTATATTTTAATTGCAGTTGGACACAATACCTTTATTTTATTTATTTTTATATGGTGCTGAGGATCGAACCCAGGACCCTGAATGTGCTAGGCTGGTCTTGAACCAATCTAATGGCGCAGGGTACAAGCATTAACAGAAGGCCTATGACAAGGAGAGAGGTCAGGAAAAGAAGTGCCCACTGGAGAAGGGGGTTACTTAGCTGCCATCCTTCAGCACAGGAGAACTGTTGTTTCTGATGGATGTTCAAGGTTCTGTTGGAGTTGTTTTATCTTGTCCTTTACTATGCCAGATTGATTGACATAAAAATAGCATTCCTCTTGTAGGTACAAAATCCGACTTTTTCAGCCATAAAAAAATCAAGGCCCCTTAGATTCTGCAGAATCATAGCAGCTAAAGAATCAAGCTGGGACTGTATGGTTAGTATAGTTTGATCAAGTTGCTGTAAGTCTCCTAGAAATTGGAATGGTAATTCCTGGTAATGATACCCTGGGGAGTGCAGAATAAGGGAGGAGGGCAAAAATGAAAAAGGGAAAGATAGTACTCAGGGTTCTGCAGTGTCCTCGTGGTCCTCAGAGACCGAAGGAAGATTGGGGGTTCTGGCCTTGGAGAAACGCAGCTTGAGAGGGCCTGTGGGTGTCACTGTATAAAAGGGGCAGAAGAAACTGTTTTAAATGGAAGTTATAAACCCAATATGGGATGCCCTCAAGGCAGGCCGCTAAGAGAGTGGTAAGAATGACCCGATATGGTCAATCCATTTGTGGAGAGTTGAGAGGAGGAGGAGGTTTGTTGGGGGGAGGCATTAAAAAGTACCAGGTCACCAGGAGACAGAGTTGGAGAAGGGGAAGAAGCAGAAATAGGCTTTGCCAGAATGTCATCATTGTATTGCCAAAGAAGGTTTCTAATGTATGCAAGAAGGGGCCAGAAAAAGATGAGGAGCAAGGGGTAGAGGAGAATCAGAGGGTGGTGAGCTAAGCAGGGAGACAGGCCATCCATTTGGAGGCTCAAAAGGGGAGATGTTGAGTGGCTTCTTTGGGAGGACTCATAACCTAAGAAGAGCCCAAGGAAGGAGTTTAGTGCAATCTAAATGTAATTCAAGGGATAGTTAATGAGAATGTTCTTCAAGGTCCTGTTGGTATGTTCCACCTGGCCAGAGGACTGGGGATGGTAGGGGATATGAAAATGCCAGGAGATGTTGAGAGCCTTAGCTACAGACGGTGAAACATGGGAAGTAAATTCAGGACCATTATCAGACTAGAGTGAGAGGGGAGGCTGAATCTGGGAAGAATGTGTTCAGCGAGGATGTTGGCCAACATGGGAGCACATTTATTGTGGTAGGAAAAGCCTCGACCCATCCTGAGAAGGTGTCCACTAGTACCAAGAGAAATTTGTACTGCCTGACCTGGGGCATATAGGTGAAATCTAGCTGCCAATCAGAGCAAGGGAGATGTCCTCTTGCAGGGTGTAAAGGGAAGACAGGTGGGTGGAGAGTGGAGGTGAGATTGTTTTGGGTTTTTTTTTTTTTTTTTTTGGCAGTTTCACATAAGACAGAGAGTGTAAAGAGAAATTGTAGGTCCTCTGGAGAGAGTTTAAGGTGGGAAGTGAGAAATTGTTTTAAAGATGTGGTGTTAGGGTGAAAGAGGTTGTGAAGGAAGGTAAGCATCTGTTGAGTGTCAGGTGGGGAAGAGTCCATTGGGGGACTAGCAAGGCAGAGGACCGCAGGTGGAGGAGGCTGTGGGAGGGCGGTGGCCCTTGCCTCAGAGTCTGCCTTGTTGTTGCCGAGTGTCACAAAGGCAGTGTCTGTCTGATGAGATCTACAATGTGAGATTCCAACGGCAGTGGGAAGCTTTGAGGCCTGAAGGAGATTTGAGATAAAGGGGGCATTAGTAATTGAGGTTCCCTTGGTGGTAAGGAATCTGCGCTCCCTCCAATAGCAGAGTGGGAGAGAAGAATGTGGAAAGCATATTTAGAGTCAGTGTACACGTTGAGGGAGGCTCCCTTCACCAAAGTAAAGGCTCTGATGAGGGCAACAAGTTCAGCCTGCTGATTGGATGTGTTACTGGGGAGGGAAGCCGGTTCCACAACTGAGGTTAGAGAGACTGTAGCATACCCTGCCCGATGAACTCCCTCCTGAAGGAAGAGGAGCCATCCTGTGGACCTGGTGTATGTTGCCTGGAGCAAGGGCCTTCCTGTATGTGGGAGGGATGTGGAAGAAGCTTCTCCAGAGTTTCAGTGCATGAATGGGTAAGAGGAGAGTCCTGAGAAGAGTCCTGAGGAGCGGAGAGGAGTAGCAAGGTTTAAAGGTGAGCATGTGTGGAA
This sequence comes from Marmota marmota marmota, assembly GCF_001458135.2. Classification (NCBI taxonomy): domain Eukaryota; kingdom Metazoa; phylum Chordata; class Mammalia; order Rodentia; family Sciuridae; genus Marmota; species Marmota marmota. The sequence continues at coordinate 9,455,131 of NW_026000019.1, forward strand.
AGGAAGACTGGGATCTTCCACCAGGGAAACCTGTAGACATAGAAGGTGATGGGGGTGCGGGTGGGTAAGCACTTGTAAATGAGGAGTTCCTTTAGGTGATGGGGAACCAGGACAGTGAGTGCGGCCCCAAAGGTGAGTTTCTTTGACTCATTAATGAGTAGAGAGGCTGCGGCCAATGTTCACAGGCAAGGGGCCCATCCCCGAATAGTAGGGTCAAGACCCTTTGATAGACAAGCTACAGGGGCAGAGGTTGGCCCCAGCATGTGTCCGAGGACCCCTAGAGCAAATCCCTGCTTTTCAGCCATGTAAAGGTGAAATGGGCGTGTGAGATCAGGGAGATGGAGGGCAGGGGCCTGGAGGAGGGTCTGCTGGAGCCTGGGGAAGGGCTCTGTAACAGAGTGCCATAGGGGTTCAGAGAGTGGGCCCGGGCCAATATAGAGTAGTTAGGAATCCAAGCTCTGAGGAATCCTGCCATACACAGAAAGGAGAGAATTTCTTCCTTAGTAGAGGGTGTTGGTATATTAGCCATAAGGCTCTTTCTATCAACCATAATGGCTTTGTTTGGGGGTCGGGAGGAGGCCTAGGTATGTTACCATTGCCAAGGAAAGCTGTACCTTGGATGGAGAAACCCTATAGCAATGGGCAGAAAGGAAATGAAGAAGTTTACAGGTGTCCTGATGACTGACCTCAAAGGAGGGACTGCAAAGAAGTAGCACCATAGAGTGAGTGAGATGTATGAATGCTAGGACCTTAGCCAAGGCTTGTCCGAAGATATGAGGGCTGTCTCGGAACCCCTGGGGGAGAACTGTCCATGTCAGCTGAGTGGCGTAATAAGACTCAGGGTCTGTCCGTGTAAAGGTGAAAATGTCTTGAGAGTCAGAATGGAGGGAAATAGAGAAAAAGGCCTCTTTCAGGTCCAGTACTGAGAAGTAAGAGGTCCTGCAAGGAACGTGGAGAGAGGGTATAAGGATTGGTTACCACAGGATGAATTAGGACGACCACAGAGTTGATGGAACGGAGGTCTTGGACCAAGTGGTACAAATCATCAGGCTTTTTTACTGCCAAGATGGAGGTGTAATAAGGGGAATAAGTAGGTCTAAGGAATCCCTTTCACAAGAGGCCTTGAATGATCGGCTGTGAGCCTAGGAGTTTCTGTCAGGAGAGCTGATATTGTGATTGGGCCAGAAAATGGAGGGGGTCTTTGAGACAGATGTGAATGGGCTTGTGGTGTGAAGGATGGAAGGACTTGAACATTCCAGACAGTAGGGTCCACGTTGGAAGGGGGTAATGGGAAGGCACTGGCAGACAGAATAGGGGATGGTCCTAAGGTAAGGGTGAGGAACAGGGGAACAGCAGGCAAGTCTGGATGGAAGCGTAAATGAGGGGAGAAGGAAAGCATAGTCCCCAACTTTGAGGATGACCCTTCCCATAAGGGGAACAGGGCTCTGTGGAATGACCAAAATGGAGTGGGTAAAGTCAGAGAGCCAAAACCACAAACAAGGCTAGGTGTCTGTAAGCGTTGGTAATGTTCACCCTCTACCCTAACAATGAGGTCATAGAACGAGTACTACGCCCTCAGAACGCCTTGAGGACTGAGTATGTAGCCCTGTGTCTAGGAGGAAGGAGACAGCTGTACCTGAAATACGCAGAGTTACCCTGGGTTCCCGCGGAGTGATGGTAGTGGTCGGGTGGTGGGGACCTGGGCCTCCTCAGTCCTCTGCAGCCAGTCTGAATAGCTGGAAAGGGGAACCAGAAGGGCCAGATGGCCAGGGGCTGCTATAGGCTCAGGGACAATTAACAGGCTAGTGTCCCTTTTGATGGTATTTAGGACAAGGTCCCAAAGCCTTTTGAGGCATAAGACATGTACAAGCTCAGTGACCCATCTGACCACATTTAAAACAGGGTCCAGGCAGTCCCGAGTGACCCTTCTGTGGGCCAGTGGAACCAGGGGCAGATGGCTTGAGCGATCATCTGATATTTCTGCTTCCAGGCCTTCTTGTCTCTCTCATTATACACCTTAAAGGCCACTCCCAGAACCTCAGCTTGGGGACTTAGGGGGCCCCTTCCAGCTGCCTTAGTTTGGCCTTAATATTGGGGAAACTCGGGCAGAAAAAGTAGGTCATTAGTAGTTGTCTTCCATCTGGAGTCTCAGGGTCCAGATTAGTATATTGTAATAAAGCCTTGGTCACGCGGTCTAAAAATGTTGAAGGGTTTTCATTCTTACCTTGGAAGATTTCCTGGAGCCTTTCATAATTGATAGCCTATGGGCTGCCTTTCTAAGTCCTGCCATGAGGCAAGTAATGAATTGGTTTCTACAGGTTACTCCTCTAGGTGAATTATAATCCCAATTGGGGTCCCAATCAGGGACTGCTTCAGTGCTGATAAGGGGATGTACCTCATCAGCCTGATTTCTAGCTTGCTCCCCAACTCGCCTGTGCTTCTCTGGCAGGAGGGTGTTAGATAAGATCATATGGACATTATGGAAGGTCAAATTATATGATTGAGTCAGATATTGAAACTTTTTAACAAATTTTTTTCATTGTAGATGGACACAATATCTTTATTTTATTAATGTATGTGGTGCTAAGGATCGAACTGAGTGTCCCATGCATGCAAGGCAAGTTCTCTTCCACTGAGCCACAACCCCAGCCCCGAAACTTTTTGATATATGTGGTGGGACTTGAAGTATAGGACCCAAGCCACTTTTCTATGAAAGATCTGACAAAGAGAAAGGCACATGAACCTGGATTACACCATCTACCCCAGCCACCTTGTGTAAAGGACACAGAGATACAGGTTACCAGTGGTAGCCCATGAGCGTGTGGCAGGAGGAAAGAAGGGCGGAGGGGCCGAAGGGACAGATGCTGAGGAGGCTTCATTAAAAAGAGAATTGTGGTATGGTGGAGGCTCATCCGCTGGGTCGAAGGAGGAGGAGTCCTGGGTAGGATCTTCTATCTCTTTGGAAGCAGATGTAGGAGAGGTGAGAGCTAAGAGGACTCGTGCAGGAGAGCAAGAGTTGCAAATAGAGGGCTTAGAACAGACAGAGGAGGTCTGAATGTATGATATATCTTTCCGTTTTCTCCAACGCCCACAATAGTTGAAAAGATCCCTGATAATATGGGATCTAGAGTGCTGTTAAGTGGCCATTTAGAGTTGTTATCCAAAGGATATTGAGACTAGATCTGATTGCACAAGCAGATATGTTTTGGGGGGTTTAGGTCCGGGATGAGAGAGACCCTAGGTTAACCAGGAGGCAGCCTAGGGGACTAGGGGAGGGAATGGATGAGGAGCCGCCCATGGTGAGACTGAGTTTATGGGTGGGGCGTCCCCGAGTCTCTAGTATCTCCTATTTGAAAGGATGGTTACCCTCAGGGAATTGTCACCACCGCTGCATAAGTGTCAGGGCAGGAACCCATAGAGGCAGTTGGGTGCCCCGCTGGGACTCCATAGTAGGGGCAGAAGCCTGTAGAAGGGGCAGAAGCCTGTAGAGATTAACCCAAGGCCGAGGTCTCACCAGGAACAACTCCCAATTACCCTCAGTGGGTTTTCTCAAAACCTAGGACCCAAATAAAAGATCACTTATAGACCCGATCGACAGTAGGGATCAGCAGTAGCTGTGAAAACTGTGGCTAGGGGTGCCTCCAACCACACAGTAACCTTGGGAGTGTAGGACAATCAATGGTCACTTCCCAGGACCCGTAAGTCGTTTAGGTCAACTGGAGACAGGAATTTTACTTGAAATGTCCGGTGATGAGTGCAGAGAGAGCGTTTGGCAGAATGGAGGGCCTGGTCCCACAATGGAATCCAGATCGGGGCCGGGGATACTTAGTGATCCTCTAAGAGGGAAGTAGGCAAACCGGGGAACCCAATCTCAGTTTCGGCACCAAAATGAAGGGAAAGCGAGGATCAAGAGACAGGTAAGCAACAAATGAAAGACAGAGACCAGGGAGAGATACACACGAGAGTTTATTTATCAGAGCTGACAAATAAAGGCCATCTCTCTATAGCAGAGAGAGGCAACACAGGCTTGAGTTCTGGGACTTTGATGGGGGAAGCTCAGGAAGCAGAGCCCAGCGGGTCCAATGTGGGTGGTTAAGGCTTGGGTTGGTATGCGGGAGTGGTGAGCCTTTCTCCAAATGCCCTTGGGTGGGAAAGCAAAACTTTTTCCTTAAAATGGCGACTGTCACTTAAGATGGCTATCCAGATGCTAAGCAAGGACCTTATACTAGGTTGGACCTTAATGCTAGACCAAGCTCAGGTTGTAGTTGGTCTGAACTTTGGCCACCTGCCTCAGGGACAGCAGAGAGTACTTTTAAGAACTGTGGTTACCAAGGTGGCAGTCAGATTTGGGGAAGGGCAAAACCAAAAAACTAGTAAAACGAGGTAGTATAGTGTGAAGGAATTACTTCATTTTGTAGATTGGATCCATCAGCTTCCAAAGAGCCATTACTAAAATGGATTCTGGGAGTAGTTAATTTAGGAGCAGCATCTTTGGTATCAAATGATACAGAATGAAGAGCATATCGGGTTGATCCAGGACCCATAGCTCAATATTAAAGACATAAATGAAAGAAAGGGGGTTGGCAAACTCCTAACGGGTCTAGCAGACAAGGTTGTGGGACAGCAGTCATGCCCTCTTGAATGCCATAGTTCTATGATCTGGTTAATTTAACTTTTAACTGCTTCAAATAAAGTGAATAAAGAAAACATCAATAAAGATTTAACTAAGAGGAAATTTTTAAAAATAAATAAAAGAGACATAAAACTGGTCCCAGCAATGTGGAAATCTCTAGATAGTTATCAAGAAATGAGATAAGGTCAGAGGCTGTGGTACATGCCTATAATCCCAGTGGCTTATTTAGAGACTCTGTCTCTAAATAAAATATTAAAAAGTGCTGGGAATGTGACTTAGTGGTTAAGAGCCCCTCTGTTCAATCCCCAGTACAGGGAAAAAAAAAAAAAGAAAGAAAGAAAATGTGATAGGAGCTGTATAGCTATGTCGTGTCCCATATAGGAATCACTTCAATATACCTGTCCTAGGGTAAAGAGGCTCCTTCCTCAGGAGGCTTGCTTGCATGCATGAGGCCCTGCATTCAGTTACCAGCATGCACACACACACACACACACACACGTAAAGGAATGGAGTGAGTAAGATATGAATTGATGGAGTTAAAACAAAGGTCTTAATACAACACTATAGACCATTGGATGGACCAAAGATATCCCATGCTGGTCAGCCAACATTAAAAGTTTCCAAACAAGTTTACTGCATTTATTTCAATTTGGAGACATTCAAAAAGTCAGAAGGCAAAGATTACCATGAGAAATCTGACCTGAAATTGCCCTGAGCAATAGTCAGGCAGATGAATCAAGTATGACAAAGGGGTTCCTTGGCTTGACCCACTGATGGGGCCCCAAAGTCCCCAAGTGAGTACAACAGTCAGGTGGTGGTGAAGAGAATCATCTGGGACTCCCTGATACAAGAGCCCTGTTCCTCATACCAGGTTCCATTGATGAAGCCCTGACCCAGGCTACTATTTGATGAAAAGAACACAAAAATGTAAGAATTGGTAGGATTATAAAAAATGGAATATTTAAATGGGCTTTATGTAAAGAAATTGTGTTTCCTTTACCTAAGTGTTCTGTGGGACTGGGTCTTACATCTGGCTATCCAGTATTGTAGAAGAGAAGGCATGTCAATGTGTCCTATGAGCAATGTTGACAGGATACGCTACAGAGGAAACAGTAAGACAGCCTGAGCCCACACAGTATAAAATAGAAGCTGGAGGGATGGTATAGACACAGTCTCTGCGTAATAGTACTATGTGGAACCTGGAGTGGGGCTTGTGACAAAAGTCTGTGAGTACGTCCTAGCAACTCGTGTGGCTTTGGACTAGAGAATTTCCACTATCATCATTTATCATCTTGCTATCAGATATTAATTGAAGCTACCTCTATGAACAAAGGACATAAAATATAATCTTGAAGCTTGAGATACCCCCACTGAGTACTGGCAATACCCCGAAAAGTTTCACAATAAGATAGAAATGGTTCATACAGGAACATGCTACCTTGGCAATGACAAGAGAAGCAAGGAGCCTCTTTTCCCCAAGGATGGACCCTAGAACTGGGGGGCAGCTGCTGGATTCTACAGTACTCTATAAGTAGCTCTCAACCAGTGACAAAGAGTTTCTGGGTTTGTGGATGGCAGTTCCACGGTGAACAGACAACAACCTATTTGGACAAATGCCACTCTGATCAAAGAAGGTAAAAACAAATCAACTCAATAAGCTGAATTGCATGCTATTTTCCTAGCAGTAATGGAAGAATTGAACAGTGGTAAAATCCCTGTGTTTGGGTTTATACTGACTTGTGGGTGGTGACCAATGGTCTTGCCATGTACTCAGGCAAGTCCATGAGAAATCTGGTCTATTAAAATGATGCCTATATGGGGTATGGACAATGGAAATTTGAGGGGCACATTAAAATAGACATGCTAATGGTCATCAGAAGAACTTGCTTCTGGGTTTGGAAGTTAATTGGAATTATCAAGCAGATATCCCCATATGTTCATTCAAGGAGACCGCCTTCATCAAGAAATGAGTGGATATTCAGCCTAGAGATGGGCTGAATTTAGACTTATTTTCCTACACCCTCTCAGGCACATAATGCCAATAAAGAACTGTTCTATCTGCCAGCAAAAAGGAACAGAGACAGCAGATGGCTATGTGACAGATTCCCCGGTGGGAAGGCCCTGAACATAGCTGGCATGTCAGACTGATGCTGGGGAACTACAAGTGGATTTTGACAGGAATAGACCCTGTCTCTGAACTGGGCTTTACTTACTCAGTAAAAGATGCAAATGCTCAGAGTGCTAATGAAGAAAGAAGAACAGAAGATATTGTACAGATTTGGATGGCTGAATATCATTTTCTCAGACCAAAGAACACACTGTATGACCCATAATACCCAACAACTGGCAGGGACATAGGCCTCAGAGCAATAGTTTGATAGAGAAGTAGAATGGATAATCAAAAGATCAGTTAATAAAATGGGGGACAGGGGACAGAAAAAGGCATGAAGGGCTGCTTTATACACCTTCACCAGCGTGTGTTCATACTCAGCAGCAGTGCAACTAAAGGCAGGATCCTGCTAGATATTCCTGTGTTTTCCTGGTGGTTATGGGACAAGGGAGGGGGAATAAGATGCTTATATGACCATACAATTCATGCTAAGGGAGGACGACACTGATACAACGATTATAGTTTTTTTTGTTTTCTTCCCCACATCACAAGTTGTTTTGCTTTTTATCCTACTTGATGCAGTGGTCACAGACCAGTGTTGCAACTATTATCTTTGGAAGTCGGGATGCTTCACTCCATCTGGCAAAACTGGGGTTAATAATGAATGCAGCTTCATTAGCTGTATTGCCTGGTGGTGAAAACTGCTCACTTTTGTAACCTAACCCTATTTGAATTAAAATGGAATAGTCATGCTACCTGCAGTGGAGACAAGCACAATGGCTAAACCTAATGGAACTTGCAAAGGTGGAACACTTTAGATACAAATGAAGAGAGGGAAGAATAATAGCTGAGGGTACAGGAATGAATAAATGGGTTATGAACTGAGGGGAATCCAATATTACACCAACTCTGAAAGAGGCTCAGAGCAAGAGATGCCATTGTTTCTTAGCTCAATTACACACAATGTCTGAAAGCATGAAACTGTGTGTTTGACCAGACCACTGCTTCTTTTGGAAACTAACAAGATTGGACAGAAACTCGAAAACCTTAGTGGACTCACCTTGGAGACATATTCATATGATGGACTGGACTAATTATTAGTGGTAAAATTGGACTCTAGCAATGTAGCAGTATCTTTTGAGTACCTCCTTTTGATGTAAGGGATCCTGTTCAAGGCCTATAGGTGGTGAACTTTGTGATATTGCAAAATTTGTATTTGGTTTTCACATCTCCTTCCTGCATATAATTCCTAAAATTCTTAGAATCTTCAAAATAAGTGTCTTTTTATGCTAATGAGTTGACAGATGATTGGCAGCCCTAGGTAGCTTCAAGATGGGGTTTGATCACCAGAAAAACCAAGGCAGTGCTGGGGTAGTAGTACATTCCCATAATTACAGCTATTTGGGAACCTGAGACAGGAGGATCACTTGAGCCCTGAGTTTTGGGCTAGCCTGGGCAACATAGTGAGACCCTGTCTTTTACAAAAAAGAAAGACAAGGTAGGATTAAAGGGTTGGGAATTTAGCTTACTGCCCCCCACCCCCCATCTTGGGAGGGGACAGGAGCTGAAGATTTAAGTTGACCAGTGATTTAATCAATCAAGCCTATGTTAATGACAACGCCTTAAAACCCAAAGGACAGGATTCGGAGTGCTTCAGGTCAGTTGAACCCAGGGAGGTTTCTGAGGGTGGTTTGCTTCTGAAGGGCATGAAAATTCTGAACCCTGCCCATTCCCCTGGTCTTTAATCTAGCTATCTCTTCATCTGCATCCTTGGTAATTTCCTTTATAATGAAACAGTAAAGGAGTTAAAAAAAAAAAAAAAGAAAGAAAGAAAAGAAAAAAGAAAAGAACTGTGCTATCAGCTTTTCATTACTATGACCAAAATACCCAACAAAAATAACTTATAAGAACAAACTCATAGTTGGCTGGATCTACTACTCCATTGCTCTGTGCCTGAGGTGAGGCAGAACATCATGGATCATGGTGGAAGAGTGCGGCACAGGAAAGTTGTCAGCTCATGGCAGTGAAGAAGGAGAGAGAGAGAGAGAGAAAGACAGAGAGAGACTGAGAGAGGAGAAAGTGGCTGGAGAAAAGATAAACTCTTCTAGGGCAAACCCCCAGTGATCTACTTTCTCCAACTAGGTCCCCCCTCCCAGACATCCATTCCTCCATCAATGAATTAATCCAATGATGAGGTCAGAGCTCCCATAGTTTGATCACTTCCCCAAAGTCTTATCTCTGAACATGTGAGACTTTCAGGGGTATTCCAGATCCAAACCATAACAGAACTCACACAAATGTGCAAAGAAATATGTACATGGGTATTAATTTTTGTTCCGTTTATGTTTGTAAAAACTGAAAATAACCCATAGCTTTTGTCTAAATAAATTTTGAAATATCCATACAGTTTTACATTATATAGCCATCAAAAAGAATAATATAGAGCTACAGAAATGGATATAGAAAGATATCAAGACGTATTTTTAAAATTAAAAAAAATCAATTTTCTCATACCAAAAGATTCTACTTTTGTAATTATTAATGGAAGCACTATGATAAAGAAAACAAACAGCTCTTCTGTGCCAGACATGCTCAGCCAAAAAAAAAAAAAATAGAAAAACCATGAACTGGGGTTGTGGCTCAATGGTAGAGTGCTTGCCTAGCATGTATGAGGCCCTGGGTTTGATCCTCAGCACCACATATGAATAAACAAATAAAGTGAAAAATCCATTGGCAACCAAAAAATATCTAAGAAAAAAAAAAGAAATAGAAAAACCAGATCTCTGAAATTCTTTGCTTCTAGAGATCTGTTTGTGTAGTGGCCTTAAAAATCAGGCATTCAAATGACACTACTAGACATTATTCCCCATTCCCCTTAAACATTCGTCACTCTACTTAGTAAGAATTTAGGCTAAGCAGGGACAAACCAATAATTATACATCCCTCAAATTGCAGCTCTTCTAAAAGAGTTCTAGAACCTATATAATTATCTTAGGTCTCCCTTCTCCTAATTTATATGCCACAATCTCTAGGGGAACTATCAGGTGCCATTTGCTAATTAGTCTCCTTAGCACTCACTCAAGAAATTCCTACTGACTTAGCACATGATTACTGGAAGCAACAATCAACAGTAGGTAGAGAACCTAATCATTGAATTTGTTACCCTATATCCCTCTCTTCTAGAAAAATTTTGCAGACACTGAGCCCCTCACATAGTCAAAAGCTTGGATAATCCATTAGGCTAAAGACTTGAAACCTGGCTCAAATGGCCTGAAGAGGTAATAGCAAGAGCCCTAGCCACTGCAGTTGGCCTACCATGGGTTCTGCAGAGAGACTGGGGACTAGCAAAGGAGGAAGTCCAGAGAAGCAGGGCTCAGTATAAGTCTAAGGAGATGAAAGTTTCTCATCTGAAAACTGAATATCAACAACAACTATCTGTCCTCCAGTGGAGAGGAGTTCAAGTGAAATGGAGTACAAGGGAAGGAAGGCATGATATGGCTAATGTGAGCTGAGAGTAGTGAAGGAGAAGTACCCTTGACCTAGACTCCAGGGTCCCAAGAGTTACCAGTGAACCAAATCTGAAGACTTATGTAAAACAGAATTATTGAGTAAAAGGGGCGAGAGGCAGAGGATCTGTGAGGGAAACTAGAAACATGGATCCCAATAAGCTCACCAAAATTGGAAAAAGTCCCTGAGACAAATGGGGTATCAGAGGGTAAGATGAAAAAAGCCAGGAACAGTGACAACTGGGCATGTGAAGACTGGCTTTGTCTGGATTCTCCTGAAATCAGCATCCTCTGATCCACTCCAGTTCCATCACTTTTGTGGCTTCTCATTCTCTTTCCAAACATGCCAGGATTTATTTAGGACCCTTTTTCCCTCTTAAGTTATGCCCTGTCCCTAGGTGATCCTATTCAGTCACATGGCTCTAAGTACCTCTCATTTGTTGACAACTCCCAATTTTCTCCAAACTTAATGGACCACTCTAAATTTCAAACTTATAGACATCTCCAAAATTACATCCAGCTCCCTATTTCCCCTTCCCTGTGTAAAGAACGATGGAAAAGCTCCCTAAACTCAACAAGCCAAAACGAAACGTTTACCTGTCCGAGATTTTATTAGTAGTGGCCAGTAGCAGAAGAGAAGGGGGGGGGGAGAGAGAGAGGGAAGGAGAGGCAGAGAGGGAGAGGNAGAGAGGAGGGGGGAGAGAGATGGGGAAAGCACGCCCCAACCTGGACGAGAGACCAGTCAAAGCAGGATCTCGTTTATTGAGAAAACACACACAGCTAATATAATGTACAGGAGTCAATCAGGATAAAGGTCAGCAGGGTGGGGAGAGTTCACGTGAACACCCATCCTACAGGCAGTAATGGGAGGGCAGAAGGGTTCTGAGCCTATCCTAGAGGTGGTCCAATTTTTCGTCACAACCCACGGCAATGCCTTCTGACTAATCGCCAGGTGCTGTCTTAGCCACTTGTGGCCCCAAGACTGGGAAGTGGGTAGCAGCCAGCAAGTTAGGTTTTCCTCTTTTCTGATGCAACATGCCCTAGATGTTGCATGCCCTATATCAAGTTAGGTTTCCTCCTTTCTGATGAAACTTGCCCCACATGTTACATCATGCCCTACAGTAGATGGACACAATACCTTTATTTTACATATTGTTTATGTGGTGCTGAGGATTGAATCCAGTGCCCCACACGTGCTAGGCAAAGGCTTTACCACTGAGCTACACCCCCAGCTCCATGCAAGCATTTTCAATTAATTGTACATTATTCCTTTATTGATAGTCTACAAATGGCTGGGCATGGTGGTGCATGTTTGCAATCTCAGCAACTTGGGAGTTTGAGGCAGGAGGATGGCAAGTTCGAGGCCAGCCTGGGCAACTTATAGAGACCCTGTCTTAAAGTAAAAACTTCAAAAGGGCTGCGGATGTAGTTCAGTGGTGTAGTACTTGTTTAGCATGCACAAGACCTTGGGTTCAATCCCTGATACTGACAGGGACAAACACAGACAGAGGGGGAAGGTAAAGAGACAGACAGACTATAGGTAGACTCAGAATTCAAAGAGATGTAAGACATTGACTCTCTTCTGAAAGAACCCAGCAGCTGATGAAGTGTACAGACCCACTAAACCCTCCCTTGAGGTCTATCATAAATTATACATATGGAATAGTATCTCTCACAGGGATCAAGTCTGACAATATTAGCTTTAATCCTAAAACTTAGAAGAGTTACAGATAAATTCACAAGTGTGCAAGTAGCCAATAACCTTATCAATAACACACTGTATGTGTCAGTGTGTTAGATTTCCACCAGTGAGACGAAATACCTGAGATAATCAACTAATAAGGAAGGAATATTTATTTTGGCTCATGGCTTCAGTGATTTTGGTCCATGTCACCTGGCCCCATTGCCTTTGGGCCGGTAGCAGCACAGAGCAACATGGTGCGAGCCTGTGTTGGAGGAAATCTGTTCATCTCATGGTGGCTAGGAAGAAAAGAAGGGGGAGGGTCTCAATATCCCCTTCAAGAGCACACCCCCAATGATTAACTTTCTTGTACTAGGTTCCAACTCCTTAAAGGTTCCACCATTTCCCAGTAGCACCACAGGTTGAAGACTAATTCTTTAGCAATGAGTCTCTAGGAAACTTTTACTTTTTTAATTTTCAAAAATTTTTTTTGGTATTGGGGATTGAGCCCAGGGGCACTCAACCACTGAGCCATATCCCCAGCCTTTTTTATATTTTATTAAGAGACAGGGTCTCACTGAGTTGCTTAGGGTTTCACTAAGTTGCTGAGGCTGGTTTTGAATTTGAAATCCTCCTACTTCAGCCTTCAGAGCTGCTAGGATTTCAGGCACGCACCATGGCACCCAACCTTTAGGGAATTTTTATGATCCAAACCATAACGGTCAAGTACAGTGGTAAGTATTTTATAAATATCATCTCATTTAATTTTTACAACAAACCTATCAGGAAATTATAATCATTATCATATCATGGATTAGAAAATAGAGGCTTAAAGCATTTCAGTGCTTGCCTAAATCAATTCAAAATAGCAGGGTGGGTTAATCCATACCCTTTATCACTGTTTAAATTGCCTTCTCATAATTAGTGGCCCGCCTTTATAAAACAAAGCGGTACTTGGTATTTTGAATACTTGCACTAAAATGAAAGAATAAATTTCCAAAATAGTGAATATATGCCTTAGATTTGGCAAACATATTAAATTATTAAACATAACTGGATAAAAAGGATAATTGCACAGGAATCCCAGCTCTAGAAAATGGAGTTTCCTTAAGCTAATAAAGACCCAGTAGTGAAACTGGCCCTTTTGAATTTCCTGTGGATGGCCTTGAATATGAGTTCTTCATTCTAATGTTCATTTTGTGTTTTGGGCCCTCTCTTATTACCGTGCCAAGGATAAGATGGAAAAATCGTCAGACTTGCAGAGGCTAAGAGAATAAAAGCTAAAGCCTGTAGGAATACAGCCTTCTAAATTTATTATGCTAGGCATTGATTTATCACATATGGCAGGAACTTAAAACAGATGTATTTTAATGGAGGGGGTCATCCCATGGCAGACAGGATATTAGGAATGTGGCCTCCACTTGAAAGCAGAAAATCAGAACTTGTAGGTGGTTCTGAAGTTTCCTTTTATGCTAGTTGCAAACTAGAGTAAACGTTTTCCAAACATCTTTTCAAATGAACTGGGAGACTCCATTTCTTAATCTGGAAGTTGTTGAAACTTCTGCCTTTTGAAATGCAATTATTTTTCATTTTCAGAGAGACTGAAGATTTTTCTGAGTAATTTTTACTTGACCTACAACAAAATATCCTTGGAAGTACAGCTCTGATATGTAAATATTAACATTTACACACTCCCGTTTGCTCTACTTTCCTCTGGAATTTAGACATCACATTTTTATTGCTAGAATTCAATAACACATCTTTGCCATCTGCTTTCTTTTAACTGAAGCTTTAAAAATTTATTCTTTCATGTTACATTTAAGTATTGAAAATAATTTCATTTTAATGGTATACATCTAAGGAAAAAGTTTTTTTCCCCCACTTTAGCACCAAATGAGTTACAGTTAAATAGCTATATAACCTTTTTATTTTCAAAAACGTTAAAACCACTAGAGGAGAAAACATTTCTCATAATAAATGCTTTAGCTTAGGGAGAATCCTGGAAACAAAAAATATGCAATATGGAATAAATTTGTAGTCACTGAGGGGAAATTATCTTGAAAATCATTAATTTAGCAAAGATGTCTTTTCAAAAGTACTTGTGATTTAGTTCAGTTTTTGGTTTTATAATATGTTTAAATGATAAGATAAATTTTTTTTTTTGTACTGAGGGTTGAACTCAAGGATACTCAACCATTGAGCCACATCCCTGGCCCTTTTTAAAATTTTATTTAGAGACAGGATCTCACTGAGTTGCTTAGCACCTCACCATTATTGAGGCTGGCTTTGGACTCAGGATCCTCCTGTCTCAGCCTCCTGAGCTGCTGTGATTACAGGTGTGTACCACTGCACTTGGCCGATAAGATAAATTTTTAAAAATACTCAATATAGGCATTTTTCCTATTGTGGGAGAACAACCTAAGACAATTAACTATATGGTGAACTCACACACACACCACACTCACATAAATGATTGTGGAAGAATGTTAACTTGCTCAAAGGTAGAGTGATTGTTGACAGTGTAAGAAAAGCCCAGAAGGCAGATTCCTCTCTATAAGGAGTTACCTATAGAAAACTATCAAGTAGCGCTAATAAAAGCTACCTGAATATCTTATGCATCTATTAACAGCCAAAACAGTTGGTTCATTTTAAATTTTCCTTGAACATGTATTAAGTGCTCATTGTGTTCTGGACACTTGTAGACATTGGGCGGGGGGAAGAAGACCTTAGTGATGTGGCTTGCTTGACCATTTTAGGGTAACTATGGTCGTATTTCTATTTTACATAGCTGGGAAGTGTTTAATGAAATGAAATACATAATGAACTGCCAACACATTGTCATGAGTCTCTGAAATATTAAATGCATATTTATAAGTATAAATATAAAATATATAGCTATTAAATGTTTAATTGGATGAGTTTTAACAAAGATATAGACTTACATAACCAACATCCCAACCAAGATATGACACTTCCATCACCCCTAGAAAGTTCCTTCATGCTTTCCTCCAATCGATCTCCTATCCTCTCAAGGTAAACTTCTTCTGATTTCTATCATCACAGCTTAACTTGTTCTTGAAAGTCACATACATGGAATTACATAGTAGTAAGTATTTTTTAATCCTATTTTTTCATTGCCTTTAATATTTCAGAGATTCATGCCAATATATTGGCAGTTCATTCTATTTTATTGCAGTATAATGCTTCTTTGTATAAATGTACTATGATTATTTTCAATTCATAATCCTGCCGCCGGGTGCATTGTGGTGTCCCATGCCTGTAATTCCAGGCACTCAGGAGGCTGAGGCAGGAGGATCACAAGTTCAAGGTCAA
This sequence comes from Marmota marmota marmota, assembly GCF_001458135.2. Classification (NCBI taxonomy): domain Eukaryota; kingdom Metazoa; phylum Chordata; class Mammalia; order Rodentia; family Sciuridae; genus Marmota; species Marmota marmota. Next base: position 9,470,394 of record NW_026000019.1, read on the forward strand.
CCTTCCTTGGTCAAACATTTTTGTGGATGTATATTTTTATTTTCTTTTTTTGATACTAAAGTTTTAACCACTGTCCACATCCCCAGCTGTTTTTATTTTTTATTTGAGACAGTGTTGTGCTAAGTTGAATGTCTCTCTAAATTGCAAGGGTGACTTCAACCTTGAGATTCTCCTGCCTCAGCCTCCCACTGTAGGTGCCCAGATATTTTTATTTTCTTGAGTCAATACTTAGAAGTGGATCTTAGATGGATGTATAATTTATAAGAAGCTCTCAGTTTTCTAAAATAATAATATCACTTTAAACCCTGCCCCCTGCCTCCGCAGTGTATGAGTATTCCACTTGGGCCACACCCATCAACATTTGATGTGAGAAAAGAGTAGTGAAAGGGGGCATTTTTGCCCACTTTGATCTTGCAGGGAAAATTTGGAGGAAATGTTTTTTTAAAATTTTTTTTTAATTATGACATTAGTTGTAGGTTTTTTGTAGATTTTTTTTTTTTGTCAAGTTGAGAAAGTTCTGATCTTTTCTTAATTTGTGGAGAGTTTATCATAATGGGTGTTGTACTTTGTTAAGTGCTTGATTCATTGATTGTACTGGGCCTTGCGTGCTAGACAAGGACTCTACTGCTGAGATTTATACTCCCAGCCCATTTTAAATGTTATTTTGAGACAGGGCATCCTAGGTTGCTGAGGCTAGCCTTGAGTTTGTGATCTCCTGCCCCTGCCTCTGCCTCCAAGGAGCTGGGATTACCGGCATGTCCTTGGCTCTGTTATATGCGGTTTCTGTATCCATCCATGTAATTGTGTGGATTTTCTTCTCTAGTCAGTTGATGTGATGGGTTACATAATTGATTTGTAAATGTTGAGCCACTCTTACACACCTGGGGTAAATCCCACTTGATTATTATGTATAATTCTTTTCATACATTGTTGTATTCAATATTTGCTAATATTTTGTTGAGGAATTTTGCATCTATGTTCATGGAACATATTGATCTGTAATTTTCTTATCATTTCTTTGTCTAGTTTTCATATTAGGGTATTTGGTATTTGGTATTAGGTCTCATAGAATGAGTTGGAAAAATTTCCCGAGCTTTTTATCTTCTGGAAGAGACTGAAGAGAATTGGTATAATTTCTTGCTTAAATATTTGGTAGAATTCACCAGTGAGCCTATCTGGATTTTCTGTTTTGTGAGGTTATTAATCATTGATTCAATTTCTTGAATTGAAGAATGCATCTTTAAAGAAATTGATTTTGGGATTTCCATCTTTTTCTCAGTGGATTTCTAGTCAAATTATTTTGTGGTCTGGTAGCAGACATTGCATGATTTCTGAGTTTGTTAAGGTGTATTTTATGGACCAGAATATTATCTGGCTTGGTAAATGCTCCATGTCAGCTTGAATAGAATGTGTATTCTGTTACTAGTGTATAGATGTCAGGTGATTGATAATGTTGTTGTTCATCTGTGTCCCTACTGATTTTCTGCCTGCTGGATCTGTCCATTTCTAGTAGAAGGCCATTGACTTCTCCAAATATGATAATGGATTCCTCTATTTCTCCTTGAAGCTCCATCAATTTTTGCCATGTGGTTTGATGTTCTGTTGTTAGGCACGTGCATATTAATATTAATAATGGTTGTCAGTCTTAGAGAATTTACCCCTTTATCTTTATGCAATGTCTCTGTTTATCCCTACTAAATTTCCTTGCTCTGAAGTTTGATTTTTCTGAAATGAATATAGCTGTTCCTGCTTCCTTTTGATTAGTGTTAGCATAAGGTCTCTCTTTTCATTTATTTACTTTTGATCTATATCTATCTTTGTATTTAAAATGTGGTTTTTGTCGACAACATATGGTTGGCTCTTGTTTTTTGATCCACTCTAAAAATTCCAATTTTTTTTGGCTTTTTTTTTTTTGGTACTAGGGATTGAACCCAGGGGTGCTTAATCACTGAGCACATACTCAACTCTTTTCTGTATTTTATTTAGTTACAGGGTCTTACTAAGTTGCTTAGGGCCTCGCTAAATTGCTGGGGCTGGTTTTAAACTCTCAATTCTCCTGCCTCAGCCTCCCAAGAGCTGCTGGGATTATAGGTGTGGGTCACCGTGCTTGGCTGACAATTCTATTTTTTTTTTAATATTTATTTTTTAGTTGAAGTCGGACACAATACCTTTATTTCACTTATTTATTTTTATGTGGTGCTGAGGATCGAACCCAGGGTCTTGCACATGTGAATCCAGGGCTCTGCCGCTCGCTGAGCTACAACCCCACGGACAATTCTGTTTTTTAATTGCTTTATTTAGACCATTAGCCTTCAAAGTAATTATTGATACAATTGAATTAATATGTTCACATTTGCTACTCTTTTCTATTTGTTGCTCTTGTTCTTTCTTCACATTTTCATCTTCTATTTCTTTTCTGCTTTCTGTGGTTTAAGCTGAACAGTTTATATGACTCCATTTTCTCTCATTTTATAGCATATTTTTATGCCTATTCTATTATTTTTCAGTGATTGCCCTAAAGTTTGCATATACATTTACCACGAATCCAAATCTATTTCCAAATAACACTGCATATTATCCTTGAACATTGTAAATTCTTGTTAAATATTATTATGAAGTAACTATTGGTGTCTTCCAAAATGTATGTGTTGGAATCCCAACCCCAAGTCACATTAAAAAGTGGGGCCTCTAGGCGATAATTGGGTCCTAACCTTGAAATTAGTATCCTTGTTAAAGAGATCCCAGAGAGTTCTCTTGCCAACTTTCAGTCATGAGGATTTAAGAAGTTAGCAACTGGAAACCCAGAAGATACACCTCCCAATAGAATCTATTCTCAGATTTTTAGCCTCTAGAACTGTGAGAAATAAATTTTTGTTGCTTGTAAGCCACCCAGCCTAGAATTTGTTATATTGGTCCAAAGTGACTAAGGGAAATATTATGACCTGTACTTGGCTGGTCCATGGGGAATTAAGGAGAATATCTTTATCAGCCAAAGTTGTTGATTGTCAGCAACAGAAACTGACTTTAGCTGGCTGCCTGGAAAAGGAGTTTTATTGAAGGATACGAGGAGTCAGGCATAGTGTTGCACACCTGTAATCTCAGCTGTTTGAGAGGCTGAGGCAGGAAGATCTCAATTTTGACAGCTTGAGCAAATTAGTGAGACTTTGTCTCTAAATTAAAAAAAATAAGAAAGGGCTGGGGGTATTATCTGGTGGTAGAGCATGCCTGGGTTCAACCCCAGTACCACCAAAAAATAAAAAGAAAAGGGATATGAGATAGCTCACACAATGAATTTGGGATGGTTGGAGCATCAGGCTAAGGGATAAGTTTTCAGAAAAATGCTCTAAACCGTGCCCCATGAGCAGGTCTGGGGAGGAAAATACTGCACCACCAGACAGCAGAAGTCAGTTTGTCCCATAGTAGTTCTGTGTCGGGAATGCAGTTAGACTGTGATCACTACAGTCATCAGCCCTAGTGTAAAATTTGTATCAAGAATTCAGATTTGAACCAAAATACTTGGCTAACTGCCAGGACTAGCAAAGTATCTGAAAGGGAGAAAGTCGGGACAGTAAAGAATTCTCAAGTTCTCAAACATTTCTCATGGACAAAATAATGATACTATCTAAAGTATCATCCCTTCCCCACCCCCCCTCCTTCCTGATCATCATGTGAGCCATTTCCCTCTGCCACACTCTTCCATGGTGATATTCTGCCTTACCTCACACCCCAGAGAATGGAGCCAGCCATCTGGATGGAGACCTCTTAAACCATGAGCCCCTAAATAAACCTTTCCTCCTTTACAGTTGTTCTGGTTGGGTATTTTAGTCACAGCAGCGAAAAAGTTGACTAAAACACTTATTTTTTAAAAAATGGGTATGATATACTAGTTTGCAAGAGATGAGTGGACAGCAGACCCATTACTGTAGAAGGGGCTCTGGGAGGAGCCCCCCATTCACAATCCTTGACAAACCACAATCTGGGGCAATCCTGCAGTCCCCATCTCTAGGCTGAGTAAAATCTGCTACTCTTGTTGGGTGATTCTGAAACTGATAAATACCCATAAGGTGATGTTTTAACTCCAATTTATAGAATTCCTATTCTTTTTGGCAGTACTGAGTATCAAACCCAAGGCTTCGTGCATGCCAGGCAAGTGCTCTATCACTGGGAATGAGGCCTATTCCCAGCCCAGAATTCTACTTTTTATTATTTTAGGAAAACGTTTTATAATTACTGTGCTAATCTCTATGTGTTTGTTGGTTATTTAAATGTTTAGACAGTTTGCACCTTTTTGATTTGAAAGTCTATTCTGTCAAACAGTTGTATTTGAATAGAATATGCAAAATTTGAAAACATAGATTAAAATATTTTAGGGGAATTTAATATGTTTAAGCTTATAATTAGTTGCATATTAACTTAAGAACAAGTAAAATGAGTCTTTTATGTTTTAAGATAATTAGATTTTTATTGACATAATATTTAAACACATTGATGAGGTACCATACAATAATGTAAGACATCTATACACTGTATAATTATCAAATGGGGCAATTAGCACTTATGTCTCTTCAAACATTAATCATTTATTTGTTGGAAATAATTAGATTTATAAATAGAATGAATTAAGCATAATAATTAGGTTTATTTTAGAAGAAAACATAGGGAAAAAGCTTTGTGGTATTGGATTAACAATAATTTCTTGGATATGACACCCAAAGCACAGGTAATAAAAGAAAATAAATAAAAGTTTATCAAAATTGTAAAAGGATATCCTACTGTCATATATGAATAATTAGAACAAATTAAAAAATTTAAAAAGGAGCTGGGTGGTGCATGCCTATAATCCTAGGACTCAGGAGACTGAGGCAGGAAGATCACAAGTTTGAAGCCAGCCTCAGCAACTTAGGAAAACCTTTTCTCAAAATAAAAATATAAAAAGGACTAGAGATACGGTTCAGTGGTTAAGTGCCTCTGGGTTTAATCCTCCATACCAAAAATTAGAAGCTAACAAAGGACACTATCAAGTGAGTGAAGTAACAACCCATAGAGTAGGAGAAAACATTTGCAAATCAGATATCTGATAAAGGATTAACGTCTAGAATATATGAAGGATTCTTACAGTTCACCAACAAAAATGTAAGTAACTCCATTAAAAAATATAAAGATTTAGAAGTGAAAAGGACTACAATAGATATTTCAACAAAGAAGTATACAAGGGCCAACAAGCACACAAGAAGTGCTAGTCCTTAGGGAAAGGCAAACTCTAACCACAACAACAGATCATTTCACACTCTTTAGGATGGCTATTATAAAAGAATAAAAAGTCACTGTCGTAAGGATGCAGAGAAGTTGGTGCCCTTGTGCATTGCTGGTGAGAATGTAAATGGTAGACCTGCTATGGAAAACAGTTTGGCTGCTCCTCATGGAAAATTGCCTTATGATACATAATTCCATTTCTAGGTATATATCCAAAAGAATTGAATGTAGGGGCTCAAACAGATATGTATACCATGTTCATAACAGCATTGTTCCCAACACCAAAAGGTGCTGTGAACTCAAATGTCCAACAACATGACAGATGGGTAAACATGGTGTATATATACAATGAAATCTCTTCAGCTATAAAAGAAATGGTATTCTGATATATCTTACAATATGAATGAATCTTAAACACATTGATGTTAAGTGATATAAACCAGACATGAAGGAACCAACATTTAAGTACTTGTGTGGGATACCTACAATAGTCAAATTCATAAAGATAGAAAGTAGAACAGTAATGACCATGGATTGGGAAGAAGGGTGGATTGGGAAGTTATTGTTTAGTGAACAAAGTATGTTTGAAATGATAAAGAAGTTCTAGAGACGAATAGCAGTGGTAGTTGTACAACACTGTGAGTGTTCTTTTTAAAATAGTTTTTAGATGTTCATGGACCTTTATTTTGTTCATTTATTTGTATTCGGTGCTGCGAATCCAACCCAGGGTCTCGCACATGCTAGGCAAGTGCTCTACCACTGAGCCACAACCCCAGCCCCACTGCTGTCTTGTACACTTAAAAGTGATTAAAATGGTAAATTTTATGTGCATTTTACCATCATAAGAAACTATAGAGGGCTGGGGATGTGGCTCAAGCGGTAGCGCGCTCGCCTGGCATGCGTGCGGCCCGGGTTCGATCCTCAGCACCACATACAAACAAAGATGTTGTGTCCGCCGAGAACTAAAAAATAAATATTAAATAAAAAATTCTCTCTCTCTCTTTCTATCTCTCTCACTCTCTCTTTAAAAAAAAAAAAAAGAAACTATAGAAATATTTAAAACATGGTTTTAAAATTTCCCCCTTCGACAAACTGAATACTGATTTTAGTACAAGTAATTGTAGGTGAGTTTTCCTTTCCAAACACAAATCTTCCCAGAACAGTGATAATTGGTCAGTTGACAGAACAGGTCAACGCAATTTGAAATGAGGAGTCTTCTTTGGCCTTCAAGAGATCAGTTCACATTGTCAGAAGGGAACAGAAGATGGAAATCAGAGGTTGAGGATCTGTGTGTGGTGAGGAAGTTGAAGGTCTCTGACTGTGAATGGAAGAAGTAGCCTGTAATTAGAAGAAACTCTGGGCTAAGCAGAAATGTTTTCCACTGAAGTTAGTCTCTGACAGGATGGGAAGAGATGTGAAGGATGGCAAGTGGGGAAACTGAGGAGAGGAAGTCCCGAGGGTTCGGGAAAGGACACTGAGGAGACTGTGGAAGGAAGGACGCAAATTTACCTAAGTTGGAAAAGAGAAAAGAACAAAAATGTTTTAGAAGTTGAAAAGAGGAAAAACTGAAGCTATTACTTACCAAGAACTTGACCTTATAGTAGAGGAGCTTGGAGGTTAAATTGTCCTTGGACAGCTAGGAGTCCTGGGAACAGTGGCCTTTGCGGCCCGCTCCCAGTCAGCCACAGGGCTCATCTCCCTTGTCCAAGTCACCCTCTCCAGGAAGCCAGCTGTAGCACCCTATCAATATTGAACCTGCTCTCTGTGGTCTGGAATTCCTTTACCCTCTTTCTTTTTCTGTGGCTCTTATCTCTGACAAATAAACTCTATAATTTACTCACCGTATTTGTTTTCTCTTACGCTTTGCCTCTCATAAGGGCAGGTTTTGCTTTCCCCCTACTTTGTTGACTCAGAATAATGTCCAGTGGTCAATGAAGAGTTGTTAAATGAATAAATAAAAAGGGGCAAGGAAAAAGAAGAGACAGATTTTTGAAAACGTGTAGTTTAGAGCAGAGCTGGTGTTTACTTGCTTTGAATCATACAGCTGAACTGGTTGTCAAAACAGTGCCACACTCCTGTGTCAGTCAGTGCGTATCTGCTGCTGGGGCAGCCTCAGCTTCTCTCCCAGTCCCGACTCAGCGCAGCACATCCAGGGCCTTTCTCAGACCCTGCTCTAGAGCTCTATCCATCCAAGGTTGGTGCCTCCACCCTATGGTTAGAAGATTTGAAAACTTTCTCTCTCTCTTTTTTTTCATGGTGCTTGGGGACAGAACCCAGGGTCTCACATGTGCTGGGCAAGGGCTCTACTTCAGAGTTACATCCCCAGCCCAGAAAACTGGAATATTATTCCTAATATGGATGGTGCTAAAGAATCAGTGAGAAATCACAAGAGGATACTGGGCAGCAATATGAGTCCTGTTGAGATGACAATTGTGGATTTACCATGTCAACAGTCATGGGCCTGGGTACCAGCACACAGAAAGAGACAAAGATGATGTAGATAGAGGAGGTATGGACATGAGAAGGGGGACGGGGTAGAATTAGATATGGAAATGACAAACCCCCAAATAGTGAGGCCTGGGAAAGGGAGTGAGAAAGAAAGCGATACATTGAGAGCATTGGTCCTTTCCCAATATATTCTTTCCCGTGATAAAACAAACCTTGGGGAGGAGGTATCCATCAAACTTAGAAAGGAAGTCTCTGAGAAGAGGCCAAAGCATTGATTCTTCCCTAAAGAAATCCTTTCCAGATACCAACTGCTGACCCCAGACCCCCTCCCATTTTGCCTAGTAAAACAGATCCCAAATTCCTGAGTGCCCAAGCTGACATGCTCATTAATTAAGTCACCTCTCAGTATAATCTATACAAGCCCAGTCCCCTCCTTCATTCAGTGGCTCTTTTTTCCATCAGGAGAGTGGGTCCATTCCTGTGGGTGTCATCCTGTTCCTGAAGAAAAGGCTGCGGTGACCTGTGAAGTTTGCGGCAGGCCCAAGCCTTTTGTACTAAGGTAGAGATTCTAGATGACAGGAACAAGCCTCCTGGGGATGACAGATAATGGAATAGAGGCTAAGGGTTAATGTCATTAGGAGTAATGACTTATAACCAGACTTGAAGCAGACAAGAGAGCCCTACCAAGAAGACCCTTATCAAATCCCCACCATATTTGTAACGTATTGAGAAACTCCATTTTTGAGAAAACAGCCTCTACCTCAGAGCTAAGCCTGTCCAAGGAAGGGGGACGTGACCCTTGTCCTTGGAAAAACCCACAGAGCTCTCCTAGGCACATACCCACCCTGCTGAGTTGTTTATCTACAAATAACAGGAGATATCTGAGGATCCATAGCAACCCTCTAGCAACCACCAATCAGCATGAGACAGGGAAAATACCTGGGATGCCAGATGACCCTCTCAGTAGTTTATGGTGGTTGATAACATGTTGGGAAACCATATAGTTCAGCACGTACTCCTCTCGTGGCTTAAACTAATCAGTTCAAAGGAATCCCCCTCTTGTACTAACCAATCACCTTTATCCAACTTGTTCCCGCCAGTGAATGTGCTAATTTTAGAGTTGTTGTTTGATTTTCCCGAAGTGTGTGATGATTTGCTAAGAGATGCTATGATGTATGTGAAGTCCCTGCCTTCCCCAAAGAGTGTATAAAACTGCTGCAAACCCTGGACTTGGGGCCTCTCAATGTCACCAGTTACTGTGTGCGCGCGGAGGACTGACTAGCTCACAATAAACACCTCTTTGCTGCTTACATCGATCTTGGTCTCTGGTGGTCTTTTGAAAGTCCCGAATTCGAGCATAGCATTTGGGGGCTCGTCTGGGATTCCCCTTATAAGCCTACCCAGACACCCCGATTGAGAGGTGATGAAAACCTGGCTGGTAAGTAAAGGCATTGCCAATCTGTAATTTTCTGTACTCTGGTTGCCTGCAGGTTCTGGTTCTGTATTTTCTGGTCCTGATGGACACTCTATAGGGCAGCCGACGGGGGTTTGTGGGAGACATCCCCGGCCCCTTCTGGGTTCTGAGTGAATTGCCCTTTATTAAAGGCTCTGTATTTTGTAGCAGACGGATCCTCTGTCCGCCTCCGCTTTTAGTTTCTGCTTAGCAATCCACGCCGCGCTGCAAATTCTGTGGCCATGCTGCGAATTTTGTGTTATGTGTGTTTGTTTCTATTGTCCTGTCCACCTCCACCTGGACACTCTGGCAGGGGAACTAATCCTCCAATCTGGGGTCGTCAGACCCAATCTGAGGGGGATACTCCTCCAATCTGTTTGTCTGAAGGGAAGGCCCCAGTTGGCTTGGGGCCAGCACCCCACTTCTGTTTTTGTCGAAATCTGAAAAGGGAATCTGTGTCTTTGTGTGTCTTTTTGTCTGTGTCTCTGTTAAGTGTGATGGCATTGTTTTACTTTGGACAGATGCAGTGTCCCAAGTTCCGATCTGCCTTAGATGTGTGGAGGTAACTTTAACTAAATTTCAGCCTGAAAATGTCCCTGATATGCTTCTCCTGCTTCCCTGAAAGGGACCAAAAGTCAATAGAACCGCCAGCTTTTCTATTTTCACGTCTTACACTCCTTTTAGCTGTGTTTTAAAGAACTTTGATAAACTTTACTCCCCTTTGTCAAATGGAATTAGGGAAGCAATGTTTTCTTTTTTTCCCCTACTTGGCTGGCTTGAGTGCACCCACTGCAGAGGGAAATGCCTGCTGGGGATCTAAGAACTTTGATATCTTCCTTTTTCTTTTTCTTAAACCCTATCCTCATTATTAAATTGGCATTAATTGACTTCGAGGACAGGAACTGAACTTTCAGTTAGAGGACCCACTGCTCCGCTTTCTTGGGGAAGCCTAGCACTCCAAACAACTGCATATGGAGGATTAACTTTTTGAGAGTTAACTACTGGAAAGTTAGGAGATATGTCTGGGATCGGACCTAACCAGAGGAGCTAATCCTGTAAGTAAAAGGAGGGACTGAGGGACTCCCCTTTTGCTTCGGGGAACTCCCTCTTTCCTTCCCTGAACTGTAAGGATTGCTCCATCTCTGTCTACTTAAAAAAAAAAAGGGTGGGGGACACTGAATGCAGTAAAATCACCACACTGAGACCCTTGATTTTACACTCTGGTTACCCCTCTGTGAGAACATCCGGTCCACTTGTGGGGACAACTATGGTGCCACTGGTGTAGGAGTCATAATTAAATGGGAGTTAGAAACTTGGGGAGATTTTTCTCTTATCTGGTCTGTTTTAAAAGTTCCTGTCTGTCAGCCATAGTCTGGAGCTCCTTTCTGTCTGTCTTTATGTTTTTGTTTGTATCTGTTTCTGGCCCTTTAAAACCTGGGCATTAATGTGTTGATATCAACTGAGGAGTTTTTAAACATTGCAGTGGAGATTTCACCTTGGAAAAGCTACAAGGCCTTTACTGTTGTGTTATGTGCGCACACTTGTGTTATGTGTTGTAAACAGATGAAAATAATGATGTCTTTATGAAAATTGGCAGATATATAGAGTGCTCATGAAAATTTTAAAAATGGATCCAAATATCTTTGATTCACGTGATTTAAACGGTTCAATTTAAATTGGATAAACTGATGAAAGTAAAGATGTCTTTAAAATTAAGCTTACAAGTTTTTCTAGGTGTTCAAAAAATTAATAAAATGTTGATGTCTATGAAATAATCTGCCTAAATTCAGAAATTTACAAGGATTGTTTCAAAATGTGGACAGAAAAGGAGGTTAACAAATGGAAAAGAAAAATTAGAAGGTTCTAGGTATGGATTTAATAGAAGGAAAATGTGTTTCTGGATAAGAGAGTCTATGTGATTAAGTAAATAAGAGGGTTTAAGTAAGTAATAAAGCGGGTCTGTGTACATTGGCTATATAGGTTTAGGTAAGTGATAAAGAAATTCTGTGTAAGTTGGTTATATATGTTTGTTGGTTTTATATGTAAGTTGGTTATATAAGTTTTTTGAGCAAGTAATCTTAAAGAAATTAAAAATTATACAGCTATGGTTAAACAACAACTGTTATTTTGCAATATTGTAATATGTTATTTCTTTAAGAGCTAAACTTGGTTAATATAAAAACATCAACGTAATTGTGGTGCTACTAATGTGTTCATATCTTCCAGGTATACAAGTCTGTAAGGAAGAAGCTTTAAAAGAGCATTATATCAAGCTGGTGTTCTAAAGTTGTATGGTAATTTTAGGCTTAAAAGAAAAACATATTGGAGATTTATTTATATCATTTAATGTTCTATAACTGGACCTGTTATCAATAAGATATGTAAAATTTTATGTTACTTTTTACACTGAGGTACAATTTAAATGTATTTTTAAGTTAATGAGAGCCTAATCTGTGTAAAGGTTAATATTGTAAAACAAGTACTTTGCTACTTTTCCTCAAAAGGTTAAAAGCTTTTAGCCTTTCTTTAATTGTATAACAAGTACTTTGTAAATTGTAAAACAAGTACTTTGCTACTTTTCCACAAAAGGTTAGAAGCTTTTAGCCTTTCTTTAATTCATGTTTTAGATGTGATATTATATTGTGTTAGCTAATATTCATGTGAACTTGAGCAACAATTTATGTAGGCTTTGTAAAATGATGTTTAAAAAGCAAAGATCAGCTTCAGAACTAGAGCACTTTATTTAAGATTTATGAAGAGCCCCATCTTACCTGAGATAAGGCTCTGTGTCCCATATTACTACATGTGAGAGTGACTATGAAAGAAATAGGCCAGATTTCAGTACATTTAAAGTTGTGTCCAAAAGTTGTTTTTTGTCAAGATTACTAGGATCTCAAACAGGGGATATAATGTATAACTCTGCCAAAGTTCAAGGTAGCTATTACACGAACTAAATATGTTTTTACTCTTTTTTTTTTAATGTTTATTTTTTAGTTTTCGGCGGACACAACATCTTTGTTTGTATGTGGTGCTGAGGATCAAACCCGGGCCGCACGCATGCCAGGCGAGCACGCTGCTGCTTGAGCCACATCCCCAGCCCCTATATTTTTACTCTTGTTAATTTTGTTTTCTGGTTTTCTTATAAATGGTCTAAAGGTTGCCTGTTAATGTTTTGCAGAGGTACTGCTTTAATAACACACAACCTGGGTTAATTTAAGATAATAAGTTATCACCTACAGAATAGAGAGATAGACATTAAAGCCTAGTACTCTTAATTTAAGATTGATGATATTTATTTGCTGGATGTTTAAGATTAACATTTAAAATTAAAGCTAAATTAAAAGGGCCAAGAAAACCAATATTTGGCTCTTGCCCTCTGAGTCAGTCTGAATCCAGGGAACAGGGGACTTCTCTAAAGAGCTTTGCAACTCTGGGCCACATAACCTCCCAATCAGGGAGATTAATGAGACCACTGGAGAACAGAAAGCCAATCGGTGCATTTGCTATGAAGAGAGGAGGGTCATTGGAAGAGAGACATCCCTGATGTTTCCAAGGGAAGCCACATGGTCAAGCAAGACCTGGACCCATCCTAGCGCAAATGGCACTAGCAGAACTGAGAAACTGCTGTAAAGTTCCCCCAGGACTCCCATGGAAACTCAACTGATTGTTAACAATAGATAGCAATGAAAGTCAGTTTGACTGCTTCATCTTAAACACCTAGCAAAGACAGTTAAAACCAAACACAGTTATTCCTGGGCATTTAAAATAATAATAATAATTAAATGTAACTTAAGGTATACACCTTGTGTTAGCCCCCAAGAATAAATAAGACTGGAGGCTACAGGAGAGATCCTTAGGCAGGAATGCCTGGTAACTATCAAAAGAAACCATCAAGAGGAACTGCCAGAGTAATTTTAGTTTAAGGCCTACAGATATTCCTAACCTACACAGGTAGGCTTGGTGTTTGCTAGTATCATTATCCAGCCCTGAGTAACAGAATTAAAGGTTTCTCATTTAGAGGTCATACTAGTAAAAGGATTTTGCAAGATCAGATGACATTAAATTATTAAACTGTATCTTATGGGGAAGGACATCTAACACTAAAAGTTAAATGTTATGCTTACATTCCTGATAACTGGAGATGTTAAAGCCTGGTGAGGAAACTTCTATTATACAGCGACATGTTCCAGCTGCTACAACATTTATTCAGTACTCATGGTTTTTGTTTCTCTCATAGAAGCACCCATCCCCAGATGACTTTACAACCTGTTCTTCCTCAACCAGACTTCAAACTGAACTGACTTCTAAAAGGGAACTCACATCTCCCACGACGTCCCCTACGTCATCAACACCCCCTCTCAGCTCTGAAGCAGCCAGAATGAGCCATCACCCCTTCTCCTTACAGCAATAAGGAGTTCCTAAAATTAGAGGGGGGAATGAATCCAGAAATAGATAGACAGTGTAGATAGGTAAATCGAGTCATGTTGGATCTAGGAAGCCAATTTTGAGTTGTTATGCTTGAATTCGGGACCCTCAAAAGACCACCAGAGGCCAAGATCAATGTAAGCAGCAAAGAGGTGTTTATTGCAAGGTAGCTCTGTCCTCTCCGGGCACAGAACAACTGGTGATGCTGAGAGGCCCCGAGCCCAGGGTTTGCAGCAGTTTTATACACTCTTTGGGGAAGGCAGGGACTTTATATGCATCATAGCATCTCTTAGCAAATCATCACATACCATGGGAAAATCATAAAACAACTCTAAAATATAATTAGCACATTCACTGGAGGGAACAAGTTGGGTAGGGATGATTGGTTAGTACAATCACCTTTGAACTGATTAGTTTAAGCCAGGAGGGGAGTATGTGCTAAACTACATGGTTTCCCAACATGTTATCAATCACCATAAACTACTGGAGGGTCATCTGGAATCCCAGGTATTTTCCCTGTCTCATGCTGATTGGTGGTTGCTAGGGGGTTGCTGTGGGTCCTCACCTAGCCTGACTGAGTCAGGGACACCTGGCACTGCAGATGTCCCTGTTATTTGTAGATAAACAACTCAGCAGGGTGGGTATGTGCCTAGGAGTGCTCTGTGGGTTTTTCCAAGGACAAGGGTCATGCTGCCTTCCTTGGACAGGTTTTGCTCTGAGGTAGAGGAGGTTTCTCAGAGTGAGCCTGGGAAGTTGAAGACTGTCCCCTCAGGGTTACTGTTTACCAAGATGTAGAGCCTGCCCAAATAGACTCCCAACTGAGGGAACCATGATTGGTTCCCAAGTTTCCAGACAAAGGGGGGAATGAGCAACTCCATTTTTGAGGCAAGGACAAAAAGTTTTATTTAAAGGATAGAACAGAGAGAGAGAGACTCACACAGATTCCTCTGCAGAGGAGCGGTCCAAGTTGGTGCCTGAGGTGGTGGTGGGGAGGTTCCTGCCCTGTTTATAGATTTTGGATTTCCTTTGTTCTCATGCTCCCTCCTATTTTGCCTTCAGAACCCAAAAGGTGGAGTAACCAAGGATGGGAAAGGAGCCATCCCCCAGTAGGGCAGGAAGGGAGGGCCCAGGGGGTATTCATTAACAACTCTCTGTTGCATGATCTATTCCCTGGAAGCAGGTAACCTTCACAACAGGTGAGGGGAAGTGCCCTGAAAGAATTAGCATTTTATTTCCTTCCTAACCAGTCCCCATCTTCCTGACCCAATCATTCATTACCTACACTGACTATCCTTTTGTTGCCCACCCCCCAACTATCAAGGAGGATAAATTTTCTTTATTCCTTTTAGATTCAACCTTTGGGGACCCGCAAATTAAAATGATATGAGAGATTATCAAGAGAGAAGACAGATTTAGCCCCTTACATATGGGAGTTCATAGAAAAATGTGACTCAAGGATGCAGTTAAAATTTTTGACCTATATGCCCTCCTGATAGGAGAGTGGATGGGAGAAAGAGCACTTACAGAAAAACAAATGACCTTTTGGAAAGACTAAGGGGCTCTTAGGACAAGAGATGGCAGAAGGGACAGTTTGGAGACAATGCTTACCTAAGTGTGGTGTAGAGACTTCCCTTCTCTGATGATAATGAGTCAATCTTCCCTGATTTCTCCCAAGGAGGGGGATTTGTGACAATTAATTTCTTTTGGGAGGCTCTGCTCTTAGGCAGATAAGAGAATTCAGGAATGGAAATGCCTTCTGCTCAGAGTAACTTTCATGCCACAGTGGTGTATCTGGACCCCTCCCTTCCAAACTCATTTCAGCTTTGGGACTAAAAGAGCAGAAAGACAATGTCAACTTCAATTATTTTTTCCCCCCTACTGTCATATATTCATGAAGTCCTTGTCATTTTAATATTAAATTGAGACAATAACTCTTTATCATGAATTATCTTGAGCATTACCAGATATAGTATAGTCATATGAGACATGGTCTCTGCCCTCAACACGCTTATCATCTGGTGACAGAGGCAAGATTGGTATTCTCCAAGCAGGCAGCTTGTAAGATTGTTGCTATGGATTATAAATAGGAATTGATGCAGAGACTCTTTTAGGCAATAGCCTGGGATCCTGCAGCCATAAACCTGCTTCCTGAAAATTCCTTGGGTGTCCAGCCTCTTCTGTCTTATATCAGACTGTGGGTCTCAACCCAACATAAAAATAGTGGGTTGTAGGCAATGTGTAGTAGTTCTTTTTTATTCTGTCACTATTTATTTATTTATATGGTTTTGGTACTGGGGATTGAACCCAGGGATGCTTTCACCATTGAGTCACATCTCCATCCCTGTTTATGTTTTATTTGAGACAGGGTTTCACTAGATTGCTTAGGGCCTCACTAAGTTGCTGAGGCAGGCCTTGAACTAGCAACACTCTTGCCTCGAACTTGCAATCCTCTTGCCTCAGCCCACAGAGCTGCTGGAATTACAGGTGTGTACCATCACACCTGGAAGATTCCATCACCATTCTGTACTATGGCTTCAGGTTCCCCAGAGAATTCGGCCTGCTGGTGAAAGCACTACCTTGAGACTATGCTGTGAAACATTCCAATTCGGTTCAAATGTGATGTTTTTCACCATTGCTGTGATTTGCCAACTCACACAAGCTTTGAAAGAGTTCTGGGAATACCTATATTTGGCCCAGTGACAATTTCTATACAGTTCCTTTCACTTTTAAAGAGATTTTTTGTTTGTTTTTTGAATGTTATTAGTAGTCAAGTAGCACAACACACAGATCCTGCTTTGATTTCAACTCTAAATCATGTTGTGTGTCTGTGTGATTTTAATTTAACTGGTGTCTGCTTTTCAGTCTCGACACATGTTTGCCTGGCAATAACAGGTGATATCATCTGTATTTAGGAATATGCTTTTATTAGACACATTTGTGGTTGAACATACCATGTTTTGGCAAGAAACTATGTAGAGGGAGCTCTGCTTGTGTTATGGGGGCCGGGGGGGGGGAGAGGGAATGATATATTTCTTCCTTAGCTTATTATAATTAGAGATATTTGTATGAAAATAGAATGTCTGTTGCTGAAGTGTTGCTCAGCTCCTGCTGATCAGTTCTCACTCACAGGCACCGTCCTTTGTGATATAATAGTTAGTTGCTGTGGAGATGATTACCCTGTCATGGAGAAAAGAGACTTATGAATTTAAATGAAGAATGAACAGCAGGAGCAAAAAAAGTCTGCCAAAAGCCAAGCACTTCATCTAATTTAATTTTCTCCTGCCTTTTTAATATATGTTATTTCATAAAGTTGCATCTATCTGCTTAAATAATACAGTTTCAGGGCTAATGATGAGTAATGAAAAAAAGGAAAAATTTAAAAGAAGTAGCAAGATATCATGTTGACATTCTTTACAGAGGCAAGAATGAGTTCAAGTTACAGAAAATTCAACCACAATAAATATAAACTATTGAGGCAGACTCCATGGTTTAAATAAACAATTAAACTCTTTGGACAGTTCTATTGCAGTCTAACTTTTGATGAATTGCTGTGGTAATGTAGGCGTCATTCAACAAGTAGGAGGATGAATGATGAGACAGAGAATGGACTTTGCTCCAAACAGCTGTTTTGAATCCTTACTCTGCCATTCATAAGTCACTGCCTCAGGCAGGCCCATTAATCCCCTCTGAACTTCAGTTTCGTTAATTATAAAAATTAGTGTAAATTTGGGCTGTTTTCACGGTTGTTTGAGTGTATCAACTCATATGGCCATAACTTCTCCCTCTCTCTCTTTCTTTTTTAATAGTGCTGGGGGTGGAACACAGAGCCTTGTGCATGCTAGGCCTTGTTGCTTTAGGCCTGTGGCAAAGCAGTCTGCCGGGTTTCAGTTGAACTGGGCTAACTGGGCTGCGCAAAATAACCACACGAGAGACGCAAATACCTTTTTCTTTGGGGTTGCTGTGACGGTTCCTCTGACCTTAAGGGTCCACAGGAAGAGAGAGAGAGAGAGAGCACACACACACACACACACACACACACACACACTCTGACACCTTTTATTGAGGAGAAGCTATTCAAATGAGGCAAGGGGTCAGGTTTCAGGGGGCTGAGTCTATCTTCATGATGTCCACTGTCAGCAGGTTGACTGACACCTGGGTAGGCCACACCCAAGGGCACAGTAAGAGAAGGGGACACACACACAGGTATTTCCATGGAAGATTCTATCCTAAACAGGGCAAGGGGTTATATTACAAAGGAACAGGTGAGCGTAGCTCCACTCATGGGGCTGTAGCAAGACACACCCATGCAGGACAGGACCCTTGGACCCAAGAAGGGTGGGGAAAGCTCTGCCATATTTCTGTGACTGAGCGTCTCAGCACCCAGCCGGGGTGTGTGGGGGGGAGTGTGACTCAGTCACACGCAAGGTTGGTCTCCCACACAGTTGATCATGGTGATGAAGCCAGATTTAAAGTTAGGTAGTCAGTGTAGTTAGGTAAATCGGGTCTAATATCATATCGAGTGAAATCTAAAATGGAGGCCATGCTGATAATGATTCTGGGTAACGCAGGACAACTCATGGAATGTTAATGAAGTCCCGGAAAGGCCCTAAGCCAAAGTCCACCCCAAAGAAATGTTAATGAAACCCAGGAAACAGCCCCCAACAGATTTGGAGATAGCCCATCCCAAAGAAGTGATAATGAAGTCCTTCCTGCCCAGATTACTTGTTTGGCCCACCTGTGTCCCACCCCTTCCCACCTACATTCCATCACCAAAACTATAAAAAGGGGAGACAACCGCACTTCCATGGATTCCACCTCTTGGGTCCCCTTCTTCCTCTGGGAGAAGTCTTTTCTGCTGTCCTTTAATAAACTTCTAATTTCTACTCTGACCTTGCCTCGGCGTGCTTCTCTGGTGTTATTCTTCAACATTGGGGAAGCAAGGACTCGTCACCGGTCAACAGCGGTAACAGTAATAAAGTGGAACCTCTCCGGTGATCTGTGTCGTGTGGTGTCTCCCATTCGTAGTGCGGTGCGGCGTCTTACAGCGATAACTTAAAAATAGGGTAATGTAAAATAAGTTATTAGTTTTGAGATAAAAATAACAAAAAAAAAAATAGAAAAAAGAAAATAAAAAGAAAGAAAAGAATTAATTACTAGGAAAGTTAGTAGATCTCTGGGCAGCATTAATTCTCCATGGAAAGTTAAATAACATTTTAGGTTAGATTCAGGTACTACAGTCAAGAAGTACAGAAGTCACATTTAACACCAGAACTAGCCTTGGAGGCTGAGAAATTTCAACCCAGTTGCTCTGCCCAAGGTGACATCAGGAGTAGCAGGTGTGTTATGGGAATGGAACAAAGATGAGACGTACCCTGCGGCTTCACAGAAATGACAGGGGAAGACTAAGAAGGCAGAGCTCAGGGATTGCCATTACGCAGTGAGGAGCAGATGAGAAAGGAAATTGTGCATTAATGTATTCAGACACAAAGATTATAGGGGGGTTTGAATTATGTCTATATTGTAATCATTATCTATATATAGTCCAAATCTCTTAAAGATTTTTAAAAATTGAGTTATATACATATTGTATTATAAGCATTTTCTCGTATTGTGAAGAAATATTTATAATATAATTTGTGGCATAGAGAACAGGTTTTCAAGTGTTAGAAAATGTGCTGTTCAGCAACATATATTCTTTCATTTAATTTTTAAAACATCCATATGGAGGAGGTGCTATTATTGAAGCCAGATTTAAAGATAGGTAGTCAGTGTAGTTAGGTAAATCGGGTCTAATATCGAGTAAGATCCCAAAATGGAGGCCATGTTTAGAATGAGTTCGGGGAAAAGTTGAACAACTCTTGGAATGTTAATGAAGTCTGGGAAAAGCCCAAGGCCAGAGCCTATCCCAAAGAAAGTGTTAATGAACAGCCCCCAGCAAACTTGAAGATGCTGACTCAGAAGTCCTTCCTGCCCAGATTACTTCTTTGGCCCACCTGTGTCCCACCCCTCGGGCCTTCCCTCCTACATTCCATCACTGAAAGAACTATAAAAAGGGGAAACAACCATGCTTCCGTGGATTCCATCTCTTGGGTCCCCTTCTTCCTCCGGGAGAAGTCTTTTCTGCTGTCCTTTAATAAACTTCTATTTTCCATTCAGACCTTGCCTCGGAGTGCTTCTCTGGTGTTATTCTTCAACATTGGGGAAGCAAGGACTCACCGGTCGTCAGCGGTAACATTATTACCAGCTTCAGACAAAACATCCCAAGCTAGGAAAATTTGAAGTCACACAGGAAGTTTCTGATCAGGTCAGATGAAACATTGGTTGGTTTGATTTAGAGCTTCTGTTCTTACTACTTACCTTTCCTTGTATGGCATCATGATGTTCCACCAGTTTATCAAAGAGTTTAAACATTATTAAATTTCCCAACTGAAAAGTTATATCAACTGTGGCTCAACCCGTAGTGTATAAAAGTGACCGTTTCCCTCAAATACCCTCCACAATGGGTACTGCAGCTTTAAAATCTTTTTGGCAATAATATAATGGAAAATTGTCAAAAGTTTAGAATCCCAACAATTGACCATATTTGTAGTAAGTATTCTTGGGGTCCTTTGGCATTCCTCTTTAACACAGTGTTATGTTTTAGATAGTAGGTGTCCTCCAAAACACTCATGTGTGAGACAATGCAAGAAGGTTAGAAGAGAAATGATTGAGTCATGAGAGTATTAACCCAAGCAGTGAATTAATCCCTTGATGGGATTAACAGGGTGGAAACAAAAGGCAGGTAGGGTGTGGCTGGAGGAGGTGGGTCTATGGGGACATGTCTTGGGGTATACATTTTCTATCTGGCAAGAGAAGTCTGTCTCTGTCTGTCTCAAAATTAACAAGAGCTGGGGTAGCCCAGTAGTTGAGCAACCCTGGGTTCAATTCTTTGGGGCCCAAGAAAAAAAATAAGTTTTCAAACTATTTTGTATATTGCTTTGTTTGGGAGAAAATAAAAACATGCCAAGATTCACTAAATAATGTCTACAAAATAAGTATTGCTCACCAACTTAAACACAAACAAGATTATCATCTGAAAAATAATTTACGTGTTTACTTGGAAGTATTAAAATTACTTAAAACTAGTAGCATATTATTTTTTTTTTGGCAGGGGTTATTACCGGGGATTGAACTCAGGGGCACTCCACCACTGAGCCACATCCCTAGCCCTATTTTGTATTTTATTAGAGACAGGGTCTCATTGAGTTTCTTGGTGACTCTCTAAATTGACAGAGGCTAGCTTTGAACTTGTGATCCTCCTGCCTCAGCCTCCTGAGCCACTGGGATTACAGGCTGCACCGCTATGCCCAGGAAGTAGCACATTCTTCTTCTTCTTCTTTTTTTTTTTTTTAAATCTATGCATATATTTTTATTGGTGCCTTATAATTATGCTTAATAAGTGGCATTCATTGTTACAGATTCATACATGTATACTAATCTCAGGAGCTTTTTTTTTAGGGATTTATTTTTTGTATTTGTTTTAATTAGTTACACATGACAGTAGAATGCATTTATGCACTTTGATAAATCATACATAGATTGGATATAATTTCTCATTTTTCTGAGTGTACATGTTGCAGAATCATATTGGTCATGCAGTCACATATATACATAAAGTAATAATGTCTGTTTCATTCTACTATTTTTCCTATCCCCTCCTCTTCCCTCCCATCACTTCCCTCTACCTAATCTAAGGTAACACTATTCTTCCCTAGTGCGCCCCCACCAACCTTATTGTGAATTAGCATCTGCATATTAGAGAAAACATTCAGCATTCGGTTTTGTGGGAATTGGCTTATTTCACTTAGCATGATATTCTCCAACTCCAACCATTTACTGGAAAATGTCATAATTTCACTCTTATTTAAAGCTGAGTAATATTCCATTGAGTATATATACACCACATTTTCTTTATCCATTCATCTATTGAGGGACACCTAGGTTGATTCCATAGTCTAGCTATTGTGAATTGAGCTACTATAAACATTGACGTGAATATATTAATATAGTATGCTGATTTTAAGCCCTTTGGGTATAAACTGAGGAGTGGAATAGCTGGGTCAAATGGTGGTTCCATTCCCAGTTTTCTGAGGAATCTACATACTGCTTTCCATAGTGGTTGCACAAATTTGCAGCCCCACCAGCAATGTCTGAGTGTATCTTTTCCCCCACATCCTTGCCAACATTTATTGTTTTGTGTATTCTTGATGATTGCCATTCTGATAGGAGTGAGATTCAAATTAAAAAGCTTCCTTTCAGTAAAGGAAACAATAATGTGAGGAGAGAGCCTACAGATTGGGAGAAAATCTTTACCACATGCACCTCCGATAAAGCATTAATCTCTAGGATAAATAAAGAACTCAAAAAACACCAAAAAACCCAAATAACCCAATTAATAAATGGGCTAAGGAACTGAACAGACACTTAACAAGAAGAAGAAATACAATTGATCAACAAATATATGAAAAAATGTTCAACATCTCTAGCAATTACAGAAATACAAATCAAAACTACTCTAAGTAGCACATTCTTTATAAGTAACAAGTCTAAGGTAATCTACTTTGTATCTTTTTAGCCAAGCCACAGCATCAACAAGGAAACTGTTAATTTCTAATTTCAGATAAAAATACCACCAATGTGAATGTATATATTAAAATGAAAAGCAATAGTATATGTCAAAATCTTGCATTAAGAACATATGGGCACTGGCGTGATGGTGAATGCCTGTAATCCCAGCAGCTCTGGAGACAGAGGCAGGAGGATCTGTGAGTTCAAAGCCAGCCTCAGCAATTTAGTGAGGTGCTAAGCAATTCAGTGAGTCCCTGTCTCTAAATAAATAGGCTGGGGATGTGGCTCAGTGGTTGAGTGCCCCTGAGTTCAGTCCCTGGTACACCCCCCCACCCCCCAAAAAAATGAACATATGGTGTGTGTGTGTGTGTGTGTGTGTGTTTGTGGTACTAGGGCTTCAATCTAGGGCATCACCCATGCTAGACAAGTGCACTACCACCAAGCTACATCCCCAGCCCAGAAGATAGATTTATTTTAATTTTAATTTTTTTTTTAGTTTTCAATGGACCTTTATTTCATTTATTTGTTTGTTTGTTTATATATGGTGTTGATTATAGAATCCAGAGCCTCACACATACTAAACAAGCACTCTACCACTGAGCTACTACCCCAGCCAGAAGATCAATTTTTTTGAGTCAGAATAATAATAATAATAATAATAATAATAAAACCCTGAAAGTTCTGTCACCATCTAGCTATTTACTTGCAGGATGAGCGGGAGGCACAGTTGCTTAACTTCTTTTATCTTAATTTCCCAAACTATAAAATAGGGATGCTTATACTCAACTAGTGGCCAAGTTATAAGGGTCAAAGGAGACTATGTATCTGAAATGACTAGACATAATAGATGGCTAATAAGTGTTACTTACTTCATTATTAAATATGTTCTTGGTAGAGAGACTAGTGACCCATATCTGTAATTATCCAGCTAGTCTGAACTCATCACAACTTGACCTTATAGTAATTTAATTTGCTTAGTTATAACAAGCTGTCATTCTCACTGAGGGTACAATTAGGTGTGAAGTAAACAATCTGTGGCTCATTATTTTAAGCTAACAGTAATCCAAGCCTGTCTCCAGGAGATGAATAAGAGAAAATGGAGACAAAAGGTCCAAGGGCACTAGAATATAAAAACTTTCAGAGATTTTTGAGAAAATGGATTGTTTTGAAGGTTAACATTTATTTGAAAATGAGAAATAGCATTAGATATGTGCAGGGAATTTTGTGCTTTGAGTGGACATGGTTCAGTGTTAAAGCCTTTAATGTATTTTATTTAACAGACTTCTAGTCTGTTAAATGGCTAAGAGATTTTGTTTTTGTGTATTAATGCAGCAAAATGAGTAGCTATTAAAGCAATTTTTGATGTGTGAAGTAGTATGCCTTTTAATTGCCATTAGTAAGTGTCTTTGATTTAGTGAAATCTCTTCCCTGTCTGTTGAGAGCTTGCCTCTCTGATAAAGCAGAAAATTTTAGCTTGTTGATTACCATAGATATTATTCTGATCTTTAATAAGCATGGTGACAAAGAATTTGATAATAATATGTGAATAGATAAACATGAGGATTTAGATGAGATTTAGGAATGTGAAAAAGTGTCTTTACAAGTGGCACCAAAATTTATCTTCACAAGGAAACTGTCATACTATAAGGGTCTGGCCAACGTCGGAGGAAGAGACCACCAAGAGAACGCGGCTCATGCAACAGCAAAAGGGGTTTATTGAGGATCCAATCCAGCGCGCTGGGGCTCCGTGCTCACTCAAGAAGGGAGAGCAGCCCAGAGCCCCGAGCAGGGGCTGAGCACTGCTTAAGTACACTTTTTGGGGAGGGCGGGGACTTTACATACATCACAGTCTCCTTTAACAAATCATCATACACCGCGGGAAAATCAAACAACAACTCCTAAACATGATTAGTTCATTCATTGGCAGGAACAGGTCGGGTGGGAGTGATAGGTCAGTTCTAAGGGGGGAGGTACATTCAAACCGATTGGTTTAGGCCCTGCGATGTCTACGTGCAAAGTCATACAGGGTCCTAGGTTATCAAACAACCAGGCGATCAGGGGAAATATTTACTGGGCGGTTCCAAGTATTGTCTTAACAGCTACAGGAATTTCAGGTTTTGCGTGTAGCATAGGAACTTAACAATACCTGGTCCTTTACATTTTAACTCAGGCCTTGCAGCTTAGAAACTTTACAATGCCCGGTCTTTTACACTTTAACTTCAATTTCTTTTACCCTTACATTACTTTAGGAAAGAGCTTCAGGAGATTGCTTGGAGAGGATAAGGGCCAGCACAGGTGAGAGGATTCCGGCAAGAAGGGAGAGAAAGCACTAGAAATCTGATGCGTCACCCAGACAATAATCACACCGGCAGAATCTGTCCGATGTAACTGTTTAGGATGTGAAAAGTATAAAGATGGAATTCTGTGATGACAACACCTGAAAGGGTTGGGAGTGGAGCAGTTACAGGAACAGAGTTTTTGTATGTTATTTAACTTAAGCTGATCTAACGTCAAATTAGAGTGTTGTAACTTTAAATGTGGAATATAACCCCCTATGGTAACTACAAAGAAAGTAGTAACAAAAGATACACAAAAGGAAATAGGGAAGGAATTTAAATGTTTCACTGCAAAAAATCAACTAAGCAGCCGGATGTGGTGGCTCACCCCTATAATCCCAGAGGCTCTGGAGGCCGAGGCAGGAGGAGCATGAGTTCAAAGCCAGCCTCAGCAAAAACCGAGGCACTAAGCAACTCAGCAAGACCCTGTCTCTAAATAAAATACAAAATAGGGCTGGGGATGTGGCTCAGTGATTGAGTGTCCCTGAGTTCAATCCCTGGTACAAAAAAAAAAAAAATCAACTAAGCATAAAAGAAAATAGTAATGCAGGTCATGAGGAACAAAAAAGCTATAAGACATATAGAAAATAACAAAATGACAGTCTTTACTTTCATTCATTATTTAAAATGTCAATGAATTAAATTTTTTCATCAAAAGACAGAAATTGGTAGAATGGATTAAAAATATAATCTTCTGTTTATAGCAGACTAACATTAGAACCAAAGATACAAATAAATTGAAAGTGAAGGGTGGAGAAGGATATTCCATGCAAATAATAACCAAAAGAGAGCAGGGGTGACTAGTATCAGCCAAAATAGATTTAATTAATTTATTTATTTTAGGTGTAGATGGACACAACACAATGCCTTTATTTTTATGTGGTGCTAAGGATCGAATGCGGGTCCCGCCCATGTTAGGCGAGCGCTCTACCGCTGAGCCACAATCCCAGCCCCAAAATAGATTTTAATTCAGAAAAAGGTTAGAGGAGAAAAAAGGGTTAATAAAAGATTTAATATAGCAAGAAAATTTAATAATTATAAACATTTATATGGCTGTGTGCAGTGGTGCATACCTGTAACTGCTGCTACTAGGGAGGCTGAGGCAAGAGGATTGTGCTGAGAGCCATTGCCAAGTAGGAATGACGCATGGCAATTTCTTTGTCAGCCTACCCCATGTTGCTTAGAGGAAGGACTCTCCATTGTGGAAATGGGCTTGCCTTGGACCCAGGTCACTTGCAGTGACATTGCATGTATGTTTGAGTAAGGTGACCCTGCTCAAGGACCAGGGTGGATCCGGGTTTAGGGAGGATTCTGCTGGATTAGGGTGGGTCCAGGTTTAGGGTGTATCCTTCTGGGAATAGGGAGTATCCCGCTCCTTGGATTTAGGGCGGTTCCAGGTTTAAGGTGGACCCTGCTGGGAATGGGGCGTATCCTGCTGCCTCAAGCGCCCGCCAGCTCCTTGAGTTCCCGTTGAGTTCTCGCGGGATTCAGAGAGTATTTTGGGATGCAGAGCCCAGTGGAAGTGTGAATTTTGCCCCAGAACGTGCTTGTAAAGTGCCGGTGTGAGTTCGGGAATAAAGAATTGCTGTTTGAATCTACAAGGCTGTGAGTGGCTCGTGATTTTGTGCCTAGCCAGACTGCGGCAGGATTGCAAGTTCAAGACCAGCCTGGGCAACTTAGAAAGACCCTGTCTTATAAAAAAAAACAAAAACTGGAGCTGGAGCTCCGTAATTAAGCACTTGACCTGAGTTCAATCTCCAGTACCACAAAAATCAAACAAACAAACAAAGCCCATTTATACATATAATAACAGACCAGACCATCAAAATATATAAAGCAAAAATGGACAGAATTGAAGGAAGAAACAGTTTGACGATGATAGTTGGAAAACTCAATACCCTACTCTTGATTATGGATAGAACAAGACAGAAGATAAGAAAGGTCTTAGAGGACTTGAACAGCACTATACGCCAACTATATCTCATGGCTATATGTAGAATACTCTACCCAACCACAAAAGAATATATAGTGTTTTTGAGTTCATGTGGGCTTTTCCAAGATAGATCACATATTAGACCACAAATTGTCAATATATTTGATTTATTTTTTTATACCAGGGATTGAATCCAAGGATACTTTACTACCAAGCTACATTCCCAACCCTTTCTATTTTTGATTTTGAGACCTCACTAAGTTGCTGAGGCTGGCCACAAATTTGTGATCCTGCTGCCTCAATCTCCCAAGTTGCTCCCACAATGCCTGACGCAATGTATTTGAAAAGATAGATATCGATTCCCAGCAAAGGGCAGCCACGTGAGTCCCAAGATGGCCGCGAATAGAGTGCATCACACCCCGTGTACTGCGCCACTGCGCGGGTGAATAACGAGTTAGAACGACAAAAAACTATCTTGTTAGGAACTTACAGCAAAATGGGGGTGCACTGAAACCTAGAGGAAGGATTTCCAGCACCGAGGTCCGGTAATTGAGTCTCATACACGAGCCAACTGTGCGACCGGAGATCCGGGCTGACTGATCCGCGAGGCCTGCCCCGCAGCTACAGACGGCGGGGAGCCGCCAAGAAGCGACCAGCAAGCAGGGAGATTCCTGCAGATTCTGTGGAATCCTGCCGCCTGAGCATTCACGGAGCCCCTGGCTGAGTTCGGGATTTCAGATGGGGAAGGAAGCGGGACAGCTCTATCCCCCACAAGGGAAACTCCACCAAGGAAACCAGCGGCCACCATCTTGGAGAGCTGAAGTAACCACCGCCACTCTCCGACAGATTGCAAAAATAAAACAGGTGCGTGTTACTCAGCTCATCTCCCATACAGCGGGGAATTCGCATAAAATCTCTCCTAGGCTCTCTGGGGGAGGGATTATCAGAGCAAGCCTGCATAAAGATGCGCGGAAAACTAGAGACACCCGACCCTCAACTCCCCCTCTCTCTTAT